>NC_039365.1:91406048-91744044 GCF_003573695.1 Papaver somniferum | reverse complement strand
AGAAACCCATCCTCTGGTTGATGAGGTTAGCCCAGGCAATAATACCAAGATTGACTTTGTTTTCCCACCAAAAACTTTTCTACCAATTGTGGGAACATATAAATTTCATATGTGTCAATTATTAAGTTTTGAGACTAAACCTAATTACTTTAGGAGATTAGGTTCGACACATCTGTTTAAGGAAGACCACCACTCTCTTTGTGGTCAGCTGTGTAAGTCAAATCTGATTGACTTTAAGGATCCCCAGTTATTCAGGTTGTTATTATTTTTAATTGAGTTTTTCCAGACTTTTAAACCTGAACTGTTGGATCTTAGCTATGAGGAAGTGCATCCAATGAAAATATTCTATCAAGATCCTTTCATAGAACCTGAACCTGAACCACAATGGGACATAGGTATCTTAATCAGGAAACTAGGTAAGGGGTCGCTAGTCTTGTTCAATTTCTTGGTTTATTGCAGTTTCCTTTGGTCATCTCTATTTGGTTTTGAAGACCCACAGTTATTTCGACTGTTACTATATGATTCGAGGTGACTAATCTTTCCTAAGTCTGGCTGAAGACATTAAACTTAGCACTTCTTGGGAGGTAACCCAATCTCATGCAACAGGGTAATATCTTTCCTTATCTCTTTTACTTCAAATGGTAACAGTTTCTCCTTGTTCATGCTTTTAATTTCATCTTTAGAACATTGAGGACAATGTTAGATTTAAGTTTGGGGGTATGGGAGAAACTTTTTAGTTGCAGTATGAATAAATAAACTCCAGAGCCTAGAAATTTATGCGTATTTAGGATGGTACTAACCAATCTAAGTGTATGGAAGCATTTTGGTTGTAGGAGTTGAGGAACCAATCTGAATAGATGGAAACATCTAAAGAGTCTATTCATAAAAGCACAGAGCTTAGGTGTTAGAAATAACATGATAGTTTCACCATATCTCGTTGAGTCCTTTTCACTTCTATTCTTATTTTATTTTGTTTTTAAACCATGTTTCTCTAAGTGATAGGTGGGGCCCACGATTCAAGTTGTTACCAATGCTAGGATGAATTAGAGTGATTGAGTTACAAAAAAAAAAAAAGTTGAAAAAAAAGTTGGAAAAAACAAAAACAAAAAAAGTTGGAATAAAGTTGAAAAAAAAAAAGTTGAAAAAAAAAAAATTGAGACCAGACCATTTGACCAAAAGGAATAAATTTAATAAAGTCGACCCCTGGTACCCTTGTATATGCCAGTTGTGTTGACCTAGAGTTAGGTTATCGACCACTGGTTCCCTTGTATATACCAGTGTGTTGATATTAGTCAGACTAGTACCTCAATCCATTAGGATAGGTTCATTTTGGCGGAGGCCTTCAGACAGATATGGGAAACGCCGTTCACTTAGTAAACATCAAAACCATCTATGTTTTTCTATATCCATCTCTTAATCTTTCCATGTGATTAGTTTGACTCTGAATATGATGTCCATAGTGCAACTATCTGAGTAGAGCTCTGTCACTTATATATGAATTTTAGTATGCTTGAGTGCAAACTCGTGTACATCAATTGGAATTTCGCATCAGGGTACTTCCTCTTGTAGTCAATAAGTATGCCAACCAAGGAGATTCTTTAGTGCCTTCCAAGGTTCGTTGTAGATAGCTAGGGTCTGGAGTAAAGGTTTTGTGGGTATACCTCTGTTAAACCCTCCGGAGACAACACTCCGCCACTAGGGCCACCTAGGGGTTCAAATGATTTTCCTTTCTAGAATAAATTTGCTCGAGGACTAGCAAATAATAAGTTTGGGGGTATTTGATAGACACATTTATGTGTCTATTTTGTTCTCAATTTTCTGTATTGTTAGACTCGATTAAGTACTTATTGTGTTATTTTGTGTTCTTGTAGGAAATTTTAGAGAAATAAGCCCTTGCGGTGAAATGGGCTAAAAAAAAAACAGTGTTGTACACCCCGGAGAAATGCACCGGAAGCGTCCCAGAAATGTCCCGGAGGAACCCAGAAAAATTACTATTTCCACCCCAATTGATATTCGCACCCCAACACTCTGGATAAGGGGCACCTTCTTCAACAATTTGAATTTGTGTTTTTGGCGGGAAATGAAGTTTTCAACTGGCAGAATTTTGATTGTCAAAATGAATGGGTTAGAGTGCGATTCAATCGCTCAAACTTGTTAGGAATTTATGATTTAGCCTAAGGAAGATAGTTTGGGTGTCGAATTTGATCGGAATTGGCTGGAAATATCGATTTGATTCTCGAGCTCAAAACAGAGCTACACGGACTGAACACACCCTTAGGCTAAATCATAACTTCCTACCAAGTTTGAGCGATTGAATCACACTCTAACCCATTCATTTTGACAATCAAAATTCTGCCAGTTGAAAACTTCATTTCCCGCCAAAAACACAAATTCAAATTGTTGAAGAAGGTGCCCCTTATCCAGAGTGATGGGGTGCGAATATCAATTGGGGTGGAAATAGTAATTTTTATGGGTTCCTCCGGGACATTTCTGGGACGCTTCCGGTGCATTTCTCCGGGGTGTACAACACTGTTTTTTTTAGCCCATTTCGCCGCAAGGGCTTATTTCTCTAAAATTTCCTACAAGAACACAAAATAACACAATAAGTACTTAATCGAGTCTAACAATACAGAAAATTGAGAACAAAATAGACACATAAATGTGTCTATCAATCTCTGTCTTCTAAAGTACTCATTTCAAAGACAGAGTCAAATCTTCTTAAACATGAGATCAGAGAAAAGGACATTCAACTGAATTGTCTAGCCAAAGAGAAAATGGATGTCACTGTCAAACTAGAGGCTCTTGGTAAATCTCTTACATATAAAGAGACATGTATTATGATTATAACTAATGATGTTGTTGTGATTTCTTCTGATGAGGAAACTAAAAGTCTTTGCTCGACTTTTATAGACTGTGATAAAATCGGTTTAATTACATCTGAAACAGATCAATATGATGGTAGTTTTCATAACTACATCAAGTTAGAAGAGGATGAGAAACCAGCTTCTAGATCTACTGATGATCAAACAAAATCTTTTCCAAAGGAAACTTTGAACCGATTCCGTGGTGATTGGAAGGAATATGATTTTCAGTCACTTGACAAGAAACTTATACTTCTTCAACATACGGTGGTAAAATTTTTGAAAGAAGTTTCTTGTCTTAAAAAACTGAAAGATCATTCCTCAATAGAAAGACAAATTATACCACATCCCGGTAAAATCAACTCAAAAGAGTCAGAGGAAAGAGTTGATAATCGCTTCTGGAAAAAGGTTCCTCCACACCCATATCGAAAAAATTCTGGTTTTGATAAGGAACGACTTCAGAAGGAAGGGAAAGAGAGAATCCCTGCTAAAAAAAAAAAAATCAGGAATTTCCTATAGTTGTTTCAGGTGATCATACTAATGTGGATCATAAGGAAGTCCTTAGAATGAGAAAATCTTATGAAAATCTCATTGAAAGAATTAAGAGAGATTTATCTATCTCTGAGAATTCTCACATTAGTACGTTTTATCCACATGATCATATCTCTCTAGTTAGAAAAGATCATCGTCTTGGGAGAAAATATTTTGGGCAGAAATTCCCGACGAGAAACATGAACTATGTTTATGATATTCACTGTAAGCTGGAAAAATATTACTCCGATGCAACTTAGTTGTATCAAAATTGTGCATTCTAATCTTTTTCGTGCTCATAAACTTGGATGGGAAAGGCACAATAAAACAGGAGCACATTTATTTTGTGTAGTTGTTTATCAGAAAAATACTGTGACACTATATGGGTAGCTGTGAATCCATGGTTGTCAGAAAAATGTTCATGTTTAACATGATCTTCCAAAAAGAGTTTTTATCTAAAATTTTCGAATTTTAATAAACCTCCCATCTTGAGAAATTCGTACTAAGGAAACGAAATATATTCTTTTATATTTTCGGTTTCTCTAGAGGTTTTTTGGTCCGAAAGTTGTCTCTTTTAAAAGGAGAAACTTTCTCTTACCTGTATTCGGAAACCCTGATCAATCATTTTATATTTATTTATTCATAACCGAGCATGCCTCCAATAACTCGCAGTGTCTCAAAGGCTAATAAGGAGGAAGCTCAAAAGGTTAAGGATTGTCAAGGAATTAATACAGAGAGGAAGAAGAAGCACATATCAAATATCATGTCTGATTATGATTCTGATAGTTCAGTTGGATCACAAGATGACTCATGTCTGTTATCTTACAACAAACAAGATCCAACAAAAACCCAATGGATTCGTTCTGACAGTATGTCTCAATATATCCAAGGTTTTGATGAACTGGAAACCGATCTTGCTATGACTATTCGACATCAAGATTGGGTAAAAGAAAGTATGAAGGAACAAGAGGAATTCTTGCTGAACTCAAAGTTCTAATTGAAGAACTTGAAAAACAAGAAGTGGTTGCGGACAAGTCTCTTGAGACATGCTTTAAGAGTTTGAACACTGAAGAGACCTCAGTGAACAATAAGAGCACCACTAGAGATTAAGTTATTTACTGTATTACTTAATCTAGAATAATAGACATCAATTTTTGATTTCTTTCATTAATTGTATTAGTCTATTATGAATAAAATTATTTGATTTATAATTTTTCTTGTGATAATTTTCAGTTTACATAGCCTGTGCTTGAATGCTTTTATCTTATTGCTATGTATGTTTATGGGGTGTTTGATTTCAGTTTTACTACCTTAATATTCGATCTCATATATTGTGAACCTTTGTGGTTTGGGTGACTTTTTGATTTAGTAGGATTAAGTTCTAGCCCATGTTGGTAGGCTTTATCAAAGAATCATGAGGGGTTATGGTAGAAATAATATGTGAAAAATTCACAATGTGTTGAATCAGTTTGATTTAGCATAAAAGCGTATGTGTTTCGACGGTTTTCAACTTTAGCTTGCAATTGTTAAAACCGATGTTCAACCTTTCTCTGGTAAAGGTTGGTTGTTGTTATTCTTTTGTTCCTGCATAAGGATGACAATATGATGATATTTCGATATAAATTCTCCTTGGAAGAATACGCAATCATATTGGAGAAGTGGATGCGAAATTTCAGGTAACAATCTTGTTAGTTAATTGTTTTTCTGTTTAAGAAATACCTGAGTTTATATCATATATATTTACTGCTTTTGCTTAACAAAATTTCGGTACAATTGATGTTTATTTCATGATGTGTGTGTGGATGTGTGTGATTCAATTAGTTCCGGTTAAGAAAAACTATTGTTATCCTGCTTTATTGTGTGGTATCAATTGTTTAGGCTTACAAAATTTCGATGCAATTGCGGCGTTTTAATGCTTATGTTGTTTCAATTACTTCCTGTTGAGGTGAATAATTATGCAAGTTGATTTATGTTGGTTTGTATGAATTATTTATGGCTTAATGAAATAAAAGGATTACGGGATGAGTTGTTTAGTCCAATTCGATTCCGGATAAGAGAAACTAAGTTAATTCTGATCTTAGTTAGACTTATCAAAGTGAGGTTTCGGTTATTCAAGTCTAATCGAATGCCTTAACAAGAAATGCTAGTTAACTAACCTAGTACTTATCTTGTTTAAAATTGAAAGGTCTAAGTTTATGGATAATTAGAACCTGATGAGAAAAATAGAGTTATCTTTATTTTGGTCTTATCGAATTAAGCGGGTTTTTTTTGGACAATCGGTTTAGTAAAGGGACTAAGGTGCTTAGTTGATTTTTGTTTTGCTAAACTAAAATGGAAAAATTGTTTCGGACAATTGTTTCCTTGGTAACATATCAAAATAAAACTACTTGTAGTTTCGGTTTTGATATTGGTTATCAGAACATGATGTGTGGAACCCTCGTGCCTAACTCTACAGGTTGCAAGTCTATTTTGAGATTTGTAAGATTCTTTTCGTGTTGTCCTTTATTTTTTCGTTTCTTTGTCATTTTGTGACAAAAAGGGGGGGGGGGGTAACATGTCATATGAATTGGTATAACAAAGACCTGCGGTTTAACAAAGCTAATACTAATTTTCTTTGTTATTATAATGTCAACAGCGACATTGTCAAGGATTGAATGTAAGCAGTTTACTGTGTTGTTGAATTCGAGAATCAAGCGTATTTGTAATGAATTCTTGTAATTTGTTTATCCATATGATGTAAGAGTTTTTTCACTAAAATTGACAAAGGGGGATATTGTTAGAGCATAGCTCGGTTGAACCCACCAAGCGTTGGTATGTCAAGTTTGGTTGTCATATTTTAGTGAATCAAAACTCATGTTAAGAGTCGCTTGATTATGTACTAGAGTCAACTTCGTATAGGTTAGCTTGAAAGTATTAGGATAATGAGACATTACAAGTATTGCGAAGACTTGAAGATGTGAAGAAGCAAGGAGCTACAACGACAACAATCATCCTTCCACTTGAGGTTAGTGATATTTGACTTGAACTGTTTCATTCCCTAACGTATCTTTCAAGTCGTGCATATTGAAAAACAAAACTGCGAAGCATATTTGAACTCTAGATAGACATAGTATTAAGGAATACAATACGAGGTTTACTGCTTAACCATTAAACTTTGTAGATAAGACATCACCATAATCATTTGAATGCTATTGTGATTATGTATAGGTATGAGGTGAGGATTTCATCCTAGGGAGCAATGTTTTACACGTGTTCTAAGGAAGTAAGTTCATAAACTTGTTTGAGAATCGAAAAGGAAATCGCCAGGCGTTATTGGTTTTCTTATTCATTGCATATCTTATGAACAACCAATATGTGTGATTGAGTATAACCGTTGACGACTTGTTGTGTTCTTGGCAGAACTATACACAAAGGCCTAACATATGTATTGGTATGACTTTTATCAGTGAAACCGATCTTAAGTAATCACCTGAGATGGTATGATCGGGTTTTTTATTTTATGTCTGACCAAATATGGGAAAGGGGAACCGATCCTAGTAAGAGGTGCAGTACATCACAAAGGGGAACTGATCCTTGTATGAGGTGCAGCAAGGTTTATAGCATAAAGGGGAACCGATCCTATGAACATGTGCAACACGTTTTTAGGTAAAGGGGAACTGATCCTATGGACATGTGCAACACATATAAGTTTGATACCATATATATGTGGGGAACCGATCTTAGTACCTAGTCAGCCAAATTTTGGAAAGCTAGTGTGACTATGCACAGTAATCATATGGAAGGCAGAACCGAAACTTGTTTTGGTAGAACCGTTAAACCCACGATTGTGATTGAATGTTATTTGATCAATCACATAGTTCTTGAAAGTCATATGAACCAATTCTAAACTTGTTTGGAAGTGTGGCAAATCGGTTTCAAGGTTGTAAGTAGGAAAGAGAACTTACAAAGTAAGGATGTCGACATACTTTGAACACGTGCTGTGAATGTTTATTTATTTAACTGTTCAAAGTTATTCCTAATAGCTAAGGGAAGAGAATCCCAGGATCGAAACATAAACAAGTTAATAATATTTTAATCAAGGTTATTAATTTCATTTTGTAGGGAAATAAGAATTAGTAATGTGCATTTACTAATTAGAGATTTTCCGAGAGATTTCGATCATTACTTTTGGACAGAGCATTTCCAGGAATTATGGAAACCGAATTTGTATTTTAATGAATATCTTGAGAATATTTTCGGTTTTGGAAATTCCTTGGTTTCCAAACTTCCTTGTCTATAAATACTTGAAGTTTTCCTTTATAGCAAACTAATCCTTCTTAACAACAAGCTTCCTCTTTGTTGTGTTGTTATTGATGTATCCGCCTACTCGGAGAGGAGAGTAACCTAATTAGGCGAAATCTCTTACGGCCGCTCAGTTTAAAGTCTTCTTTGGGATTGAAAATCTCTAGCTTGTACCATTGGTGGGAAACTAGATAATTGCGGTTTATCTTTTGTTTTCATTGATTTGATTGACTAACGGTGGTTGAACTTTGATTGCACCTATTTTGTTTATGGTTGAGAATCTTCTCTTATGAAATAAGATTGACTCAAACTAGTTCAGAGTTTCAACAGGGATCTTTAGACTGTTGTTAGATCTAAAGACAATCTTGTGATAATCCATTGTTAACAGACTCCGTTTGGTGCGTGATTGATCACAAGAGATTCAAGTGATTGTGTGAAGGTGTTTATTAAAGATCTAAGAAAATTTGAAGACGAAGAAGATATTGAAGATTTCTGATTTGTGGGTTCATAATCTTTGGTGTGCACAATACTTGTTTCGGCAAAAGAGGATCCAATTAATAATCGATTTATCCTTGTGATAGATTGGATTGATTAATTGAGCAGATCGGCATCAACACAATTCTTTGGATTAATAGTGTTGTTGGCTTAATCTTAAACGATTACTTCGGTAATTGAACATAAGATAGATCTAAGGACCTGACGAAGGAGTTTATGTTAAGATAAACAGAAGAGCCTTTGTCCGACTCATATCACTTGGTTTAATAGATTTGATACCAAACAGATTTTTTTTCCTTTACTGTTTGGAATACGAACCAAAGGAACTGTTTCAAGTACGTGACTTATTTATAAGTTGGAGGCGTGGGAATACAGACGGAACTAGGTGAACTATAGGTTTAGTTTCTTGGTCTCAACTATACGAAGTTAGGTGTAATTTTGTGTAACGGCTTAATACTGAGAGTATTCAGTTCTGGACAAGGTCCCGGGGTTTTTCTGCATTTGCGGTTTCCTCGTTAACAAAATCTTGTTGTGTCATTTACTTTATATTTCCGCATTATAATTGTTTTATTATAACTAAATTAAATTACACAAACGTTAATTCCTATTTAGTTGATAAGTGAATCTTATTGTGTTTGGTTAAGTCTGAACCTTTTTATCAAGTAACATACTTCGTTGTTGTATTGTCTCAATCTCGTATCCATAGACGATCACACGAAGTGTGAACCGATTATTTGTATTGTCTCGACTTAGTCCATAGACAATCACTTTCGGAGAAAGGACTTATAGTTAGGAAAAGTTTTAGCTTGAGGTATATTTGGGTACCCTCGCCTTTTCAAAAGGTGTCAAAATTCACGCCCAAAGTGTCAGACGAACACGCAAGAATCATTGAAAACTAGGTTTTCAAATGATTGCATGACAAAACTAAATAGTATGCTGACTTCTATGGTGCAAGTCAGGTGTTAAAGTCCATGTTTCTCACAAGTATGCAAAGATTAAGTATTTGGAATGCATATATTTGTGGTGTTATCAGTAGCGAGTACATTACATGCGGTAATGGGAATTTTGCGAAAATTCCTGAACTCAAAGATGTTGTTGTCCTTTGCAGTGGAAAAGATGATGGAGAACCTGTTTATGCGATAGGTTGAAGGTGTTTTCATCATAGCCAGTTTGATGGAAGATTAAAGTTATGTCTCTCGATGCATATACCTTGGTGGTAATGCAAAAGTCTGGTTGCAAACCAGCATTTGTGTGGCAATTTTAATGCCATGAAAGAAGAATTGAATGACCAATTCTTATATAGCATAAAGCTTATGAAAAGGCTGAAGATATAAGCGCAAGTTAGGGAAAAACTGATACACCACGTTCTTGTGTTTGCGTAGTGTTCTTCGTTGATGCTAGATGTGCACAAGGAGTGTGCTTGCACCTGGTTTATGAGTGGGATCAATATGCTTGGACAAGGGTGTCCAAAGACCTGCATTTAATCATAACCACAAGAGGATGTTCTTGTCGACTGCAAATCAACAATTGTTTCTACTGAAGTTGATTTTGGAAAAGGGAAAAGACAAGAGTAACCAGTTGTGCATGGGCAGTAAAAATGAGTTCCAAGTTTGAAGAAGAATGCAGTATTCTTGCTTCATGGAATGTAGGCAGTGACGCCTCATTTGCAAGGATTATGGCATTGTTGAGATTTTCCAAGGAATTTATCCGCAAAAGTCATTGAGTAATATGACTTGCTGAGCTCTATGATGATGCTCAGGAACACCAAGCTAAGTCCAATTCAATTGTGTAAAGGTGCACAAGTTTGCGTCAAAATGTTGGTTCTAATTGGCATGTCCTAATCGTCGAGAACAAGTGTCGCTTGCAAGCCAGTAAAAAGGTAGCAGTTGAAGAAGCTTGTTTGTGGTTTGTATAACTGATAGTAATGGTGATGCATAAGAATGTATGAGGTCATTCTTGGAGAAATATTCATGAAAGCTAAAGCAACATTATAGCCTCAGTTTGAAGGAGTATTCAACTAAGTGTCGATTATATTATGCTTCGTTATGTGAGTTGCATAAGAACGTTGATAGTTAGAAGAGTGCATGTGGAAAACTGAATTGTTGCATTGGGGACAGTAGGTGTTGTCTCGCTTCCTTTTATACTTAGAAGAAAATACGAATTAATTATTACAAGGCTTCTTAGGTATTACAAGTTGCAATCAGTTGGTGCGGGTATTTGCTCAAGTTTGAGTATACTTTCAGTTTGGGTCGAGTGGACCTTGGTGTTGGGAATTGTCTCTCTATGTAAGGTAGTAGTGGATGAGGGTATTTGAGACAAGATTTCTTGTCTCTTTCATTCAAAGTAAAGCTAGTTCGTGTGAAAGATGATACATAGAATATTACACCAAAATATGCAATAGAAGACGCTGAATGTGAAAGAAGCAAATAGAGGAGTTGATGGCATAGACGAGTTTGTTGTTGAGAGTTATGTGCAAGTGCGATAATATTTGGAAACGATAGCATGGAGTAACGCAGCAAGAATGTAGAAGTAAACCCATCAAGTAGAATGAGTTAAGATTGACTCATGGCTTGGAAGAACATGTTGTTTTTCCTTTACATCAAAGTGTAGCAGTTTGAAAGAACAGTGAGGCATGTTGGTTTCAAAGGTGCGTGAATAAGATACCTTGTCCAAAGTGACGGTGGGATGTCCCGGGTAATCCTAAGTCATGATTCTACTAAAGTCATGCATTTCAATAAAAGTGTTGCGTAAATGCAAGCAAAGAACAACAAGGTGTTGGTTCTTTGGCATACAAATGATGTAAGTCCAAGAAGGTGGAGTTTGCAATATGATTTGGAGGCCAAATATAGTGAAAGTGCTGATGTTGGCAAAGTGAAGAAAAGGCTATAGATTGTGGCGCATACTAAGAGTGGTATGGAATCATAGAGTACATACCTTAAGTCATGGCATGATTTGGCGTAGGCGCACATGATTGAAGAATGAGGGAGAGTCTTGTTTAAAGTAATGTTATGTTATGTGGTGCAACTAAATTCGGATAATGAATTCATAACACTATGGCAATGATCATTGGTGATCAGTTGGGAAGAATCATTACTTGCACACACTTAGGCGCAAACGATTTATGCGAAGTTCAAGCTTAATTTAGGGAATTGGCAAGAAGAATTTCAATTTGTACTTGGGTGTTGATATATGATTTTAATTGGAGTTGAAAGTGGTCGTTACACAATAAAAAATTTCAAGATCAGTAGGATCAATGGAAAGGCATTAAAGCTAAGTGATGTTAATGCTAAAGCATAGAAGTTGGCTTAGGGCGTTTTACAAAAGTTAGCAAAGATTGCTGAATTTCAGAAAGGGTTCTGAAAGTGCATGCAGCGAAGATTGGGACTAGTATAATGAGTATACTTGGTTGCATTCAACGAGGACGTTGAACATATTAGGTGGGGGAGGTCTATTATATGATTGTGTTGTTACAGTGTTGCAGGCCAAGTCGGTGTCCGACAATGATTGTGCGATATTGCATAGACTGTAAAATTCTAAAGATACCAAGACCCTACAGGTCCAGTGACGCGAAAATGTAACGCTACACTGTAAAAATATTGGCTAAGTAATGAAGCCTATTGGCCGACACAATGAAGCTTCATTAATGGAAAGGCAAGGCAAGGCCAAAGTGACAAGATGCAACATGCGATGTTGGAATTAAGGCATATTCATGGAATTGAGTTGGCCCAAACTCAAGGATAGTGCAAGAAGGTATAATAAGCCAAGAGTTGGTCTATGCATTAGTTCAAGGCAGGGCCAAAGATTGTACAGTGCAAACAAGCTAACAATGCAAGAGTGGCATTGTTATTGTCAAGCAAATTGGCTAAGTGAAGCATATGATGCATGAACAACCAGAATGATCTTAAGGAGTTTGCCTTGATAATTGAAGAACAAGGGTTGTCCGTGAATTATATTAGAGAAAGAAGTATGCAGGGCCAAGATGGTGAGAAGTGGATCAAGGCCGAACTCACTAAAGCGCAACAGTTATGCAATACAGCTCAAGTGACGGTTAGAAGTTGGTTATTGGCTTTGCGAGCATGCCAATGAAGTGAGAAAAGTTAGAACGGTTATAAAGTGTGTTTATAACATATTAGAGTGTTCATAGCCAACAAGAACATGTGTGGCACCAATTGGCGTGACAACACAAAAGATGGAAGTTGAAGTTGGCGATTATGGAAATTACTCGGACACTTGGTTGTCCAAGGCTTGTGCAAGCGGTTGCATAAAATTTTTGGCCTGATATTTAGCTTGTATAAATAGCCTAGAGATTAATAAGTTTGGTGTTGTTCAATTGAGAGAAGAACCACTGATTGTAGATCGTGTTAGGCATTTACCAAGAGGGTGAATGGTCTGTTTTGGTCCATGTGATGGATGAGTATTGTGATCTTCCTTTGATGCAATAAAATGGGTTAATTATGTCATGTCTTTGTGTTTATAATGTTGCTAATTTTGTGAGTTTTTCAATTGGTTTGATGCATGTCAAACCTCTTATGCTTATGGGGGCATGAAGACTCAGAGAGAAAGAAGATGAAGACTTCCGTTACATATAGCCTTAAGAGTGAAGGCAGATGCATACTTTGATGCAAGTATGCAAGGCTGAGTACTTGTGTGTGAAGTTGATTCACTGAACCACATAGTATTTCCGGCCATGTCCCGTGAAAATTTTAGGTGATTAAATGGGCATGTGACATTATATGTCTTGACCATGTTAACTGGTCAAAAAGATATAACAGTTGTACCTTTTGTACTTTTAGGTATATGGGAAGATTTCCCATAATCAACCTGGGAAGATTATTTGTCGGTGACTAAATAAAATCAACACTAATAATAAAATACAACCATGTTGAAATATCTTTATTCCATCACAATTGCTTCTTATCATATTAACTTAAACCGCGGGTGACAAATTTTGTTTAAATCCTAAGAATGCACATAGGTTCACTTTTCAATATTAGTTACCATCTTCGATTGATTCAATTGGGTCCTAAATCTCGGTCATGGATTTCATTTAATTGCAGCCGCTTTTTAAGAATTTTTTTGAATTTTATTTGATTTTTTAAATGGGTTTTGTTTGTTTTTTTCATGAAGGTTCTGATCTTCACTGAAGAGGAATACAAAGGACGGGGGAAACTGGTTGAAACTTGAAACCTGCGAAGGAAATAATCACATGTCTTATAGTATAACGAATAATGTTTGTTTACTTCTTAGTTATATATATACAATACACTTTGTTAAAGGGATAAAAGGAATTATGAATGATTGGATACCATATTATACATGTATCCAATAAACCCATAACTTATACTCCAAAGGCCCCAAGCCAAAGTCCATTTCTATAAACATTTCAGAATGATGACGGCAAGAACATCCGATGCCAAATTATCCTCATGATCTGTTCAAATCCTCAATACCGGAGTCAAACCACTTATGTTTGACTTATTGGTTCAGCCTTGTAACACCGGATTGTTGAGGGGTTGTCCTTAATGATATAGGACTTCATGTTTCTTTGTAAAGGATCCCAAGTTTGTTCTATTAATAAGAACAAAGTTCTTTCTTTACTTCCTTTATGATTAGCTTATTAGATTCAGTATTTTATACTTAGATTCATGAGTGTAGTATTTTAAATATAATCACAAAAATTCACGAAAACAAAAAAATATTAGGTATTTAGGTTTTAAAAATCATACCTTAGATTCATGAGTATAAATCCCTAGTCAATAACAAATAATCCTACTCTAAATCATTGATTTTGGTGATAAAAATAATCAGTGGTGACCAAATACAACCCACATAATGTTAAATACAACCCTTTCAAAACGTTATAAATATTATTGAGGTAAGAAATTATAACTTAACTTTATCTTCTCCTTTTTAGGTTTTAGTTATACTCCCAAAATCTTTTCAGCACTCCATCTCGATCAATAATTTGTTCGATTCTCTATTTTATTTCTGAAAATATCATGAATTTGATCAATTTGTAGTTGTTAGTTAACATATGTAGTTGTAGATGGTATTTCTTTTTTAACAAGGGTTAAATAGTTATTATAGAATTCAGTTTAAATTTTCCCAAAAATAAGACTCATAGGCTCAACCCAAATCATCGATGGTAGGTTCGGAAACCTACAATAATAATATTGCAAGTGAACAGTGTCTAACTAGTAGATTATGGCAAATACAATTCGTTCCTACGAGGAGTGTGAAAATACTACTACTAACTAATACCAAAAACTAACAAATCAATAAGGTGATGTTTGACGATTTTTCAGATATTCGGGACAAAATGAAATAATAAATAATTCTAACAATAAACAAAATGGGTAACAGGTTGTTAAGGTTTTCGATTTCCACCAATTCAATCATATAAACTCGACTAATCTCTATTTATTACTCAAGACAAATTTCGAAATCAATCTCATGTCTCGGAAGATAATATGTTTAAATTCTAAAATATAGTTTCTCCGCTGTAATTTCCTTCGCTTCACGGGTAATGATTCTAAAGTATTACATATCAATCCTAAACCATATTGCATCAAAGAATTTAACCAAGCACGCTATATCAATTGAAAAGTATAAGTAATCAAGAAAATCACATAATCGATTAAACACCAAGCTATATGAAGAGAAATCACTAGTCAGTGAATCATTATTAGAAATATCATAGTAGAGTTCATATAAATAAATTGGCTTCAATCTAAACCCTAATAAACAACTTAGCAAACCATGAGAAAAGAAAAATCAAATACATCAAACCCTTGTCGCCTCTTCTCTCTGTCAACGGCTCTGCGGCCGCCTCCCCTCTCAAATAGTCGACACCCCTTCTTATAACCTTCCCTTTCTTTTATTTCATTAATCAGAGAATCAAAATAAATTATTCTATGAAAATATCTTGCATGCAAGTTGATGTCGTCATCAGTATCTTTTCCCAAATAGTATTGCCACCTCGTTTTTCCAATGAAATAATAAAATCTCCTTATTTCCAAAATCTCCCAAATGAAGAAAGAATTATTTTATTTCCAAAATAATCTCACGTGTAAATATTCCTCAATTAATTCTTCACATGGAAAATAAATTATCTTTCTCGGTGGAATATATTTGTAATAAAGTAAGAAAGATAAAATACTTCTCATTTTCAGTTTGCATGTGCCAACCCCATTTTGATTTCAATTCCTTTGTTGCGTTTGTGCCTCGCCTATGAAACAATTTTATGTTTCTGATATATATGGAGATACCAGGCCAGCTACATTTTGTCATTTTTTCATTGTGGTTGCTGATATATGGAAATACCAGGACAACCTCATTTCATCATTGTGGTTGTTGATATATGGAAATACCAAGCCAACCCCATTTCATAATTGTGGTAGCTGATATATGGAAATACCAGGCCAACCCGGCTGCTGATACATGGAAATACCAGGCCAGCATAATAAGTGCTGCTAATATATAGAAATACCAGGACATCATAATTGATCATTGTGGTTGCTGATACATGGAAATACCAGGCCAACCACATTTCATCATTGCGGTTGTTGATATATGGAAGTACCAGGCCAACCACATTTTTCCATTTTCGTCGCAAACATCATTAAGTCTCACATTTTGCTGTTTATTCACTGGATGATTGAATTCACTTCTACTTTCTACAAAAGCACTAAAATAGTATTAGTAACTAAAATATTGTATCATACCTAATATAAATATGGGTATAAAATGTAGCATTTACATGCTTATCAACACCCCCACACTTATATTTTGCTAGTCCTCGAGCAAAACAGAGATATTATGCAATAGATCTTTTTTTTTTTTAAAAGAAAAATCCTAAAAAAAGCGTCATTCCCCCACACTTAAACATTACATTGTCCTCAATGTAATTGAGACATCCAACGCATAAATTAAGTTGGGAAATTCTAAAATACATATGCAGAAACTAAATAACTAAAAATAAAAGATAGAGTGCAGGGAACAAATATGATGGGTTGACTCCCATGAAGCGAATTGTATTTGTTTCCCGACTTTCCAGTAGCACGTTCTCAAACAATCTGGGGTTGGTACCCCAAGGTAAGCTGTGAATTATATATATAAAGCCTGAAGAGTTGGGGATCAACCCAACTAATCTGATTAGTTGAAAACATGAACCTACAGTAAGAAAGATTAATACCCAGAGAGATAACACTGAATTCAATCTTATTTAAAGCATAATTCGAACCTTTAATATGAAGTAAATTAGGTTCGCAGATGATTACTAAAGATTGTCTAAAGAATTGAATAGTTATTGTACTCCCTAAATCTGGTTCTAAGTCAGCGGAAATAACTTCCACGACTGATATTTTTTCAAATCCACTCGCTGAACAAGGCCTCAATGGAACAATAATATCACGACTCTTAGACCCGTTATCATCTAAAACGGTTTCATTATGAATATCATCAAGACGAAAAAATTCAGAACTTAATGGCTTATGGGTCAAGGTAGGAGCATTCTCGACTGATTGAACTAGTCGAGATTCGGACAGAACTAGAGGTTCTAGTTTAGGCTTCCATTTATTAGTGTCTAGCAGTGGTGTGGAGTCTAATAAGGCATTGACTTCACAAATAACACTATCATCATCAAAATCATACCCAAAATGAGATAAGCAAACCTCTAATGGATCTTCCAAGTGGCTCTTGCAAATGTCTTGCGAGTGCATACTTTCTTTTCGCCCGTACTTCAAACTAAAGTACCTAAAAAAAATCAAACAAACTGCGTAAAAAGAACTAAAAGAAAAATAAAAATAAATTATGTACAAAAATTAAAAATAAGCTATATACGCTGATATCAACTAGTGAGTATTTTGCTACCACTCCCCGGCAGCGGCGCCAAAAACTTGGTAGGTTCGGAAACCTACAATAATAATACTGCAAGTGCACAGTGTCTAACTAGTAGATAATGGCAAATACAGGTCGTTCCCACGAGGAGTGTGAAAATACTACTACTAACTAATACCAAAAACTAAAAAATCAATAAGGTGATGTTTGACGATTTTTCAGATATTCGGGACAAAATGAACTAATAAATAATTCTAACAATAAACAAAATGGGTAACAGGTTGTTAAGGTTTTCGATTTCCACCAATTCAATCATATAAACTCGACTAATCTCTATTTATTACTCAAGACAAATTTCGAAATCAATCTCATGTCTCGGAAGATAATATGTTTAAATTCTAAAATATAGTTTCTCCGCTGTAATTTCCTTCGCTTCACGGGTAATGATTCTAAAGTATTACATATCAATCCTAAACCATATTGCATCAAAGAATTTAACCAAGCACGCTATATCAATTGAAAAGTATAAGTAATCAAGAAAATCACATAATCGATTAAACACCAAGCTATATGAAGAGAAATCACTAATCAGTGAATCATTATTAGAAATATCATCGTAGAATTCATATAAATAAATTAGCTTCAATCTAAACCCTAACAAACAACTTAGAAAACCATGAGAAACGAAAAATCAAATACACCAAACCCTTGTCGCCTCTTCTCTCTGTCGACGGCTCTGTGGCCGCCTTCCCTCTCAAATAGTCGACACCCCTTCTTATAACCTTCCCTTTCTTTTATTTCATTAATCAAAGAATCAAAATAAATTATTCTATGAATATATCCTACATGCAAGTTGATGTCTTCATCAGTATCTTTCCCCAAATAGTATTGCCACCTCGTTTTTCCAATGAAATAATAAACTCTCCTTATTTCCAAAATCTCCCAAATGAAGAAAGAATTATTTTATTTCCAAAATAATCTCACGTGTAAATATTCCTCAATTAATTCTTCACATGGCAAATAAATTATTTTTCACGGTGGAATATATTTGTAATAAAGTAAGAAAGATAAAATTCTTCTCATTTTTAGTTTGCATGTGCCAACCCCATTTTGATTTCAATTCCTTTGTTGCGTTTGTGCTTCGCCTATGAAACAATTTTATGCTGCTGAATATATGGAGATACCAGGCCAGCTACATTTTGTCATTTTTTTTCATTGTGGTTGTTGATATATGGACATACCAGGACAACCTCATTTCATCATTGTGGTTGCTGATATATGCAAATACCAGGCCAACCCCATTTCATAATTATGGTTGCTGATACATGGAAATACGAGGCCAACCCGGTTGCTGATACATGGAAATACCAGGCCAGCATAATAAGTGCTGCTGATATATAGAAATACCATGCCAACATAATTGATCATTGTGGTTGTTGATACATGGAAATACCAGGACAACCACATTTCATCGTTGTGGTTGTTGATATATGGAAGTACCAGGCCAACCACATTTTTCCATTTTCGTCGCAAACACCATTAAGTCTCACATTTTGCTGTTTATTCACTGGATGATTGAATTCACTTCTACTTTCTACAAAATCACTAAAATAGTATTAGTAACTAAAATATTGTATCATAGATAATATAAATATGGGTATAAAATGTAGCATTTACATGCTTATTAATCGACTTCATGCATGAGCGATACTCAGCTCTTGGCCTCATGAGCGAGACCCAGTTATCGGCCTTAATAAGGTGATTCATATCTTGGCCTCACAAACAAAACTCATCTCTCGATCTTTAAAGAGTCAGTTCTAGAATCGTCTCTCGGCCTCTCGGGACTCAGTTCTAGGCCTCGGGGACTATGACATGACTTCTAGTACATCTCCGCTAGATACACTAGGCGTGTATACTCATTTTTCTCACGATGCGTCCACGATTGACTACAAAAGCATGAGAAAGATTACGGTATCCAGTAAGAAAGACTCGCATCTCGTTCTCAGGAGCACGATTCAAGTCTTACAAGTCTCGTGATTGACTCCTTATACATCCTCGTGATATACACAGGTCATTCTACTCCAAAGCCTCGTTACTAACTCCTACTATATTCCTGTGAGATACATTGGTCATGTATGCTCCACAAATGAACTCTCTCACAACTCATAATAACATCCCCAAGATATTCCACGGCCGAAACATGTGTTACTTAGTCTCATAAATAAGAGACACTCTCAAGCACATGTACAAGCCTCATCAGTATCATGAGCATGTTTCAACTGACTTTATGATATCTGAGCCTCATGAGCATGTCCTAGATGACTCCATATGCTCTGAGCTCCATTAGATCACCTTAATCTTGTACAAACATGAGATTAAGACATGTCAACAAGCCTCAGACGTAAGCTTCGTCCTCATGTATCAGCCTCAAATCTATCTCATACTCATCAAAAGTGACTCACCAGAAGAGCCCAACCCTGAAAAGCCACGTAAGGACAGCCACACAAGGCTGGGGATCAACCTTAGCTCCTCTCATGTCTCACTCACGAGTTTCATGCTACTTTGTGATCTCCACATGACTTAGAATAGAATAACGTAAAAATAAGGGGATAATCCTTTATTTTAGACAACATCGGCTACAGATTATCCAAACAACACATCGATAGAAGGCTGACTCAGTTTTACAAATGAAGGGGATATCCATAGGATTTTGGTTTGGAGGTCTACGGCATTGTTGATGGTGGATCTTCGACAAAGGTCAAAATTGTAAAATCATGATATTGCGTGTTTCTGACACGGCTTCAGTAACGCATGTGACGATTCATATTTTACGAGCCATGATGCATATGTCACTCGAAAGGCCTCCCCAGAGCGTTCGATGATGCTCATTTCATCATGACCTCTATGTAGAATAACATAATTGGGCGGTTCTCCGTATGATTGAGAACTTAACGTTCAGGACGTCGGTGATACTCACTGTTCCATGACTACATAGAGAGACCCCCCTCTACATAGAAGAACGATTGGGTGGTTCCCCGTATGATTGACAGCTTAACGCCTTCAGGATGTCGGTGACACTCACTGTTCCCTGACTATGTAGAGAGATGATAGGATAATGGAATACCCTATTTGTATATAATCGCAATCGCACGGTGTCTAACTAGTAGACAGAGACAAGTACGGGTCGAACCCACAGGGAGCGGTGGAAATACTAATAATCAATATTCTCAATCAATTAACCAACAATGATGTTTTTGGATTTTAAGAATTGGAAATGAAACAAAGAAAACAAACTAAATTAATAGAAAGAATCCGATGGGAAAGTCGGTAACCAGGGTTTTATGGTATCCACTACTATCTCAATTTAATTACTGAAACGAAACATGATTGCAAATATATGTTTATTGTTCGTTCTATCGATACCACCTATTATATGTATTATAGTCGCAAATATCACTGGGACACCCTAAGCATGGCACATCAAAATATTAAACCCAAGCAAGCACTGATAGAGACATTTTTGTGACCGAATTGTCCTTAATTTTCAGTATTGTTGGTACTCGATTTTCTACTTATTATGGTGTTTTATGTGTTTGTAGGTATTTTTGGAAAATTCGGCTAGAAAAGTTGGTATAGGCACCCGGAGGACACATGTTATTCGGACTCTCAGTTTTGGATAAGGGACACCTAACTGATAAGAGGCACCCCAGGGAGCCAACTGCTAATTGCACCCCATTACTGGTTAAGGGGGCTCCATCTTCTTCCTTGATTTGAAAAGAAAAATTGGCGGGAAATTTGGTTTCAACGGTAAAGGATTTATTATCTTTAAGATAAGAATACCTTCTTGCCTTACAAACATGAAGTTTTGAAGAAAAAGGAAGTTATCTTGTATTAAACAAGAAAGATATCCTTAAAAGATTTTATCTTGGATTTTATTCTGCGAATTAAAGAAGATATGGGTTTAGTAAAGACATATATAGAATAAAGAGAAGCAAAAATTCTTGAAGATATTTTTAATTAAAAAGAAGAAGATTTTGGAGTTATGCAAGAATATATTTGAGTGATGTGTATTTGTGTGTATAAATAGAGAGCTAGAGAGCACATTTGGACGGGGAGTTTTGGGAGAGAAAAGAAAATCACTGCTTTAATAATTTTCTCACATTTTCATCATTTGTAAAACACTTTTTGAGCCATGAATAAATATTTTAAGTGTGTTTTCGACGTGATGAGCTAATCCCCAACACTGGGACGACGGAGAAAGACGAGTGTCATACATGGGTAAAATTATTTAATTCTTTTTAAGACTTTTGTATTAATTTTAATTGAAATATAATTTGAATTAATTGGTTGTCATTTAATTTGATTAAGTATGCTTAGCTTAAATGTTTTGATACATCATGCTTAGGATTTACAACTAATCTTTTGAGAATCTACCTTGGCAAAATCAGAGTCCATGTTAATTTTATTTATTGAGCTTTAATTGTTGAGAATAAATAAATCGAACCCTATGTTATGAATTCGACGAAATCCTAGTACCAGTAACTCTCTTCATCTTGTGACAATATTTTTTATATATTTTTCTTTTATTTTAGTTTATTAATTCTTAAAATCAATCTCATCAAGTCCGAGTGAATGCAACTCTATTTACCACTATCTAAAATTCGATCAATTTTTGGCGCCGCCGACGCGGACTTGTGTATAGATTTGTTTTTAGGTTTTACTTTTATTATTTTTGTTCTTTTTTACGCCTTTTGGTATTTCTTGTTTGTTTTCAGATTTGGAGCTGAGCTAAAGAAAAAGGGAGAAAGTGCTGAAAACAAAAGCGAAGCCAAAAAAGGAAAGAAAGAGGAATCCAAAAGGAGTGAAGAAGAAGATTTTTGTATATAGATATTTTATTTTATTTTATTTTTAGAAATTGTAATTAGGATTTTATTGTTGTATTTTTTTTTCTTCTTTTTATTTTTGGACATTTTTTGGACTTTATTTTTGGACATTAGACATTATTATTTTTAAAAACCCTAAGGAAGGGTTCAGTTAAATAAAACTGTTGCAGGGAAGGACGACGGTTACGATACCGTCTCGGCCCCTCGGGTTCGTACACTGACATTGGAGTCGGTGGCCTGAGTCGACTTCAACGGTTCATCGCCTGTCTGGTACGGAAGGTAAGGCTCTATCACCCACGAATCTCCTGTCAGTCAGTTTATTTTGTGTTGAGAATTTCGAACTGGTATTACAATAGCCAATACAACGAATATCCGACTGATTTTCAAAATGGACATTACTTTGACCATAGTGTGAATAGTGGTCGGGAATGCCAACCTTTTGAAGATTATGGCTCATACCATGGTGAGTGATAGACACATTTTTGTGACCGAATTGTCCTCAATTTTCAGTATTGTTGGTACTCGATTTTCTACTTAGTATGGTGTTTTATGTGTTTGTAGTTTTTTTGGAAAATTCGGCTCGAAAAGTTGGTATAGGCACCCGGAGGACACGTGTTATTCGGACTCTCAGTTTTGGATAAGGGGCACCTAACTGATAAGGGGCACCCCATGGAGCCAACTGCTAATCGCACCCCATTACTGGTTAAGGGGGCTCCATCTTCTTCCTTGATTTGAAAAGAAAAATTGGCGGGAAATTTGGTTTCAACGGTAAAGGATTTATTATCTTTAAGATAAAAATATCTTCTTGCCTTACAAACATGAAGTTTTGAAGAAAAATGAAGTTATCTTGTATTAAACAAGAAAGATATCCTTAGAAGATTTTATCTTGGATTTTATTCTGCGAATTAAAGAAGATATGGGTTTAGTAAAGACATATATAGAATAAAGAGAAGCAAAAATTCCTGAAGATATTTTTAATTAAAAAGAAGAAGATTTTGAAGTTATGGAAGAATATATTTGAGTGATGTGTATTTGTGTGTATAAATAGAGAGCTAGAGAGCACATTTGGGGACTGAGAGTTTTGGGAGAGAAAAGAAAATCACTGCTTTAATAATTTTCTCACATTTACATCATTTGTAAACCACTTTTTGAGCCATGAATAAATATTTTAAGTGTGTTTTCGACGTGATGAGCTAATCCCCAACACTGGGACGACGAAGGAAGACGAGTGTCATACATGGGTAAAATTATTTAATTCTTTTTAAGACTTTTGCATTAATTTTAATTGAAATATGATTTGAATTAATTGGTTGTCATTTAATTTGATGAAGTATGCTTAGCTTAAATGTTTTGATACATCATGCTTAGGATTTACAACTAATCTTTTGAGAATCTACCTTGGCAAAATCAGAGTCCATGATAATTTTAATTATTGAGCTTTAATTGTTGAGAATAAATAAATCGAACCCTATGTTATGAATTCGACAAAATCCTAGTCCCGGTAACTCTCTTCATCTTGTAACAATATTTTGTATATATTTTTATTTTAGTTTAGTTTATTAATTCTTAAAAGCAATCTCATCAAGTCCGAGTGAACGATAACCTATTTACCACTATATAAAATACCATCAATTTTTGGCGCCGCCGACGCGGACTGGTTTATAGATTTGTTTTTAGGTTTTATTTTTATTATTTTTGTTCTTTTTTACGCCTTTTGGTATTTCTTGTTTGTTTTCAGATTTGGAGCTGAGCTAAAGAAAAAGGGAGAAAGTGCTGAAAACAAAAGCGAAACCAAAGAAGGAAAGAAAAGAGGAATCCAAAAGGAGTGAAGAAGAAGATTTTTTGTATATATATTTTATTTTATTTTTAGAAACTGTAAATAGAGAATTAATTTTTGTAATTTTTTATTTTTGGACCTTTTGAACTTTATTTTTGGAACATTGGACATTATTATTTTTAAAACTCTAAGGAAGGGTTTATTTAAATAAAACTGCTGCAGGGAAGGACGACAGTTACGATACTGTCTCGGCCCCTCAGGTTCGTACACTGACATTGGAGTCGGTGGCCTGAGTCGACTTCAACGGTTCATCGCCCGTCTGGTACGGGAGGTAAGACTCTATCCACCCACGAATCCCCTGTCAGTGGGTTTTATTTTGTGTTAAGAATGTCGAACTGGTATTATAATAGCCAATACAACGAATATCCGACTGAACAAAATGGACATTACTACTTTGACCATAGTGTGAATAGTGATTGGGAACATCAACCTATTGAAAGTTGCTCATACCATGGTGAGCCCAGTTACTATTCGCACACACCCGGGTTATACGAGCAAAACGATCCTCCTATTTCTCTAGAAGAGTCTCTCAAGAGTTTCAATGAGTCAACACAGAAGTTTCACTTATTTATGAAGGAGACTTATAATATTCCGATTCCAGAAGAATCCGTAGAGCATTCAACTAAGATGTCTCTAGAAGAGTCCCTCAAAAAATTTACTGAGAGTACAAATAGGATTGTGGAAAAATTTGCTCAAGATAATCTTAAATTCCAATATAGTGTTCCCCAATACCACCTTTGAAAATAAGGATAGTTTTTATTCACATAATCAAGATGACGAGGTTAGGATTGGTAACACTACTTGTTTAGATGAGGTTCGATCATTTTCATATAATGATGATTATGATGAGGATAGTATTGATGAAGAATCTGAAATATGTAGGCATAGTGATCAGGAATTTGTTACTCCGGTTGAGCTTTATAATGATAATATTATTTCTAGTACAAATCCAAATAATTTTAATAATTATTCACTTATTCAAAAGGACGAGGATTTGACTAAAGATAACACTTCCTTAGATGATGTAGCATTTCCTTTTGATTACGAAGGCGATGATAGTTTAGAGGAGAGCGGGTTTATCCTGAGAATATTGTTTTCGAGTCTAGCAATTTAGAAACATTAGTCTTAGAAAAACAAAATAAAATCTTAGAGATGAGTGAGGATGTACCTGACTTAGAAGAATCAATTGACCATTTTCAGGAATCTGATGACCTTGAAACTAGGGAAGTTGTGACTAGTCATTATAGAGACACTGAAAACTCTAAGTTTGGGGGTGATTTTTATTCTCCATGTGCTTTAACTCTTACAAAGGTCCCTCACTTGGAACTTAACATATATGCCTCAACCATTTTACAAGATTATCTTCATACACGTTTTCCTGAACCTAATGATGTCCAGAAAGAAGTTCAGTTGTTAGAAACCCATCCTCTGGTTGATGTGGTTAACCCAGGCTACGATACCTCGATTGACTTTTTTTTCCCACCAAAAACTTTTTCTAAAATTGTGGGAACTTATGAAATTCAAATATGTAAGATATTAAGTTTCGAGACTAAACCTAATTACTTTAGGAGATTAGGGTCGACATATTTGTTTAAGGAAGACCACCACTCTCTTTGTGGTCAGTTGTGTAAGTCAAATTTGATTGACTTTAAGGATCCGCAATTATTTAGGTTATTATTATGTGCTTCTAAGTTTTTATTTTAGTTTTTCCAGACTCTAGAACCTGCACATTCGGATCTAACTTTTGAGGAAACGTGACCCAGGAAAATATGTTATCTAGATACAGTTATAGATCTGAACCTGAACCATAGCTAGATGTAGTTGTCTTAAACAGGAAACTAGACAAGGGTGTGCTTTATTTGTTAACTTTCTTGGCATGGTGCAGATTCCTTTTACTTGTGATATCTCTATTTGGTTTTGGTGATCCGCAGTTATTCCGGCTATTACTTTATGATTCTATAAGGTGACTAATCCTTTCTTAGTCTGGCAGAATACTTTAAACTTAGCACTTCTTGGGAGGTAACCCAATCTCATGCAATACGGTAATATCTTTCCTTAATTCTTTTGCTTCAAATGGTAACAGTTTCTCCTTGTTCATATGGTTTTAATTTTATCTTTAGAACATTGAGGACAATGTTAGATTTAAGTTTGGGGGTATGGGAGAAACTTTTTAGTTGCAATAAATAAACTCCAGAGCCTAGAAATTTATGTTTATTAAGGATGGCACTAACCAATATAAGTGGATGGAAGCATCTTGGTTATAGGAGTTGAGGAACCAATCTGATTAGATGGAAACATCTAAAGAGTCTATTCATAAAAGCACAGAGCTCAGGTGTTAGAATTTAAAAAAAAACATGGTAGTTTCGCCATATCTCGTTGAATCCTTTTCAACTTCTGTTTTTATTTTCTTATAAGTGATTGGGTGAAATAGAGTGATTGAGATACAAAAAAAAAAAAAAAAAAAGAAGAAGAGAGACCAGACCATCAGACCAACCGGAATAAATTCAATAAAGTCGACCACTGGAGCCCTTGTATATGCCAGTTGTGTTGACCTAGAGTTAGGATTATCACCCGCTGGTTCCCTTGTATATTCCAGCTGTGTTGATATTAGTCAGACCGGTATCTCAGTCCATTAGGATAGGTTCACCTTATACAACATCAAAACCATCTATGTTTTTCTCTACATCCATCTTCTTAATCTTTCCATGTGATTGGTTGACTCCGGTTATGATGTACAGAAACTATCTGAGTAGAGCTCTGTCACTTATATGAATTTTAGTATGATTGAGTGCAAACTCGTATACAGCAATTGGAATTTCGCATCAGGGTACTTCCTCCTGTAGTCAATGAGAGTATGCCAACCAAGGAGATTCTTTAGTGCCTTCCAAGGTTTTGCGTAGATAGCTAGGGTCCGGAGTAAAGGTTTTGTGGGTATACCTCTGGTAAACCTTCCGGAGACAACACTCCGCCGCTAGGGCCACCTAGCGATTTAACGGCTTGCTGCACGTGCTAAGTGTAGTCATTTTTATTTTTCTATATTAGATTTGCTCGAGGACTAGCAAATAATAAGTTTAGGGGTATTTGATAGACACATTTTTGTGACCGAATTGTCCTCAATTTTCAGTATTGTTGGTACTCGATTTTCTACTTATTATGGTGTTTTATGTGTTTGTAGGTATTTTTGGAAAATAAACATTTTTAGAAAATTCGGCTCGAAAAGTTGGTATAGGCACCCGGAGGATACATGTTATTCGGACTCTCAGTTTTGGATAAGGGGCACCTAATTTATAAGGGGCACCCCATGGAGCCAACTGCTAATCGCACCCCATTACTGGTTAAGGGGGCTCCATCTTCTTCCTTGATTTGAAAAGAAAAATTGGCGGGAAATTTAGTTTCAACGGTAAAGGATTTACTATCTTTAAGATAAGAATATCTTTTTGCCTTACAAACATGAAGTTTTGAAGAAAAAGGAAGTTATCTTGTATTAAACAAGAAAGATATCCTTAGAAGATTTTATCTTGGATTTTATTCTACGAATTAAAGAAAATATGGGTTTAGTAAAGACATATATAGAATAAAGAGAAGCAAAAATTCTTGAAGATATTTTTAATTAAAAAGAAGAAGATTTTGGAGTTATGCAAGAATATATTTGAGTGATGTGTATTTGTGTGTATAAATAGAGAGCTAGAGAGCACATTTGGACGGGGAGTTTTGGGAGAGAAAAGAAAATCACTGCTTTAATAATTTTCTCACATTTTCATCATTTGTAAACCACTTTTTGAGCCATGAATAAATATTTTAAGTGTGTTTTCGACGTGATGAGCTAATCCCCAACACTGGGACGACGGAGAAAGACGAGTGTCATACATGGGTAAAATTATTTAATTCTTTTTAAGACTTTTGCATAATTTTAATTGAATTATGATTTGAATTAATTGGTTGTCATTTAATTTGATGAAGTATGCTTAGCTTAAGTGTTTTGATACATCATGTTTAGGATTTACAACTAATCTTTAGAGAATCTACCTTGGCAAAATTAGATTCCATGTTAATTTTATCTATTGAGCTTTAATTGTTGAGAATAAATAAATCGAACCCTATGTTATGAATTCGACGAAATCCTAGTCCCAGTAACTCTCTTCATCTTGTGACAATATTTTGTATATATTTTTCTTTTATTTTAGTTTATTAATTCTTAAAATCAATCTCATCAAGTCCGAGTGAACGACAACTCTATTTACCACTATCTATAATTCGATCAAGCACCATCAAATTGTGTTAGCGAGAAAGTTGTACGAAACTAAATTATTGATTCACAAATTGTATCTGATTCTTCTAAGCATAACCCATCAAAGGATTCAACCCAAACATGAACTATCAAATAACGAGGCAAAACTATTTGTGAGGCAAAACTAGTTGCGGCTCCTCTGATGCTACCAAAAAGTTCCATCGAGACCTAGCGACAGTTGCCAAGGCCCAGCCCAAAACTCCAGTGGACTCCAAATCTACCTTCTTTCCAATATCGACTACAACACCAGTTCCATTCTATCCGTCCGATCTCTTTGCATCCGCCGGCTACGATCACAGCAAAATTCTCCTCTACACATTCAAACCAACCGGACATACAGAACCTTTGTTCGTCTTCCCTACTGCGACATGAATGAGTCACAGTTACCAGTTCAACCACCTTCCACGGTATCAGTTCGAAGTCTCCATCTCCACTGCTCAGCCAAGATCAATTCAGGTCATAACCATCTTCATTCGAACCAACACCCTGGTACAAACCCATCCATTTGATTCTTCATCATCTGTGTTCAGCCATCGCTATTCTATACGAAGCTTCAATCATCTCCACTCACGTCTGAGCTCTCAGCCACCACACAAAGTTATTATCCATCTCAGCTACAACTCCGCAGTTCAGTGCTCAACCAATCTCTCGTTCTCAAGACTTAACTTTCTTTGACAGAAACAAACTTTCCTCGATCGACTGCACAGCTCAAGCCAGCCAACCCACTTCAAACAGATTCCATCCATAAACCCATGAGAATCTCCAATTCCATGCACGTCCAAAGCCTCCTATACAGTCATCATTTAATCACGACCAAAATTGGGTAAGAACCCATCTTCTTCTCCATTCAGTTCGTGGACGAATTAATCACCACAGTTCTTCTTTAGATCCAATCTCGAGAAGCATATAAACTCCATATGCCATCGCTGTTGCTGTTGAGCAGAATGAACTTTCTATTCTTCTCTTGACATGCAGACAAATCCCATTGCCACCAGCAAAACGACCATCAACAAACCCCTTGTGGACTGTTCCCGATCTGATTCTCCATTAACATCAAACCCCCAAATACCATTGTTGTTGCTGTGAACATCATCTCCATTCATCATTACTTCATTGCTTCATCGACTGTACGGCAACTCCACTGTATCAAGCCTTGAGATTCCAGTTTTATTTATCTGGTGTTTGCCATACAAAACAGAAACCTTTGTGTCCTTGTGGAGCGACTAGATAAAATGCCAATGTTTGCTGCCCGTGATAAATTAGGGTCGCCTCTGGTGTCCCCAGATGCGAAAGCCAGTTAAACTTCCAACTTTAAGAGATTATCGTTCCGAGATTGGATTTCTCTGTACTTTCTACAAAAGCATTAAAATGGTGTCATTAGTCTCGAGTCTAGCTAATACAAATATGGGTATAAAATATAACATTTACATGCTTATCAAGAGACCGCGTATAGATTCAGGCGGCTCTCCGTACATAGTTGTTGAGAGGGCTAAACACCTTCGGGATGTCGGCAACACTCGCTTCTCCCTGACTATGCACCTTTCAGAACGGGTATGACGCTATAACTGGCTAATATCCCTTCTGCAATAGATTAATTCTACCGCGATATTCACCACTGAATTCCTAGAAGATAATCTATTTTATCTCATTACTCCGATTTCATGATTGAATCCACGGCTAATCTCATGGAATGGTAATAGATAATCTCATTACTCTGATTTCATGATCGAATCCACGGCTGATCTCATGGAATGGTAATAGATAATTTTATGACTCCACTTCTGTAGTCGAATCCACGATCTTATGGGATGGTAATGCTCATTTTATTATTCTGAATCCATGGTCGAATCCACGGCTGATCTTATGGATTGATAATAAATAACTACTCACCTTTATTACTCAGTTTCATGAATCATTCTCTACTAAATTTCATGAATTGGTAATAAATACTCAACAACCGGGCGTCTGGACTATTACTGAGTAAGCCCCATAAAATGGTGCAAGTGTACTCAACAATGATGCACGAACAAGCACCCAAATACACGAACGAGCATTCGGAAATATGCATAAATGAGGAATCCTACACAAAACAGGAGAGAGAAAATAATATAAAAATTAAAAAGGCGTCTAGGGACCGGGCCAACCGGCCGACAGGTCATGCCACCATGGCCGGTCCCCACGCCTCTTCTCTTTATTTTTTATTATTATTTTCTTATTTTCATGAACTCATGAAAACTCCTTCATTCAAACAACTTTCCTTATTTGAGCAAAACTCACGATTTCTCAATATTTTCACGGTTTCATGAAAAATAATAAAATAGGGAAAGGTGCTGCGGGACTGGGCTACCTAGCCGGCCGGCAATGCCCTAGTCGTGGTCGGTCCCACACCTTGCAATCCCTTGTTTTTATAATTATTATTTCCATCATCTCATGAAACTCCTCTGTTTGAGCAAAAATCATGGTTTCTTCATATTTTCTCAAATATTGTTCAAACCATGAAAAGGCCAAAAAGTCAAATGGTCACATGACCGACTAGGCTACTCACGCCAAATATTAAAACATCATTATTTTAATATTTTCCAAATTTTGATCAAACGAGTAAAGTTCAACTTGCTCATTCGAGCAAAATCAAGAATTTCAGTCAAAGATCGAACTCTTCTGAAAATTTAAAATATTGCTCAAACGCACATCAGAAAATACTAAAACTCTCGGGACTGAGACATGGACATTATGGTGACACGGGAATACTTCCTTGACCGACCAAGGCCGGCCCTAAGGCTTGCAAGGAGACGGTCCCACACATTCTTATAATTTTAACCTAATTTGCTCGATTGCTCATATTGGGTCCAAAATCTTTCCAACCAACTTGGAATTTGCTCAAACGACCATCAGATGGTCCCACGACCATCAAGGGACGGTTTCATGCCCTCTTGTTCGGTCCCTCACTTCTCCATAAATTAGGTTTCTTTACCTAATGCTCAGACGAGCACTATTTTAATAAATGATGAAACCGGCATTTAATCATCATTCTTTCACCAACTGGTCAACTCAGAACCCTGGTACACGCTCACTCTAGAAATTGGGCATCACATGGTCTTCCATTATCCCATGTGGTCGGTCCCTCCCTCCCACATGACCTATTTTCAGCAATTCATCAATTGACGAACAATTGATCAAAAATTAGGGTTTCGAACAAACGCTCCACAAATCATCATTCTGAGCAAGTTCAAACAGTAATAAATTTATGTTGGTCTAGCAATCAACATGTGGAATTAATTATATAATATTTGGTAGTTTACCAATATTTTAATTAATATTTTATTGGGTCACGTCACCAATAAATAATTCATCGAATTGAGCAATACTGGCTCAGTTGCTCGAATATTGATCCAACTATCAATATTCAGTAATTTATTAGTAATTCGTCGAATTGAGCAATACTTGCTCAGTTGCTCGAATATTGATCCAACTATCAATATTCAGTGATTTTTCGAATTGAGCAATACTTGCTCAGTTGCTTGAACATTGATCCAACTATCAATATTCAGTAATTCATCGAATCGATGCTCAGTCGTCGAATTTACAATCTTTGCTAATACGCGTAATGTCAACATCATTCAGAGAACTATACGTCTCAACAGATATGTTTGATCCATGAATCACTGAGCATTCTTCACTTATGCTTAATTCAACAAAACCTAGACTCACTGACTAAACAGTCAACAACTGGCTAATTAAAACACACGTTTGTCATGCAGACTCCACGATTCGTGAGACATCAATCACGTCACATGGAGTGATATCAATTAGGGTTTTGGTCTGACGGCCTATGGCACGTGGATTCATCCACGATGAGAAATGTGAGTAAGTCGTTCAAACGGTTGAAGGAGTTAGAAAAGTAGTGGGTGGACGATTAACCAAGTCTCCGCACGACCTGGAACTGGTTTCACCACGATCTCCCATTTTCCCACTCTTTTCCTCAAGAAATCATCACACTTACAGGGATTAATGTGTTCATTATTCTGGCAATATAAACAAGTCCTAAATCGAGGACAAAAGACAACATTCGTTTTTCACGAAAATATTCGTCTGCGCAACAACTCGATTGAAACTTATTCACAGAACTCAACACCAGCAGTTCTTCAATCTTGCAGAAACCCACAACACATCCACAATCCTTAATCATCATTGATCCCACACAATTCTCAGCTTCCTTCCTACAGATCAACCCATCTCCCTCTTTGTGACCGAATTGACTCTGGAACGTCCATTGACTTGGTTTAGGCCGGAGTCCTACAGATTGATCTCTCGAATTCAAGCACTCCCTTTGCAGTGCATCTGTGTGAGGTTAAGCAGTTTGATCGGTTGAGGAGTCTCGTCCACACGCTCGCCTCTTCACTTTCCTAAAAACCAGCAAATCGTTTTTCCCCATCTACATATTGGCGACCACAATGGGAGATTAATCTCTCGGTAGCAATCCCAAATTTTCACAAGATGGTTGGTCTTAGGTCTAACTTAACTACCTCGAAATCCAGTCAGAATCTTTTGATTGGAAATGTTCCTCCTTCGAACACTCTATCCAATGGAACAGTCGATGCGGAAATCCCGACCTTGATCGACTTGGCACGAGTATAGGAGATTCATACAAGGAACATGGACCTGACGAAAGAGACGTTGAACAAAATATTGAATTTTCTCGTCAGACTGACATCATATTTGAGCGGTGCCCCTGCTCAAGATATTCCGACGCTGATGGTTAATCCCTCAACCGATGATCATCCTCGAGCCAACAACTTCACCACTTATGAAAAGCCGGTGGAACAGGAGGTCACACATTTAATTGAGAATCTACGTGAACTCCTGCATTTCTCCAGAGATCGGCGTACGAACACGTTTGCCGCACTCAACAAAATATCATTTGACGCGTGAATAGTTCCAACATCTCTGGTGGTCGAACAAGTGTCCATGGTATCTGAACCTTCGATCAACAACATCACCTTCACTGAGGAAGACCGAATGGCGGAGGAAGGACATAACCGAGCCCCGTTTGTAACTGCTTCTATTAAGGATTCCGAATTCAGGATAGTTCTCATCGATACAGGTGCTTCTAAAAATCTCATCACTATGAAGACTCTCAAAGAGGCCAAAGTTCCGCAAAGAAAGATCGTTCATCATTCCATATTGGTGACGGGTTTTGAAGGAAGCCAGAGTCACACATACGTGTATGTCTATGTGGATCTGAAAGTAGGGCCGATTCAATCCACTGTCAAGATTCATGTGTCGAGAAAGACCTTGATTATTACATGATACTCGGGAGACTGTGGCTTCATGACAATAAGGTTGTTCCTTCGACGTACCATCAATTTATGAAAGCTTTGTTCAACAGCAAAATTGTCCGCATCCCAGCTTCAGTGTCTCCTTACGCTCCGGTTTATGATGCTGAGTTCCTGGAATCTCTAAAGAGCATCCCCGAACCTCCAAGCAAGATCTGCGGTACTCCACTCCCAAGTTGGAAATCTATTGAGAAAACTGACAAAACATCATCAACAAATGCTAAATCCGTCAAACCGTCTACCACACCGCTCAAGCGTCGTCAGGGTCAAGGTACGACTCATAAAAAGTCCAATTTTATTATTGATTATGATGCAGAAGGGAGAGTCATTTATCTCCGTCTAAAAGATTAGCAATTAACAGGGGAGGTCGATAAAAAGTCTCCCCTCCCTGAAGAATCATGCCAGAGTGAGCAATCACCCGATGAAGAAATTCGAAATGCACCACGACAGCTGCAAGATGGCGCAGATTCCTCAATTGACAACCTTGATACTATCAACATCGGAACTGATGAAAACCCAAAGCCGATTTTAATCAGTTCTGATCTCTTATCTGAAGAACGAGAAGGATTTATAGGTCTGTTGAAAGAGTATCAAGATATCTTCACTTGGACGTACGAAGAGATGCCCCGCCTAGATGACAAATTAGTCACTCATCATCTGCACATCACTCTCGGTTCCAAACATGTCACGGAACCGCCAAGGAAATTCAGACATGATGTTGAGGAACAAATCAAAATCGAAATCCAGAAGCTACTAACAGTAGGGTTCATCAGACCCATTCAACATCCAACACGGCTGGCAAACATTATCCCAGTTAAGAAGAAGAATGGTCAAGTACGATGTTGTGTGGACTTCAGGAACCTGAAAAAATATTGCCCGAAGGATGATTTTACTTTACCCAACATTGATATGCTCGTTGATGCAACCAATGGTCACGACATGTTCTCCTTCATGGGCGGTTACAGGGGATACAACCAAATCAAGATATACGAAAATGATGATAACAAGACTGCGTTCCGAACTCCCATCGTAAACTTTCATTACATGGTGATGCCTTTCGGCTTGAAGAATGCAAGAGCCACTTATCAACGAGCCATGAACGCGATATTCCACGACATGATGCACAAGCAAGTGGAAGATTATGTCGACGATGTGGTGGTGAAATCGAAAACTCGAGCATCCCACCTAGAAATTCTGAGGCAAGTTTTTGAAAGATGCAGTGAGTATAAGTTAAAGATGAATCCTCTGAAGTGTGCTTTTGGTGTTTCCTCCGGAAAGTTCCTAGGATTCCTGGTCATTGCAGAAGGAATCAAGGTCGATCCAGACAAGACAAAATCCATCACTACCATGCCTCCTCCACGCACCGTGAAAGAGCTCCATAGTTTTATGGGCAAGGTAAATTATATTCGGCGTTTTATTCCTGGGTTGGCTCAACTCATTTCTTCGTTCACTCCTCTGCTGAAGAAAGGAGCAAGTTTTACATGGACGACCGTTCAACAAGAGGCATTTCAGAAAATACAGGAAATACTATTATCACCTGCTGTCATGAAATTTCCAGTGCAAGGACGGCCATTAATACTTTACACAGCTTCCAGTGACGTCGCTATCAGAGCACTTCTCGCTCAAGAAGATGAAGAAGGCATCGAACGCACAATCTACTACTTCAGTCGTACTATGAGGGATGCTCAACTCCGATACCCAAAAGCTGAAAGAGCGTGTCTTGCATTGGTTCATGCGATCCATAAGTTCAGGCATTATCTACTATCAAACAGCGTTGTGCTGGTGGCCAAAGTCGGTCCCATAAAATTCTTACTGTCGAAGCCCGCACTAATTGGGAGACCGGCAAAATGGATACTTCAGATGTCAGAGTTTGACATACCATGTATTCCGCCTAGAGCAATCAAGGGGAAAGCAGTTGCAGACTTACTTGTCGCTTTCCCTGGAGAAGACATCACAATGATGCATGAAGAAGTGCCCGGTGAGTTTCCAGAGATCTCAATATTTTAGGAAGAAACATGGCTATTGTACTTTGATGGATCCGCCACTCCGAGCAATGATATTGGCGGTGCGGGTGTACTAGTATCTCTATCAGGTGAGGTTTTCTCACATTCGTTCAAGCTGGATTTCCACTGCACCAAAAATTCGGCAGAATACGAAGCTTTCCTTCTGGGATTATCTTTGGCCAAGCAAGTGGAGATAAGAGGATACTCAAAATTGTTGGTCAATTAAATGAATGGCGTGTATTCTCTCAAAGAAGTAACACTTTCTCCATTTAGGGCCGAAGCATAACGACTATTGGCTCACTTTGCCGATGCAACCATTGTGCATACTGTCCGCACTAACAACAGACACGGTGATTTTCTAGCGACTCTTGCGTCCAAGTTGCAGTTTGAAGGGTCAGAGAAGTCCATCACTGTGAAAAGACGTTCTGTATCATCCACCTAGCTTACTCAAGTCGAAGATGCTCAGTCGAGTAACTGGCGGGCACCCATCATTCATGAAGTGAGCAGCTCTCTTACGGAAGGGAAAAACATCCTCAAGGAGTTGAAGAACTTTTTTCTGCTACATGGAGCATTATATTATCGCAATCCTGATGGATCCTTGTCACGATGCCTTGGATATGATGAAGCGAGAGAGAAACTCAAACACATACATGAGGAAATATGCGGACAAACCCTGGTAGTCACACTTTACAGAAGGCTTAAAAGACTCGAGTACTATTGGCCCTCCATGGAGGCTCAGTCGAGAATGTTACAAGGGTCCCGTGCTAATTGCCAGACACCACCTCATCATTTGGAGGTTCTAACGATCCAACACACTGGGGGACTGAAGAGAACCTTACATAAAGTATCTTCGTGACAACGATCTTCCATCAGAGAAGAAAGGAGCGATCAAACTCACCCAGAGGGCCAAACGTTTTGTGTACTTGGAAGGTATTTTTATCGCAAAAGCTTTGGCGGGAACCTTCTAAGATGCTTGGACGAACATGAAATTCCTACAATCTTGAAAGAGATGCACGAAGGTGAACGCCAAGGAAAGAGAAATTATTTCTCCAAATTCATGAGAAATATTATTGGCCAACTGTGGAAGACGATGCAGCTGCCTATGTTCGGAGATGTCATCAATGCCAAGTTCATGGTAACCTCATTCACACTCCTTGTCTTCCATTACATTATGTGAGCAGTCCATGGCCCTTCTACATCTGGGGACTGGATATCATTGGAAAAATCAATCCAGCATTTTCGAAGCAGCATGAATACATCATCACAACAACGGAGTATTTCTCCAAATGGGTCGAAGTTATTCCTCTTCGAGCACCACTGGAGTCACAATTGCATCTTTCATCAAAGAATGCATTATATGTAGGTTCGGCGTTCCTAAACATATCATCACGAATAATGGAACTTCTTTTGCCAACAAACATGTTGCAGAATTACTCGAGGGATATAGAATCAAACAGATTTTCTCCACACCTTACTATCCCCAAGGAAACGGACCAGCGGAGAGCACCAACAAAAACTTGATCCGGATTCGTAGTAGAACAGTTCATGACAATCCACGAACGCGGCATGAGTAATTTCCCTTGGCTTTATGGGCCTACCTCACTGCACCAAGAAGTTCAATCGGGACTTCACTGTATTCTCTCGTCTATGGAACTGATGTTATTCTCCCAGCTGAGATCAAAATTCCCTCTGCAAGAATCGCGGCGGCTAGTTGAGTGCAGTGGGATGAAGCTAAAGTGTCTAATTCAAGAATTGTTGAATTGGACATGCTCGATTCAAGAAGGGCCAAGGTAGAAAGACACGTGGAAACCTACAAACAAAGGGTTTCCAAAGCATACAACAAAAAGGTAAGACCTTGAACATTTCAAGTAGGATATTTGGTTTTGAAAACAACAAAGCATATTCAACAGGACATGTCCGCTCCCAAGTTCTCTCCGAAATGGGAAGGGCCTTATGTAATCATCAAAGCAGTATCCAGTGGATATTACAAAATCTTAGTTGTTAATGGAGGAGTGGAGGGGAACATCATCAGTGGAAAGTGGCTCAAGAAAAATTATGCTTAAACGATCAGCAAACAATTATATGTTGAATTTTAAAATGTAATTTATATTCCTTAAAAGAATATGCAATATGCTCAGTCGTTCAAAATTAAAAAATTTCATGAATCTCACAAAATTCTTCCAATCATCTACTTTATTAAACAAGTCTCAATCTAACAAGAAAAATCTCTCTCGAATGCTCACTCAGAGCAAACCATCCAACAAAAAATAATTCTTACTGAAAGCCATGTCGAGCCTCGTTTGAAATTTTTCATTCCTCACTCTCAAATCCTGGACAGATTTCTCAACCCTTGCCGAATCCAGAGAAAGTGCATTCTCCTCTTTTATGATGGCAGACGTAGCAGAAATTATATTTGCAGCAGCAACTGCTCTATCAACCTTGATGATATCGAGTCGACGATGAAACCAGCTTATATTGAACTGCAAGACCTCACATTTCGAGATCATATCATCCCATCTGTGCAGCTCTTCGTTTTTGACATCTGCAGGTTTATTTTGTTCATCTCGTCAATAATGGGCAATAATCCAGCAACTGTAGTCAATAAAGTTGGCAAAAAACCTCTCCACACTTTAGTGGTAGAAATGTGTCCATAGTTCCTCCAAATTCTTGTGTAAAGGGATGCGTGACACTTAGGAACGATGAAACCGCCAACGAGTTGATTGTTCGGACAAACGTTGACCATGGGAGTATCGAATGAGAGTCCAGCCGCTGGGTACTCACGAACAGAAACCCTGGAATCAGCATCTACAGAGTTGTTTGAGTTTTTTTCAGCATGGTTATCAACATCATCATCATCCGTAACAACGGACTTTCCATTTCTTCTCTTTCTAGCATCGACGACGACATGAACATCAACCTGCAGAAACGTTCAATTTCAGTGAAATTGGAAAAACGCTTGATCGAAAGAAATTTTCAGTCAGAGACTCAAAGATGTTCCAGTAGTAGCACGATTAGGCCTATAACGAGCAGGAGCTTTAACAGTCCGCTTAGGCCTTAAACTGTAAGAGGAAGAAGGAAGTCGATTCCCCTGATTGCCCTGCAACAAATTATTTTCTTCAGTCAGCAATTATGACTACATGAAAATAAAAGAAAGTGTGCAACTTACCAAGATGGACGTCCCAACCTCACGGTTTACCAGAGACCTGTTTTGAGAAGAAGCACTGCTACCAGACATGGTGATGATGAGAGGTATGATCGTGATCAAAATTTCTTCTGATAAATATACAGGAGGAGAATAAGATGTGTCGTATAAATAGAAAAACCCTAAGTTTTGAAAGTCAAAACAGAAGACGGCGGATACTTATCTTCTACGAATGGTCAAATTAGTTGCGATTTCTACTGAGACTCTGGATCTCAAACTGGATTCCGTTGGTGATATGGAACAAGAACGACAATACTGGGGACTGATGGTCTAACCAAGTGCAGTCAATATTTTAACATAAATTTATTATTTGTGTGAATTGTGATTCCTCGGTTTGCTCGTGCAGTCATACTTTCGAAGATCACGACTAACTTTCACACAAGTGGATATGGGTTCATCCAATTGAAGGCATGCAAAGAATGGGGTAGAGGATGCGATAAAGGATTGTTCAAAAAATATAAATAATAATCTTTGAATATCTCTACAGCCAAACCGCTCAAATAATGGGATAATATCTATTTCAATAGAAAATAAATGATCTCAGAAATATTTGCAAGCAATACTAATCATCAGAATCGTCGGATTCATTGTCATCATCGTCCATGTAATCCTCTTCAGACTCTTTCTCGGAATCACTGTCCGAACTAGGGAATTCTTCCTCCTTGAGATCGCCATATATTGCGTCCCAGTAGTCTTCTTCATCACGTTCATCTTGGAGATCAGCCTTAACCAGTCTCTCAATCTCCCTGTGCGGTGGATATGGCTTACTTCTGCGTTCCATCGGCTCCCACACGGGTTCCTCTTCTTCAACATATGAGTCTGACGCTATACCATCAGGACGAGATCGCAGTTTCTCCTCATCTTCTAGTATTTTTCGCTGAATTCTACGCCTTTTCTCCCAATAATCAACTATTATCTCCTCCCTGGATTTCCTCTTCAAGAACTCATCACGAGCAACTTTTAGATCGTTGAGAGGCATGCTATTCACTATCTCCTTAGCATGATCTGTCTTGGCACGTGCTTTGGACACATAAATCTTGGAATCCTCTTCAGAAGAGCTAGAAGAAGAATCATAATCATAATCACTGCTGCTGGAAGTCACCATTATCTGGAACCAGAAGCACACAATTACAGATATGCTAATATCGAATTCACAATAAAAATGGTAATCCTTAATTCTTACCTATTTACGGTTTCACGAGCTTAGTGATAACAACATAAAACTTCGAAAATCTTGCTCACTCTTTTAAAACTTGCAGAGATGAGCAACACTCATTATTTAAAGTCGACACTTGACTTTTCACGAAACTATGAACAATTCACATAAACTCTTAATGTGAACGTTCCATGATTTTATATCACAAACACACGTTATAAATTCATAAAATACAATTGTTTATCTCTAACAATTTTCTATTTGATTTTTTATCAAAAAAAAAAAAACTTTTTTTACGTAAGTTAACAAAAAAAAACTTATTTTTTCTCAAGCGAGCATTCGTCTATGAAACAAAGGTCTTTTCTATTTTTATGAAGGTCCACATATTCCAAATAAAATTTTAGAAGTTCACAAATAAAATTTTATCATGAAGTGCAGGTCAATTTCAAAAATATCTTAGGATTATTGTTTATTGCTTTAACTACGAACGAGTATACGTTTCCTAAAGATATTTGTGTGAAAGTTCATGCTTTGAAAACAAATTTGGATTTTTTTTATGAAACCTCATAAACAAAATTTTCTCTACTGCAACTATATCATTCTATTCAATAATATATGTATCTCTTTCATATTAGGGATTATTGCTCGTTTCCTAAACTAACGAACAAACGGGCATACATATATTTTCAAAAACAACAAATTTCCATAAAACCTACGCATACATGCATACATGGAATTTTATTTTGAACAACTCATGAACGAACAAAAAAAAAATCGCACCTGGTCGGTATCGGCCGGAAGTTGATCGTCCGGTGATCGGGAACGCCGGTGGCAGCTTTTCCGGCGAAAACTTTCTCCTACTCCTCTGGCTACTCGGACGTGAAGAAATCAAGGAAAAGGTGATCGGTAGCTCAAGTAAATAATAATAATCTCTTTTTTATGGTTTCTTCCCTTTTATATTAAGTTTATTTCCAAAACCTGATAAAACATGGATTTCCTTTTTTGGGCTTGGGCCCGCAAACGCTAAACCGACCAAAACTGGACTTTCGACCGACCAAATCAGCAGTGCTTCATCTCTCGGCACTCACGAAATCACACTCTATCATATTATCAGGGTCCTTATCTGTGCATTTGCTCGTACATGACACAATTGGAGCAAATCGGGGATTCTAGAAATACCTTTGTACAACCGAGTTCAACCACTGATCTCGTCGACTAAAAATCACCATCTAATGCTTACTGCGGAACATGACTGTCCCTCACTAAGCAAGGGCCTTAATGTTGATGGTGGATTTTCGACAAAGGTCAAAATCGTAAAATCATGATACTGCATGTTTCTGACACGGCTTCAGGAACGCATGTGACGATTCATATTTTACGAGCCATGATGCATATGTCACTCGAAAGGCCTCCTCGGAGCGTTCGATGCTGCTCATTTCATCATGACCTTTATGTAGAATAACATAATTGGGCGATTATACTCACTGTTCCCTGACTACATAGAGAGACCCCCCTCTACATTGAAGAACGATTGGGTGGTTCTTCGTATGATTGAGAGCTTAACGCCTTCAGGACGTCGGTGACACTCACTGTTCCCTGACTATGTAGAGAGACCGTGTATAGATTCAGGCGGCTCTCCATAAATAATTGTTGAGAGGGCTAAATGCCTTCAGGTTGTCGGCAACACTCACTTCTCCCTGACTATGCACCTTTCAGAAGGGGTATGACGCTTTAACTGGCTAATATCCCTTCTGCAATGGATTAATTCTACCGCGACATTCACCACTGAATTCCTAGAAGATAATTTATTTTATCTCGTTACTCCGATTTCATGATCAAATCCACGACTGATCTCATGGAATGGTAATAGATAATATCATTATTCTGATTTCATGATCGAATCCACGGCTGATCTCATGGAATGGTAATAGATAATTTTATTACTCCGATTCTGTAGTCGAATCCACGATCCTATGGGATGGTAATGCTCATTTTATTATTCCGAATCCATGGTCGAATCCACGGATGATCTTATGGATTGAAATAACTACTCACCTTTATTACTCAGTTTCATGAATCATTCTCTACTGAATTTCATGAATTAGTAATAAATACTCAACAACCGGGCATCTGGACTATTACTGAGTAAGCCTCATAAAATGGTGCAAGTGTACTCAACAATGATGCACGAACGAGCATTCGAAACTATGGACAAATGAGGAATCCTACACAAAATAGAAGAGAGAAAATAATATAAAAATAATAAAAAGGCACATAAGGACCGGGCCCACCGGCCGGCCGGTCATGCCACCATGGCTGGTCCCCCACACCTCTTCCTTTTATTTTTTATTATTATTTTCTTATTTTCATGAACTCATGGAAACTCCTTCATTCAAGCAACTTTCCTTGTTTGAGCAAAATTCACGGTTTCTCCATATTTTCACGGTTTCATGAAAAATAATAAAATAGGGAAAGGTGTTGCCGGACCGGGCTACCTAGCCGGCCGGCCATGTCCTAGCCGTGGCAGGTCCCACACCTTGCAATCCCTTGTTTTCATAATTATTATTTCCCTCTGAAAAAGATGGGGTCTAACAACACCACCCAATATTTCGCTTAACAATCTGTATGGACAAACTCGAATATACTTTTAATAGAATCAACAAGACTCAATCAATTAAAAGTTCATCAACGAGTTTATATCTCTCTCTCTTGATTTGATTTTCTCAAACAGAAACTACGAATACTAATCAAATACAAGGAATAACTTGGATGGTACCAAAGACCAATATCCAAGGATCAATCAATGACAATCTACAACCAAAGGTTGGATTACTCTAATTGATGATCTAACGCACAACCTGTATTATTTCAATTATAAAGATAAAACAATATAATGCAGAAACTGAAATAACACAGACACCAGAAGAAAAAAATTTAACGAGGAAACCGCAAATGCAGAAAAACCCCGGGACCTAGTCCAGATTGAACACACATTGTATTAAGCCGCTACAGATACTAGCCTACTCCAAGCTAACTTCGGACTGGACTATAGTTGTACTCCCTACGCCTCTGATCCCAGCAGGATACTGCGCACTTGATTCCCTTAGCTGATCTCACCCACAACTAAGAGTTGCTACGACCCAAAATCGCAGGCTTTGACAATAAACAAATATGTCTCACATAGACAAGTCTATCAAAGGATCAATCTGTCTCCCATAGAAAAAACCTAAAGTTTTTTTCCGTCTTTTGATAATAATCAAGGTGAACATGAACCAATTGATAATCCGGTCTTATATTCCCGAAGAACATCCTAGATAAATCAATCACCTCACAGCAATCTTAATCGTATGGTAGCGACACAAGATGTTGCGGAATCACAAACAATAAGAGGAAGATGTTTGTGACGACTTTTTATATCTTGCCTATCGGAGATATTAATCTCAAGCCAATCAATCTCATTGTACTCGTATGATAGAAGATGCAAGATCATATCACACAACTATGATAAAAGTAGTATCGGTCTGGCTTCACAATCTCAATGAAGTCTTTAAGTCGTTAACCTGGTTTTAGAAGGAGAAAACCAAAGGTTAAAAGAGACACGACTCTAGCACGCAAACTAGTATCACACGTGAAGTGTGGGGATTAGTTTTGCAGAGTTGCTAGATGTCCCCTTATATAGTCTTTCAAATCAGGGTTTCTCCTTGGTCGCAAAGCAAACAATATCCACCATTAGATGAAAACTTGATTTAGATTCAAGCTAATATTTCTCAACCGTTAGATCGAAAACTTAGCTTGTTATACACAAATGAAATGCACACTTCTAGGTTTGTTAACCGTACCGAAACGTGTACATTGTTGGTTCAACAATAGTTAACCAAAAGTTTAGCCATATAAGCATTTCATACCAACCATATTATTCTTCACCATAACTAGTTCAAATGACTCAAATGAACTAGTTAGAGAGTTGTTCAATTGCAAGGAAATCTTATGTACTACACAAGACACAATTGAAGCAAAGATGATTTGATTCACTCGAATCGGTTCATGAACTTTATCGCCACGGTTTGAAAATTGCATTCCTTAGTATTTATAAGTTTAAGTTCAAAAATCATCTTCAGATATATAACCTTCTTAAGTTCGCACACTAGGTTCGCGGACTTAAACAACCGGGCAAAGTTTACAAACTCCAGCAGAAAATCTCGGCAAAGACTTTCCACCGGTTCGCAGACTGGGTTCGCGGACGCAGCTAGTTTGTCAACTCCAGTAGAATTTCTCGGGATGAGAAGTTCGGCAGTTCGCGGACTGAGTTCGCACTTGGCAACAAGACATTCTTCCGGTTTCTCTTGATCAACAAAGTTCGCAAACTTTGGTTCAAGAGATAGGACTTATGCACGTACGTGTTTCCACAACAATACTTATGTCCATCATTGGTTATGTAATCTAAACTCTCATTCCAACCATTGAAACATTCTTAAAGGGCGTTATGTAGTTGGTACACCATTTCTCGTCAAAGCAATTTTCAAAGTGATTGAAACATATCATGACTTACGTCACTAGGTAAAGATAAACATGGTCGAAGCGAAACGCTTACCAACACATATTTCGAGATATAGATAGGCGAGGTATACTCGGCTCGAAATACCAAATGTGTATAATCTAAGTCTATATATATCATACGACTTTTTGTCTCAATAAGTAGGAGATAGGGTAGATAGACTTTTGAGTTACAGATAAGTTCAAGTCTTCACATACCTTTTTGTCGAGAAGTTCCACCGATTCCTTGAGTAGTTCTTCTTCTTGTATGATGAATCGCCATGAAGTCCTTGAGCTCAACTACACTTTCTATCCTAGTCCGAGACTTAGCTATAGTAGACTATAAATCAAGACTTATAGTTTTGATCACTAACATTGAAAAACATGGTTGAGATAGCAACGCATGCGAGTTCGACCGAGCAATGCTCTAACACCCTCATCTCATGAAAATCCTCCGTTTGAGCAAAAATCATGGTTTCTTCATATTTTCTCAAATATTGCTCAAACCATGAAAAGGCAAAAAAGTCAAAATGGTCACATGACCGACTAGGATACTCATGCCAAATATTAAAATATCATTATTTTAATATTTTCCAAATATTGATCAAACGATCAAAGTTCTACTTGCTCATTCGAGCAAAATCAAGAATTTCAGACAAAGATCGAACTCTTGTGAAAATTCAAAATATTGCTCAAACGCACATCAGAAAATACTGAAACTCTCATGACTGAGACATGGGAGTTATGGTGACACGGGCATGCTTCCTTGACCGACCAAGGCCGTCCCTAAGGCTTGCAAGGAGCCGGTCCCACACATTCTTATAATTTTAACCTAATTTTCTCGATTGCTCATATTGGGTCCAAACTCTTTCCAACCAACTTGGAATTTGCTCAAACGACCATCAGATGGTCCCACGACCATCAAGGGACGGTTTCATGCCCTCTTGTTCGGTCCCTCACTTCTCCATAAATTAGGTTTCTTTACCTAATGCTCAGACGAGCACTATTTTAATAAATGATGAAACCGGCATTTAATCATTATTCTTTCACCAACTGGTCAACTCAGAACCCTGGTACACGCTCACTCTAGAAATTGGGTATCACTGGTCGTCCATTATCCCATGTGGTCGGTCCCTCCCTCACTCATGACCTATTTTCAGCAATTCATCAATTGACGAACAATTGATCAAAAATTAGGGTTTCGAACAAACGCTCCACAAATCATCATTCTGAGCAAGTTCAAACACTAATAAATTTATGTTGATCCAGCAATCAACATACGGAATTAATTATATAATATTCGGTAGTCTACCAATATTTTAATTAATATTTTATTGGGTCACGTCACCAATAAATAATTCGTCGAATTGAGCAATACTTGCTCAGTTGCTCGAATATTGATCCATATTCAGCAATTCGTCGAATTGAGCAATACTTGCTCAGTTGCTCGAATATTGATCCAACTATCATACTCAGTAATTTATCAATAATTCGTCCAATTGAGTAATACTTGCTCAGTTGCTCGAATAACTATCCAACTATCAATATTCAGTAATTCGTCGAATTGAGAAATACTTGCTCAGTTACTCGAATATTGATCCAACTATCAATATTCAGTGATTTTTCGAATTGAGCAATACTTGCTCAGTTGCTTGAATATTGATCCAACTATCAATATTCATTAATTCATTGAATCGATGCTCAGTCGTCGAATTTACAATCTTTGCTAATACGCGCAATGTCAACACCATTCAAAGAACTATACGTCTCAACAGACATGTTCGATCCATGAATCACTGATCATTCGTCACTCATGCTCAATTCATCAAAACCTAGACTCATTGTCTAAACAGTCAACAACTGACTAATTAAAACACACGTCTGTCATGCAGACTTCACGATTCGTGAGACATCAATCACGTCACATGGGGGATATTAATTAGGGTTTTGGTTTGGCGGCCTACGGCACGTGGATTCATCCACGGTGAGAAATATGAGTAAGTCGTGCAAACGGTTGAAGGAGTTAGAAAAGTAGTGGGTGGACGATTAACCAAGTCTCCGCACGACCTGGAACTGGTTTCACCACGATCTCCCATTTTCCCACTCTTTCACTCAAGAAACCGTCACACTTACAGGAATCAATGTGTTCATTATTCTGGTAATATAAATAAGTCCTAAATCGAGGACAAAAGATAACATTCGTCTATGAAACAACTCGATTGAAACTTATTCACAGAACTCAACACTCAGCAGTTCATCAATCTTGAAGAAACCCACAACACATCCACAATCCTTGATCATCATTGATCCCACACAATCCTCAGCTTCCCTTCTACATATCAACCCATCTCCCTCTTTGTGACCGAATTGAATCTGGAACGGCCATTGACTTGGTTTAGCCCGGAGTCCTACAAGATTGATCTTTCGAATTCAAGCACTCCCTTTGCATCGCATCTGTGTGAGGTTAAGCAGTTTGCTCGGTTGAGGAGTCTCGTCCGCAAGCTCGTCTCTTCACTTCCCTAAAAACCAGCAAATCATTTTTTCCCATCTACATGCTTATGTGAGAAATCAGTTGTTTTTCTCATTGTTAAAGATAACAGTAGGTCGAGCAGGTTACGTGAATCAAGGAATAAGATCATCTCATCCTTGGTTTTTTATTTAACCACGAAAGGAGTGTTCCTCACAATACTCCATCCTTATCTCACCAAATTGAGATTAGAGTTTTGTATATATGAATAAACTAACAGTCGGTCATTCTAAACAAAATCTCTCACAACATTATTTTACAACCCATGTTACTACGATATCTCTTTTCTATCATCTTTCCTCCCTAAAACCAAGTTTGATTCTTCTTGAAAACACAGTGGGTACCAAGCATACCACTAACTTTTTCGTTTGGACCTATAAGACAAAACCTAATATAATAACAAGTGGACCAACTTAATGATCCTTGAACAATATGTATATACATTTTATCCTTCTTGTACAATCAATATTTAGATCAAATATTTGTGAACCTGATTGTATAGAATAATTCTTGGACGATCTCAAAAATCAATATCCAAGAACATCTCAGTATGTCTAAGTTGAATATCTATTCACTTTTTTTATTTAATTATATCAACATAAATATAATGCGGAAGTAAAAAGTAAAGCAGGACACATCAAAATTTTGTTAACGAGGAAACCGCAAAAGAAGAAAACCCCGGGAACTCGTCCAGATTTGAACACAAGCTGTTACACCAAACTCCTAGTAGAACACCAATTCCCTTTAGGAACTCCTCTTGTAAATCTTCTAGAAGCTACTCTCGAAAATGTTCTCGCAAAACACCAATTCTCTTTAGAAGCTACTCTCGAAAATGTTCTATCAAAACACAAGTTCTCTTTAGAAGCTACTATAAAAAATCCTCTGGCAGTGTGTTAATTCTCTTTAGAAGATGCAATAAAACCATTGATACTTTTTGATATTTTTCTTTCACAAAACACCGGTTGATTTCCCTTTATACGTGAATCAAGGTTTTGGAAATCTTTGTGTTTGTTATGAACAATTACTAAAAAAGTAATATCAAAACAAACTTGTCGATGAGAGATTATTATACTCTTCAAAAGTGGAAGAGAAACCTAATTATTTTGCAACAAGAACAACTAGAGTAAATCTAAAGGATATCTTGTTAAAACTTCTTAAAGAATTTATGAGACACATTTATTGACGTTTTCTTTCTAGTCCAGATTTTGACCAACTAGTGTCGGTATACGATCGTGAACTGAAATATATCAAACCTAGGGTTTATGATCAACAATTCTTGAATAGCCTTATATTAGAAGAGAATGACCCTAGAATATACAAGAATTATTGAATTATCTAAGATTACAAGTTGTGTAACTATCAAGAAGATTATTACCAACTCGTGCTTTGTGATCCCCAAAATAAAATCTTATTCTCACTCTTGTTCACGAAGAACAAAAATAGTGGAAAACAACCTTATGAAGCTTACACCAATTTTCCAAAGGATGGATTGTATAGATTACATGAACCCTTTATTTAGGGGGATTTTGTGTTTCCCCCTCAAAAAAGATATCTAATTTGCATTACCCCTTTATAAATTACTAATAGGTGAAACCCTCATTAACCTGGATGTGTCGTGACTGCTCAGTTATGTTAACACGTGCAAAGCACGCGTGTGTTATTAAAAAATAATTAAAAAATAATTCGAAGATGGGAGATTTAATCTTACGGTCCCTGATTCCTCTCTTCTGTGTGTTGCAAAACTCTTACCATATACGCCATTAATGGCAGCATCGTCTCACACCCATGGTAAAAGGTTGAGCGGATCAAGCACCACAAGCTCCGGCGGCATAACGAAAATACCACAAGCTCCGAATATTAATATTTTCAAACCATTGATTGAATGATCAACTTTTGAAATTTTCTAACCTTAATCACAGAACCAATCAGAAAAGACAATTTAAAAAAAAAAAAAGAGCAATGGCGACGGAAATGATATGAAACAGCCAAAATGCAGTCATTGTTTTCAATCATACAACAACATCGTCCTATGTTCTTCCCTAATTTCTTGGTTTCAAGTATTAATAAAAAACCTCATCCAAATCCTTTACAAACTCGATCACTTTGCTACAAAATTCGAAATAGATACGAACCCATTGTTCTTAAGATTATGCAATCACAGAAATACACTTTAATCTCCTCTGTTCACCAACTATATCAATGGCAGAGACCTCGAAATAGATCCATAAGCTTGTGCGTGTTAAAGATCTATACTCACATCAACCGTTCAACTTTTGAACATAAGATCTAATCGATCAGATTACCGCATGTGTCCAGATTATAAGTCGGGATGAGAGTATCACGGGTTCTCTGTATTTAATTCTTTTTTTAGTGCACACTTGTGTATTGCACGTACTAACATAGCTGAGCAGTAACGTCACATCCAGGTTAAAGGGGGTTTCACCTATCAGTAATTTATAAAGGGGTAATGCAAATTAGATATCTTTTTTGAGGGAGAAACACAAAATCCCTCCTTTATTTATAGTGAACGGTTGCTTCCAGTCCAAAGTTAATTGGTAATAGGCTAGTGTTTATAGATGCTTAATAGTTTGGTGTTCAATCTGGACTAGATCCTGTGGGTTTTCTGCGTTTGCGGTTCCCTCATTAACAAAACTTCTGGTGTCTATGTTATTTCTTTTTCCGCATTATATTGTCTATCTTTGTAATTTAAATATCACAGGTTGTACGTTGATCAGTCATATATAGTAGATACATCCGACCTAGTTTGTTTTTATACGACTTGATAGATTCTTGGACATTGGTCTTTGGTACCATCCAAGTTATCTCTTTGTGATTAGGTTCACGGATTTGTTTATGTAAACATGCTAACCGCAAGAGACAGAGATATAACTCTAGATATTATTCCTTGATTAAGTATAATTCTCGGAGTTGTATTGAGTTTGTCCACACAGATTGCCAAAGAAAAAAGTGGTGGTGTATTTTGGTACCCCCGCGATTTCAAAGAGAGAATGACCTTAGAATAGACAAGAATTATTGAATTAACCTAGATTACAAGTTGTGTAACTATCAAGAAGATTATTACTAACTCGTGCCTTGTGATCCCCAAAACAAAGTCTTATTGTCTCACACTTGTTCATGAAGAACGGAAGTAGTGAAAAATAACCTTATGAAGCTTACACCAATTTTCCAAAGGATGAATCGTATAGCTTACATGAACCCATTATTTATAGTGAACGGTTGCTTGAAACCCGAACAAGTTCCTGAGTTATTTTCCTTTTTCAAGACTCTCCTTATTTTGAGAGTCTTTCCTAAGTTACAACTCTTGCATAAATAATTACTTTAACATAAATTGTATTTTTGTAATTGTAAAATAAATTACAATTTAAGTTAGGAAGGAGTTTAAATCATCACACACACTTTAATATGGTAATCGATTGTGTGTGTAGGAATAGCCCTCTTTCCTAGATAAGGAAACATCAAAAACTTGACTAAAAAAGGCACTTAGTCATGTTTTTCACGCTCAAGCCCGTGAACCATTACAAACAGTTCGTGGAGTGTTTCCTATTCACGAACTGCAACACTTAATAAGTGTTGCTTTAATAAATCAACATGACTCCATAAGTTCATCCCCTATAACATGAGAACCTTTCTAAGGGATAAAGGTCATTATCACTAAAATCATGGCTCAAATATCCTCGTGCCCATACATAAATGCATGTTTACTGTCATAGGAATTTTTCCATAAAGTGAGCACTTGTTTGGATAAATTGGAAAGGTAGAATTGAACAAGAGTCCAAACGAAATCAGTCACCCCATACCTTTTTTGATGAAGTCCTCATTGATGTCTTCTTTTGATTTCCAGTCTTCAATCTTCGGGGATACTCAACTACACACTTCTAATCCTAGTCCGAGACTTGAATTTAATAGACAAGAAATCAAGAAATAGTTTTGTTCGTGTGACATTAACAACAAGATTGAGATAGCAAATTTGTGGGTTAAACCGAGCATTGCTCTAACACTTCTCTCTTGTGACTGAAGCAGTCTCCGAACGTCTGTTTTTGTTGGTTTAAGCGAAGATTTTTCGTTCTCAACCTCTCGCAACTCACACTAAAAACCCTAAATCTCAGTTGTACCCCTTCATCTAATTTTAGGTATTTACAACAAAGAATTTCATACTTGTGAAAATGATATTGATTATTATATGTTATTTGTGGTGAATTACTGCTTAACATGGTAAGTTATTATGAGAAGTTGAGAATGATAATAACCGCGTCGTAAACGATACGTAATTTATAATTACGTTTAATACCACACGCTTTTATAAAACCCGTTTAAATCAAACAGATTTATTGATAACGTTTCTGCTCAAACGCTGATTTAAACTGCCTTGAAGTATAGGAATTATCCTACACTGCGCCGCAAACCAACTTGCAAAAAAAAAAAAAAAAAAAAAAAAAAGACCATATATGAGATGGAAATTTGGGAATATGGCAACTCATGACTAAAGTTGCGCATTTCAACTCCTATCTCCGAAATTACCAACTGTTTGTTACTTCTTATCTCATGCAAATTACCAAAGTTATCGTTCTGTTTTGAAATTTTGAATGTGATTTTTTCTATTTTACACGAGAATTTTGGCAAGTATTTGAATTATCAAATCTAGGGCTCTAAAGTCATTTTACAGGATCGAATTGCAACTAAATTCTTATATGGAAGTAAATTCTTAAAATTTGTTTACCACAGCTAAATTCAGGCCTTTGATTAGGCCTGTCAATATATGTCCAATATCCGGAATCCCTTTCCGAGTATTCAAGATCCTATAGGATTTTATCCGTTTTATCGGATATCGGATCGAATATTTATCAGATATTTCATCCTTAATATATCAGAATCGAATTAGGCTCCATTTGAATTGTTAATATCCGATAGAACATGGATTTATTTATGATTTATCCTAACCATATTTGTGATTTATCACTAATATCCGATATGAAATGTTTGAGAAATTGAACTACATGTTTTAAAGGATTTTTAACATTTTTTGTCAGAACCGGATACTATCAGATAAATATTCGATATCCTATAGCTTAGAATATCGATATCTGATTTTTGATATCCTATAGGATATTATCGGATATCAAATATCCGATAGCGCTTAACCTACGACGGATATTCATCCATTGACACCCCTACCTTTGATTCTCTCAACCAAACATGCTGTTAGGCCTCAACATGCACAGGTCAAATAAAAGAAGACAAACAAACAGTACAAAATCCTTTTCAGAGAGACCTGCAGATATGGAAGGCATCTGTCTTTTTTTTTTTTTTTTTTCTGTAAGGAGTCCGGCCGTTTAGTTCTCTTTTTATACAAACAGCCGTTTCGAGTTTGACTAAGTAAACAACTTCCCCACCCACAAAAAAGAACAAAAAAAAAAAGAAACAAAGGAACCTTGTAGAGTGACATTTTATGATTATGATTATAGACAGATGGGAAGAAATCGACTAATAAGTTCTCGTGAGAGAACTTTCCAGACCCATCATCCTTGATGATCCTGGTATACAACTAATAACTGAAGAGGCACAATTTACAACAATATGCTGGCAGTCACAAAGCCAAGTCCAGTACTGATGTGTCGATGTTGGGTGGTGACCGCCTCTCAGGCAAAAGTTGCCCCGGTATTGAAAGATGGTTCAGAGAGGAGTTTGCAGTGGTTTGCTCCTTCTTGACTGATGACAAGGGAAATGCTAGAGATAGAGAAAGAGAACCCAATGCAACATCCAAGCTACCTGACTTCTTGACTGCATCTTCTGGATGCTTACTTGGGTCTTTCTCCCCGTCTAATCTTGCAAAAAACGGCAAACCTCCCTGTTTTAGTGTTGGTTTCTTCTCACCCCCCAAACCAAGTTCTAAATTAGGGAAGTGATGTTCTGGCTGATCTTCATCATCAGACGAAATAACCTGCAAAGGCATAGTGTCTTTTTCTTCTGGCCAGTCACTCGAACAGTTCAAATCAACAGGAAAAATGAACCTTTCAGACTTCTTTGTCTCACCAGTAGCCATATTTTCCTCAGCATCATGTCCACGATCTTTCATAGGAAAACTCCCACCCAAATATATCTTTCCTGTAGAGCTACTACTTCCATCATTGCAGCCATAACTAGTTTTCAATTTCTTGTGTTCATTCTTCTCATCAACTAAAGTGTGATCTGACTTATCATCCAGCGGAATTGAATGACTTGTACTACTAGGGATTCCAGCAGAACCTTGACAGAGAATGTCCGAGGCAGCCGGACATGGGCGTTTCCTGCTGGATGGCAACACGGAGCTGTTTCCATCTTCCTGCTTCAACAGATTACCTGTGAAAGCAGCTATTGTGTCTACTAACATAACATCCTCATCTTTGATATTTCCAATGGGTATCACTTCATCAACGTTACTTATGTCCTTAATTTTCTTTTCAACTGCACTGTGAATACGGTTTGAATCCTGGGCAGGAGAAGTAGAAGTAACCGGGTATGGGCCGGATGACATCTCCTTCCAGTCTGATGAAGTTGATGGAATATTTGCCTCAGAGCAATCGAACGTATTCAAGTCTACCAGCATTCTATTATTACCAGATTGAAGGACACTGTTCTGGCCAGCTAGAACAGAGCATGAATCAAGCTCCATTTTACTAATCTCTACATTATCTCTATCATCATCCTGTGCAACATACAAATGAATAAGTACACAATCAAGGAGGTATAGGCTAAGGAACAACATCATCCTGATCAATCTTTACCAGTAGTTCTTTTCTCATGCAAAAATCATGCTTGATTGTCCAATATATACATGTCCAAAAATTAGGAAGTGAAAAGCTTAACAATGACAGCATTAGTATAACTAATAATTGTGTGATTAGGGGGGTTCTTTTGGCATATGCCAACTTGTATTTCCAACTAGCACCTATTCTATATAAAAATACAGTTCAAAACAGATTGCTGTCCCACCCTATAGCGCAGTCCAAGTTAAAAAGTCAATGCAACTCAAATGCAGATAAATGAAAACAAGAATGCACTTTACAAAGCTAAAACAGTTAAAAATTTAGACCACAGACCAGGTTGAACTTAAAGAGTAGAAATAGCAACTAACAAGCAGGCTATAAAATAATGTTTGTACATTGAACTATGTGCTGCACAAACACAATAAAAATATTACCATTAACGTGTTGCGTCCTTTCCTTTCCTCGGGTGCCTGCACGTGACTCTTTGAAACCTCATTCCCGAGATATGGCCCTTCTTTGTGGTAACTCTTATCTAACTTTCTGGATGACAGGGGATATGTGATTGCTTCTTGTGAGCTCATCGAAGGGATGGATGCAGATAACCCTTTTACATTACCTGAAAGACCTTCCCTCTGCGAATCAACCACAGCAGGGTAAGGTAACCCTCCAGCCAAGTGTATCTCATACGAGTTTCCACGAGTCTCCTTTTGAGAACGAACACTCTCATCTACCCTTCTTCCCTTAAATACACCCCACATATAAAATAATGTGTTCCAACCTGTTCATAAGACAACCTAAGTTCATCGATACAAGAATACGGCCATACCTCATAAACTTTGAAAATGGTAATATGATGAAAGAATAGGGAGTAATAAAGCTAGGTGCTTAGAAAATTGCTGCAACTTGTTTACTAGCACTCACGTTGAGATCTCTCGTGCAGCTGGTTCGACGGGAAAATCAGAAGTTCAATTCCATTAAAGTTCCCTTTCAGAGCTAAGTCCTCCTTAATCATGTTTTCCAATAACCTTTTATAGTTCCTTTCATAGCTGTTCCATGATACACGCAAGGCAAAACCAATATATTAAGTGTCACCCAAATGAATTCAAATACTCGACTATGTAAAGTGACAAAAGACAAACCTTTCGATATCCTTCGCAAAGAAATAGACACCTATGTTTTCTTCCGTAGCCTGATGCTGAATCTGTGCTGGCCATGCGGTCGACCGGGGTACTTCCTCCAATAACACTTTGTAAGGGAACCTGCTTACCACCTCAGGAACTTTGGGCGATGAACCCGTGGATAAATGTGCTTGAATCCCATCAAATAACTCAACAACTCTCTCACTTTTTTGCACCTCAAATCCACCTCTACCAGTAAACAAGAAATCAACTCATTAGCATTTCACACAGATGCAAAACCAAAGCTGATATGCAAGTGTGAGATGTCGCACTCATGCACTGAAAGACAAGAGATAGAAGGAATCGTACTGCCATATGTAATCGTACTGCGGAATTGACAAAATGCCTGACAGGGAAACTACGGAGGATGGTACACCCTTGAAATTCTCCTGCCCGTCATGAACTATATTGTTGGAAGTCAATCCCTTCAAGCAACTTGATAAGATTGAGGTCTGATCACTAGACACAACTTCCCGGCTAACATTATCACAGGACATTGTCAAATCATCCGACTGATCAGGAGTTCCACTCTTTTTGTGCTCTCCAAATCTTTTTGACAATAAAACTTCATCTACAGCTTTCAACTTAGTTCTTTTGATCAATGCATCACTTAAAAATCTTGCACCAGGATCTTCAACAATAGAAACACGGTAATTAAGTGAGCAAAATTGAGCATTATGACCTATTTCTTTACATTTGTGATAACGAGTACTACCATCTACAGCTGGTTCATCCTTAAGACTAACTTTACTTGGCTTTCGATCTGAAAGGTTCATAGCGCTCTTTGGTGATGCAGTAACGCCACGGGGTAATACTGAAGACTGTCTCTTAAGATCACCGCTGCCACCTGCATGCCAAGAACGAATACATCATGGTGCGAGAAATACAAACAAGTAGCAAGACTGCACCACATACGAATTTTATACTAAAAACTGGTAAAATTTTAGAGGAGAAGAGAGGGGAGGGAAGGAGGGAGGGAGGGAGGGAGGGGGAGATTCTACCTAGAGATTTTCTACCGTCTCTAATATTCAAAAGTGGAGGCGGCTTTGATAATTTGGGAACTGCCGGATTACCCTTGATACTACGTCCGTTGGTGGCTGAGGTGGCTGAGAATGATCCTGAAGCACTCTCACCCTGATGAGCACTTTTATCAGCCTTTGGAGTAGCCCCTCCACCAGATCCAGGTTTCGGTGAAGGAACCACAAACCGATCTGGTCTGGAGGAATTTTTCCTCTCAAAGGGGCTACAATCCTTTACTTTCGACCCTCTTAGGTCGTCCTTACTAGCGAGACGAGGAGTATCCTCTCTCTGTTTTACGGTAGAGTATGACCGATGGTCGAATGATGAGGATCTGCTAGTTTTTTTTGTCTCAGCCAATTTGAACTTAAGAGTGGAATCTTCTTGTGCAGATTTGCCCTTTGGTTCAGTGAAAGAATTTGACTTTTGAAGGGTACTTGTACCTGTACCTGTAGGAAACAACAGGATTTAGAGTTGAAGGAAGAATTCAAGCCTCCTTCTTGTATATAGCAGAACACTAGCTTTAAGCTACACGGTGTACAATACTAGCGTATCTATAAACCAGTAACCAAAACTTACCAGAAAAATGTTGCCGAGAATGGTTTTGTGATGGGTTGGTACTTGAAGTGGGAGACTCTATTCGTTGCACCATCTTTGACGATGTGCTCTTAAAGGAACCCACCTTTGAAAGCGCAGCTTCTTTGTTTGAACTTGATGGCTTTGACAATCCAGAACTGGATTCAAAAGCCTGTCGTTTTACAGCAGAAACCCCTTCAACATTATCTAAATTCCTTTTTGACGAGATGTTTACATTTGAACCTATCTTGGGAGATAATTTGGACTCTGCGTCTAATGCTTTTACATCCGACTTATTTAAGACTTTAGCATTTGTCGTACTTTCTTTCTCATCTATGCACGACTGTTTTGTAGGTTCAACTGCTGCTTCTGGCTTATCTCGCTTTTGCTTTTCAGCATCATCCTTAAATTTGCATTCTTCACAAAGCCAATCACCTTCTGGAACTTTATCCACCATTTCTCGCATGCAATAACTTATATAAAAAAAAAAAAAAAACCATCTAACCCTTAGAGGGCGTAACTTAAAAATAAGTGAGATATAATACAACAGCAACAGTACTTACGTATGCTCTGCCCCATCACCACAACGACTGCATACAGCAAGCAGGTCTTCTCGACCAGCATCCCCACAGATATCACAAACCTTAACCTGTTGCAGGTGAGATATATGTAAAATTTACTAGGGCTCTATTGAATTCTTAAGCAAATAAAACATCTTACAAATCTTTCTCATGAAATTAATAATATAAGCAGAGAAAGAAACACCCACATCCTCCTCAACTTCAGAGCCATCACTCTCATCAACAGGCTGAGACTGCACCTGCAAAGAACTGTCCCGGACACCAGAAGATTCAGGCAACACAACGGGCTTCTCAGCTATTTCATTGAGGTCCAAACATTTCACAGATTCAGATGGTGAACCCCCAATTTCCACATCGATTCCAGCTTCCTGGCCAGAGGAACCATTTTCCATACATCTAGTTTTATTGTGCTCGAATTTAGCAAGATTTTCATCACGGTTTTCGGAAGTTTGTTTATTTGTACTGGCACTATTGGCTGTTGAAGCATTTGGCATTAATAATTCAAAAGGATCAACTTGGCGCTGTGAAGAAGAGCTTTCTTTTAAATCTTTGTTATCTGCAGTACAAGGTGCCAATTTACCACTTCTAGAGCGTGAAGACGGGATCCTTATTTCTTCTAAATGAACTTCTTGTTTGGCTGATGTTGGACGTATGACTTCTTTTGTATACACGCTTGGCTTTCTAAACGTCCCACAGTTCTCTTCCACTTCACATTTAATACCATTCACAGAACCCGTAACCAACTGAACAAGATTGTTTTTCTCAGATATTTCTGGATGGAGGCTACTAACAGATGCTGAACTAGATGATACATTCTTCCATTTCATGTTGGAATTAGGATGATCTGCAACTGGCGGGACTGCATCATTAACCCCACTGACACATGAAATGTTATCACCATGACACTCTAAAGTTCCACCTGATGAAACTACTGGAAGCATCTCTATATCTTCGGTTGCCTTGCTTTCAGCATTTTCTGAAAACGAATCATGACTTGAGCATGCGCTGAAGACGTTACTTGTTTCACTAGCCGCAGCACACTGACGTTTCTGCAACGTTATATTCTTCGAAATGGGCAACACACCAGTAACACTAAAAGAACAGCGACTGGCTTCCTTTCCTCTTGAGGTTCCATCTGAACACTCATCCTCAGATTTTACATCCATGCGTGACGCTACTCGATCAAAATGCATACAAGAAGAGCAAGGCGCAGCACACACGTTGCATGTTCCAGATTCTTCTCTCATACAAAACTTTTCACTTAGAGAAACCCCGCCAAATCTCTTTTCACCTCGACGTGATCTCTGTTATTATCGAAGTAAAAGTATAAGAGCCTGCCGATTTAAAATGGCACCTATAAAAATAAAAGTATAAATGATATAGAATTCTTCAAAATTCATGTTTCGGAGTCTTATGACAATGAGACATAGCAGTTGGAAGATAATAGATATAGCAAGCACCATGTTTCCAAAAACCCTGAATGTGTCTATCTCAAATAGAGGTCTCAAAGAGTAAAGAACCAATGCTTCCAGAACTCACTAAAGGTAATAGTAACAGCATGCACGGCAACTCTATTTCAGTCTAGATTCCAAGTTTTAAAAAAATCGTCTCAAAATGTACCATAATACAATAGATTCGTAGAGTAGCATAACATGAATTTACCCTGCTAATGTCTCACCGTATTCTTCTGAACGTCCTGATCTGTCTCTTCCACAGGTCCTTGTATGCGACAACTCCCTTTTAAAACTGGCGTGATCTAAAATGCAGATTCAGCAAAAACAAATTAGACACGCCAATATAATAGTAACACAATCACCAAATGGCTATAGTAGAATTACAACTTTCAGTGGTAAAGCCAAACTAAGGTAGATAGGCAAAACTAAACACACATAAAACTAACCCTAATTCACTTATTATAAGTAACTGACTAAGTCATGATCTCGTGTATAGCTTCACAATAACCTATCCAATACATAAATAAATTACCTAGCTACAACTTCTGCTCGTACAGCATGAATAAGTACTCAAATGATGATTAAATTAACCATATATAATCGATTATAATTTAAAGGGGTGAACTTAAGAAAACCTAATATGCAAGACACAATTTAAAAGTAACACAAAATGAGTGCAGTGTCAAAAAAAAAAAAAAAATCTAGTACGAAATCTGATCTGTTATTACACACAAACAAGATAACCTAACACCAAATTTCCCAGTCACAATTAAACCTTCTATCCACGATAACAGCACAATCAATCAATCAAACAAACAAAAACCCTAATTAGTAGAAGAAAATGCAATAAATTTACATGCCTCTGGTTCCATAATCTTTTCTGTCACATCATAAAGTTCTGATAGGATTCGTTCCTTCCTCTTCGTCATGCCCCAATAAAATAACACGGTTAATTTAGGGTTTCTTTAGCATAAATAAAATTCTTAGCCATGAGATATATAAGTATACATGGAAAAAAATGATAGGGCAAAACTAAAAAAAGGGGGATTTTGATTAGATAGTTAAGAAATGCTATCGTGAATTTGGAGATGTAACTAGAAAACGGATCTGAATTTGTAATCTTTTTCTTGTTTTATAAGAGGTTTTCTGTAGAATCCATGAACACTAAAAAGTAAAAACCGAGCGTGTTCTTTGCTTTCTTCTCTTCTCTCTCTATAAAAACCTCTAATTTGGGGGAAAATTATTTAATTCGACTTCACTATTTTGGGGTCCGATTTCAATGGAACGCCGACTCCGAATTTTCTAAAACGTTTTCCAAGATAATAAGGATTTGTTACAACTTGGAACCATTGAGGTAATAATATATAGGTTGCATAGGTCGGTCAAAACTCAAAAGCGAACATAGGTCGGTCAAAATTGCAATATGTATTGTAATAAATTTCATGTTTTATAGCAATTTTTATGAGATTTTCTTAGGTCCATGTTACCATGCAGGGCTGTTAACGGACGAAAATCCGACGGATTTTGACATCCGATTTCGTTACGATAAGTTTTATCTGAAATCCGATATCTGATAAATCTGACGAAATTCTAAAAATCAATTCGATGTTGTTACGATAAGTTATCGGATATCAGATTTTATTCTGATAAAATCCGTTAACTGACAAGAAAATGAAAAAATTAAAAAACGAATAGAGGTGTAAAGTGCTACCAGTTCTGGTCCTCTGAAGTGTTCAATTCAATTCTAAAATGTCTTCAAACACATTTAAACATGTCTTAAAATCCACATTACTTTACTCTCACTCTCACACATGAAAATAAAGGACAAACAAAATGCAAAAGAAATACAATGGCGGAATGCTCCTGCTTGGATGCTTGCATGTCGCATCATTGTATCAACTTCAGTTTGTAATTTCCATATTTGCATACTACAACAACATTCAAATCAGAGTCACTGAGTCAGAACTCAGAAGAAGAACAAATGAAACTAACTAAAATTAAAGATAAAACAAAGGAAAAGAAAAGTTACTTGTAGAAAAGAAGTCTGGCAACCGATCACTAACACAAAGTAATGCTTGGAAACACTATGCAGCTAATGAAGTTATATGTGTTATAAGAACCCTACCAATATCAGTGAACATATATTTTTGATGTCACATTTGTCACTGGAACAACCAACACATCTCTTGCAATCTTTGCAAAAGTTGGGTAGTTAAGGGTATTTAGCTTCCACCAACTCAATATATCAAAGTTAAACTCATCTTTGGGTGAACCTTTTGTTAAGCAATCGTTCTTATAAGTACTTCTCCAGCTCAAACTTTTGAACCTCAAAAATTCAATGTTTTGCATCATAAACTCAGCATACTCAATGTCAGTTGTACTTGAGTTTCCTAAATCCATACTAAAGTTAGAGACAGAGTTTGCAAAATAACCAGGATTTATAGTGGTGTTTTCGGATTCATATGCACTGAAAAGACTGTTAAAGTGTGTTTTGAATTTGTTATACTCGTATGCATAGTGTTAGAGCACTGTTCGGTCGAACTCGCAAGCGTTGCTATCTCAAGCTTGTTTGTCAATGTTAGTGATCAAAACTATAAGTCTTGATTTCTAGTCTACTTATAGTGATGTCTCGGACTAGGATAGATTGTGTAGTTGAGCATTAGACTTCATGACTATCATCAATTGAAGACGAAGAACTATTAAGACGATCTTGTGGAACTTCATCAACAAAAGGTATGTGGAGACTAAAACTCATATATCACTTGGAAAGTTTATTTCTACTTTATCTCCTATATTGAGACATAAGTCGTATTAGTATGGTTTTCGTTTATACACATTTGAGATTTCGAGCTGAGATTAACTCGCTTACATATTTCTTGGAATATGTGTTAGTAAGCTTTCGCTTCAACCAAGTTTATCTTATATTCTTGACGAAAGTCAAAAGATGATCATGTGAAAATTGTCGAGTAACATCCTACATGGTTTGTATGATACAATTATTTGATGTAGACTTGGAGTGTTTCGTTATGATTATTTCAATAACTTGAAAATTGCTTTGATGTTAATAGTGTGTGAAAACGGCTATTGTCATCCTCTAAGAAAGTTTCAATGATTGAAATAGAGTTCAGAACTATTGGATTATGAACATAGTTTGCATTCTTGCATGTATGTGATCCATGACCGGAACTATAGTGTGCATACCCGTATACGTCCTAGTAGTTGTGAAATTCTGTGTACCAAGTACACATACCGGTACGCATTCTTTCGTAAGGTATAGGTCCGGGAATTTCTGCTGGGTTCTGGAAGTATACTAAGGTATGCGTACCAGTTTGCATACTGGCGAACCCAAACTCAGACCGGCTACTTAAGTATGCATACCCGTTTGCATACTTGAGTGACTAAAGTTCCAAAATCGGATTGTTCATGAACTAGTACATTTATATATTAAGGAATGCATTCTTTGCAAACCGTGGCTATAATGTTCATGAATTGATTCGAGTGAATCAAACCAATTTTGGTTTAATTGTGTTCTTGTATACTTATATGAGAATATAGCAATTGAACAACTTTTTAACTAGTTCCATTTGAGTCATTTGAACTAGTTATGGTTAAGATGAATAAGGTTGATATGAGAGTGTTCATATAGCTTGCCTCGGTTAACTATTGTTGAGACGACACGGTGTACACGTTTAGGTACGGTTACATAAACCTAAATGAGGGTACATTTCATTTGTGTATAACAAGCTAAGTTCGATCTGACAGTTGAAAGATATTAGCTTGAATCTAATCAGGTTTTCATCTAACGATGAATATTGAATGCTTTGTTACCAAGGTAACTTAGACTTATTTGAAAACTATATAAAAGAAAACTTTAGCAACAGGAAAACCTAATCCGCACACCTCATGTGTGATACTAGTTGTATAAGCTAGAGTCGATTCTCCTTTAACCTTAGGTTTTTCACGAAACCCTGTAAGTTAACGACTTGAAGACTTCATTGGGATTGTGAAGCCAAACCCAACTATTTTTTTATGTAGTTGTGTGTTCTTATCTTACTTTTACTATCGTGATTGAGTATTATCTTTGCTAATATTTGCTTGAGATTTATCTCCGATAGGTAAGATTAAAAGTAGTTACAAACATCTTGGTCTCATCGTTTGTGATTCCACAATATCTTGTTTCGCTACCATATGATTAAGATTATTGTGAGGTGATTGATAATACTAGGTTGTTCTCCGGGAATATAAGTATGGGTTATCAATTGGTTCCTGTGCATCTTGATTTATAAAAATACGGAACAAAACTCGTAGGTATTTCTGTGGGAGACAGATTTATCTATTCCTATAGACTTTTCTTTGTGAGACAGATTTGTTTATCAAGTCTTCGACTCTGAGTCATAGAACTCTTGGTTGTGGGTGAGATCAACATTATATAGTGTGGTGTTCAAATCTGTACTAGGTCCTGGGGATTTGCAGTTTCCTCATTGACAAAACTTCTGGTGTCTGTGTTATTTCTTTTCCGCATTATATTTTGTTATATAACTGAAATATCACATGTTGTGCGTTGTATCGATCAACTAGGAAATACAACCTTTGGTTGTTGGTTGAGATTGATTGATCCTTGAACATTGGTCTTTGGTACCGTTCAAGTTAATTCTCTTATATTCAATCGGGCTCGCAAATTCTTATTTGTTGATTGCAGATTGAATTGACAAAGAGAGATACAAAACTCTTTGATATACTTTTCTATAGATTAAGTCTGATTGTCTAGTTGATTCTCTAAAAAGTATATTGGAGTTTGTCTATTCATATTGTCGAACGAAATATTGGGCGTAGTTGTTAGACCCCCGCTTTTTCAATTGGTATCAGAGCAGGCAAACACGTTAAGACCTCATAAGTTTGTGTTTGTAGCGATCTTAATATGGACAGAAGGCCATCTCTGAAAAACGCATCACCAGATATAAAAGTTTTGTTTCTATGAAATCTATTAAAGAGAAAGATTCGTCAATATCAAATATAGATGAACCCTGTGTTCCAATAAAACAGACTTGCATTGAGAAGTGTTACCCGGATTACCTTACTGATGAGTTTGACTCTGAAGTTGAAAGGGAAGCGGTCAGAGAGAGTGCAGTGATTCTAAAACTTACTAGAATTCAGGCTGATGATGTCAACCGGTTGAAACACAAAGTCAATGCTCTAGTTGGTATGGTAAATGAGCGTGACTTTCTTCTAAAAGTCCTTCGAGAGGAAAATTCCTCAGTCTGTTCTTCATGGACTCTGCTTGAGGAAAATCTCAAGGAGGATGCTTTGGAATTTGAATTTCCTTTGAGTAAACTCTCCATTCAATGATGTTCCAAGGAGTCCACTATGCCAACTGCTTCTGATTTAACTGGAAAAATTTCAAGTCCAGAGGAAAAATCGATATCCCTTCCTGTTGAAAATGATGTTCTTGTGTGATCCTTTAATCAAGGAATATCCACATCGCATGGAATGAAGACATCTCCCAATGATGGTGTTAAGACTGTTCAGTCTAATCACTCAGGTGATCAAAAAGTGTGTCTATTTTGTGATTCAAAAGGACATGGTGAACAAAAGAGGAAATCTAGGTTGAATGACAATTCTATAATTCGTCTTCAACACACCTTAGATTTAATTCTCAAAGGTGTAACTGAAACCCGTATGTCTAGACCAATTGGTTTTAATACTCTCCCTGTGTATCCTACTAGGAAAGTCAGTTTGATATATTCCTCAAACGTTCAATTGTGAAACAATCTTCCTAAACCATTTCGTCCAAGAAGAACTCAAGGATATTCTTTTATTAAAAAGGGAGATAATGTTGTGCATGATGTGAAAAAGGTACCAGAAGAAGGAAGCAAAAATAGAGATGTGGATGACAACCTAAAAATGATAATTGAAGGTTATAAAGAGATTATTAACATGTTGTCAATTCCCTCTAGACGAATTTCTTCAGGTAAGAACAAATACTATGCATCGTATTTTGATGACAGTAAATTTTATGATAACTTCTCACATCATCACGGTTTTCCTCCAAAGATCGGGAGAAAGAGGTTTAACCAAAAAAAACTTTCATTTGATGAGCTCAAGGCTCATACTTGTGCTAATTAATCACAAGGTTGAAATCTCACTCACAAAAATTCCTGGTTGGGTGAGATATAATCAGGTATACTTGATGGCAAAGTGTTTTCTGATTCTCTTGTTATTTTCTTATCGTTTCTAGCCGAACTATCATTCACAAACATGTTTGCATAAGTATTTGTATTATGTCAAATTGTATTTTCGATTTAATTTTTTTTTTGAGTCAAAATGCTGCTCTTATGCTCTAAATTTCTCTCTGATGAGAATGTAAAATTTATTGAGCTGAAAGTGTGAAATTATTCACGTAGCAAAAACATTGGTGTATAAATAGTGTCATGTTTCTTGTTTTTTCGCTATTTGAATATTTTCCGACTATGGGTCAAGTTTGTGTTCGTGCGGGTACCCGTGTTACATGTCACGAGCTAACTCTGGAAACCCTAAAATTTGTCTTCCTGGGAAATTATTTAAAATACCAAAACCGGTTTCCTAAGCGCGCATACTTTAGTTTTTTTTTTTTTTATTAGAGGATGGCTTCTCCTCCTTGTTCTTGGGATTTGCCGGAAAGTTTTGTTGATAAAGCTATTTACTTTGAATTCGAAGTAAAGAAGAAAGGAACCATTGTTAAAGCTGACAATCTTCATCCGGGTGCATCATGATTTTATGCATATTCTCATCAAGATCGAGAAAATACCGAGATGGTTTCTGCTCAAGTGGTTCATGGTTTTCTGAATGATCTCGAGAGAGCAAAACTGAAGCTTGGAAACTCTATGAAGGATCTTGATATGTTAAGAACTGAGTTGAAAAAGTTTAATTCTGACCTTGTTCTCGTGAAATCACATGTCAAGGATCTTCTCAAAGAGGATATCTTCTCCGAAGAAGTTGTCAATGTTGTCGGTCACAAGCTTGAAGGTCTTGAAACCCGTGAAGATTTTGAACATGATCTCTGATTTTAAACGTGTGTTCAAGTGCTTTGTTTTTTAGATTTGTTTATGTTCTCTTGATTTTTGTCTAGAAAACTTCTTATGAAAATTTATTCTTGTGTTTTTAAGAAGGATAACTAGGGTTTGGAATAGCCATTATTGTGAGTACACATAGCTATTTCCAACGTTTTCATCTTGCAATGTTTTAGATTTATTTGTTTAAATTCTAAAGTTTATTTGGAAGATGATTTTTGCAGTATTAATCTTTATGGTTTTATATATTGCAAAGTATTATGGGATATGTTGTTTACGTCCGTGAACCTTGATTGTCCCATATTTGTTCAAAAGTTAACTCTATTATATGTCGGTATGAAAGTATTGATAAAAGATAGAATGAACTTTTGACAACAAAAGTTAAGCCTTTTATGTCATTCTGCAAATATTGATGGAAGAAAGGATGAAATTTTGTTTTCAAAGATTAAGTCTATTATATGTCATTGTGCAAATAGTGATAAAAAATAGAATGAATCTTTGATTATTCTGTAGTATTGGTCTTTCCCTGATCCACATCTTTGTGTATGTACTGTGTTGTTCCGTAAGTTCTCTTATGTTGAGCATGACAAATTGAATTGACCATTTTCCTTGTGGTTAATTCAATTGTGATTTTTGGATACAAATTCATGTTTCATGTGATTTGTTAATGTCCAAAGAAATCCTTATTTTCTTGTAAAAGTAAGGTCGCTCTTATTGTTCTTTCGAGAATGACATTTTACGGGGGAGAGTTCTTAATTGAACTTGTGCTTAATTGCCAAATCTTTGTGGGGAGTGCAGCTGTGGAGTATTGTAGGGATTATCTTGTATCTTTATAAACTCCTTGATGAATGCATTTATTTTCGGTTATGTGATTGCATCTAAACAAGTTGATATGTTGTTCTCTTTCGGTCATGAAGTATATCTATGAAAATTTCATGAGGATCCCACTAGTTTTCGTACCTTTGCCAATTTATATTGACAAAAAAGGGGTGAATTAATGTGTAGTTCACACTACAAATACATATGGTTTACGGATTATTATGTAAGCGGGAGTGGTTTTCATGTGAGATTAAGTATTGACTAAGGGGGAGTGATACATATCACCATAGTATTGTTGTCAAAGTTGTGATACAATTGAACTTTGATGCTGTGTAATAATACTATGACATTGTATAACAATGATTGAGAGCAACTGTTTTCTCATTGTTATTGCTACGGATCTTCAACAACGATGATGCGGAATTGAACACATTTGGAATCATTGGAGTACTTGGAAGTGACGAAGATTTCGAGTAATATTGAAGAACCAAGGAGATCAAGCATTTGGATGAGAAGCTACAAAGTTTATTTATTTTGTAATTGGTATGCTTAAAAACAATACCTACAATGACTGCAAGTGCACAACGTCTATTGTAGACATAGAAAATACAGGTCGATCCCACAGAGACTTGGTGGGTGTAAGCTGAAGCGATGGTCTTACTAAACTGATTCTAAACAAGAAGTAACAAAAAGGGGGTTTTGTTGCCGATATGGCTAGTTGTTGGTAGAGATTACAACAGTAAAATAAAGATGCAAACAATGAGGACTCTAAACAAGCAGATAACAAAGATGCTAGGGCATTTGAATCCACCTCTTAACCCACACTAAGTCAATTCAGTCTTAATACTATTCTCGTCCCTTGTAATGGACACCGGTGGTCTTCCTCCTATCAAGGGTGGTTTTAGGAGGATGGTTTAATGTCACTAAGATGATTCCTAATCCTAGTATTAGCTTCCCTCTCACAATACAACTAACCGCAGATTAATCACTTAGATAATTAAACAAACATGATATGGATATTCTAATCGCAACTAAGGTGTCCCTCCGAAGCACTAACTGTCGGATTAAGTTACAACTAGTCAAGGGATCGAACAATAATCTGTTAAGCATGAGTTGCAGCATAATCAACACAGTGGTATTCTAACTACAATGGATACATGGCATACACTGTGAGTGCAAAATGTTTAAGCACTAAGATTATATTTATCCAAAACAATATAGCACAACAAGAAGCATATCAAAACTTAAATTAAACTGAGCAATGGATTAATGGTTTCGTCTAAACCCTAACTATGAAATTAAAACATCATGAAGATAAAATCCACATAAATTGCTGCTTGGTGCACCGTCTAATTCGGGCATGAATTTGTCTCTACAATCTCCTCCCTATTTATACACAAATTTTACCTCAATCACTAGAATTTGATAATTAGAGAATACCCACTTACTCAAAACACGTTTTCTGACAAACCCCTTATGCAATTCAGACCTGCAACTCTTGATTTGATGTTTGCTTTAGCTATTGAAGATAAACCTAACTTTATCTCTCTCAATCCTAGCTTCTAGGGTTACTGTTTTTGATAAGAGAGAAGCTAAGATGGAGATAGAAAGAGATTAGAAGCTTGATTGATTACACAGGGTGGCCGAGCTCAGAGGTGGTCGATGATGGAGTTGATTGATGGAGAGACGTGAAGTGAAGGTGTTGGTTCTGTCGGGAAGAAGAAAGTGAAGTGAAGGTGGTGTTTGGCTTCTGTTCGACTAAGGGAAGAAATGGTAGGTGTTAGGGTGTTGGGCAGGTGCATCAAACATTGATGTAACGAGTTTGGATATGGGTTAGGGTTCTTTCACTTCCTCAGGCCCGATGCTTCTTCAAATTTAATATCTCAAGACCATACCTAGTCTTGAGTCTTGCAAATAACATTCTTCACTTGCGGAAGAAGTGCAAACGACATCTTCACTGCCTTCTAGCGAGAGCTTTGTTGTTTCTCTTCTACTTTCACCAATTCTTCGCTATTTTGGGTTCTCCATTCATCCAAGCTTTATTTAGTAACTAAAAACACAAAATTAATTGGTACAAGTATTTATTCTTGAAAACAATGAAAATACAGAATTTGGGATAATATATGATTTTAAAGCGCAAAAGATGAGTTAATTGCCAATAAAAAGGTATAAAAATATGCAATATTTGGCACTCATCAAATACACCCAAACCTGAATTTTACTTGTCCTCAAGTGAAACAGAAATTAGGAAATCCTAATTATACCATTGTCGCTGGTCTCTCGAATGCATTTAGCGTATGCACTAAGCCTTTAAACCCCTGGGTGTCCCTAGTGGACGAGTTGTAGTCTCGTGAGGGTTTACCAGAGGTGTACCCACAAAACCTTCTCCAACTTCAGAGCGTATCAAAGTCCTAAGCATCCAAGAAGCTATGAGGACATAGAGTTTATGCACGCTAGTAATAAGAAGTTAGAAATACCAAAAGAACGTATTCTCATCCTTAAGAGTTGAACGAGAAATAACCATACCATATGAAAGAATTCGGGTTTGAGAGTGATCTTAAGCCTCGAATTCTGCCTCACCAATAGGGTTTTATGAAAATTGCACTCAAAAAGACCACTTTTTTAGTCTCTCATGTGCGCGGGAAAGAATAAAGAGAGAAATCCCGCACACGTTGAATGGTGGGAAGGAGAACCTTCCGAAATAATTTCTGGAGTCTCCACAAAATTGTGGGAATAAGAATCTTTGTCTGATGATCTCTAAGAAAAGAAGTCAATCATTAGCAAGGATGGGAGTACTCACTTACCTTCTCATCCGATCGGCAATCAACACCACTCTCATAACATCCATAGAAACGTCTTCAATCTTCAGTCTTCAACTATTGATGATGAACTTCTGAACTTCGTAGAACTTTGACAATTTCTAATTTTTCTCTTCAATTTCTTGTTGCTTGAAATTTTCTCTTAATTTATTCTTTACCATGGTGTTTATTAAACAAAACTAAAAACAAATTGTAATCATTTTTTTTAATAACACAAACTGAAAATAACAAAATAATAATGAAACTACTAAAGCCATGGATGAAGAACTTTATCACTTAATTCTTCACAACCTGTATTGTCTTGATTTCATGAACTTCGCTATTTCTCATCTTTTCTGTTTTCTTTGCTCTTGCAAAATACGTTTTCAAATAATTGTGTGTAGAATTCTTCTCTTTGTACTATATCTTCTTTTTGAATACGAATTTACTTTTTCTTGTATTGTTGCATGTAAACCTCGAACTATTTCAACCTTTCTTCATCGAATTTGGCGTTGTTCTGCTTGTTGATGATGATGTGTTTCTATGGATCTGTTGATGTTGTCGAGAGAGAGAGAGGTGCTAACCGCAAATCAAACTACAAGAAGGATTTTTGATCTTTAGACGTCACCCTCATGATTGACAAAATTAGCACTCAAGAGATCAAAAATAGTGCTGAAAGTGGTGCGAAGTTGGGTAGCTCACCATTCCTACCCAGAATTGTCGTACGGTGATACACACTCTAAAAGGACTTTTTAGATAGTAACAAAAATGAAGATTGGTGTCTCGCTTGATGTAAAAATAGGTAGTCTCCACTAAGGGTGATCACAACTCTAATACCAAATATCTTTGCTACACCTAATTCGCCCGGCATGGTTAAATCCAACTTTAACGCTCTAACAACTAAGAAACCCGATTGTGTTCGCCAATACTTCCAAGTTCAGTTATTTAGGTCAGACTCTTTATGTAAACACTAGCCCTTAAGCCGTGCCGTAACGTCACGGGCCATGATGTTGGTTCATTTTTAATATATCGTATAATTTGTGTCCCGAATACTTATCAACTCCTTATGATTTAATATGGGTTTGTCATAAAAATAGTCCGGACTTTCCTCTCTTTTTTTCTTGTTTTTTTCCTTTAATATTTTACCTCCGGAGATTTGCACAAACGAAAGAAATACTTCCATACACTTTTTTATTTAGGTTCATTGCTTATAATGAGATAATGCTCTACATGAACATGGAAGTTTAAATTTTTTTTTGGAAATATGTCGTCAGCAGCGCTCATCTCAGTGAAATCAACTAATCAATATCATCCATAAAAGTCTTCCCATGCTCCTATTTCGCTCCAGCTGACTCATATATCATGGTCATGTTGTCGATCCTCCAAATAGGCAGAGAATAATATTTTTTTTGCGTCGAACGGATTATACAAACTCTCCAATGTGACATGATTTTCCTGTAATTTTTCAACACCCATTAGATGACAATGTTTAAAATGTGTACCAATTACCTTCTCGAAGGGATTGTATATATGCAAACCTCTACCATTAAATCTTTAACAAATTATTGTCCCCGGCAGTTCGTCTTAACGAAGGCTTTGGTAACTTCAAAAGTCTTGGACATTTTGTCACTTCCATATGTTCCTACCTTCACTTGGAATACAATCTGGCGACACATTACCTCATAAAGAACCTTGTACACATATTGTACTCCCTGATCCTATTTCAAATTTATAGGTTGTCAATAGATCCTTTATCAAAAGTTGACATCTTGTACGTTGAATATTTATATAAAAAAAATATGGTATTGTGGATCGTTGCTTTCTAAGATTGTAGTTTTCAAAATTGGCCTCGTTAAGTCCCACGGCTTTCTAAGTTTATATATCATGTTTGTTTTTAACATTTTAGTTAGTCATATTATGTTTGTTACTAACTTTAAACTTGATATCATCTTCTACTGTGAACTTTATGTGATTTCAGAATCGAAATAGTTATACCTCTTTCATTCGTATCAAGTAATCCGTCGTATATCCCAAAAATTCTTCTACAACAATTCCTTTTTTTGCCGTTTACGGACCATCGGTAGCCATTATTATCAAATGCAATCTGTCTAATTTTTGTTGATGTTATGTATTTGCAATGTTCATTTTTATTAAATAAATAGATTGTGGAAAAACTAAAAAAAAAAACATAAGTATTACATCGGGTCTAAGTTACTATATCCAACATACTCCGGACACTGCTTCTGGTGCCTTGTTTCCTCAAATTCATCGTTGCATTCTAGACAGTACATGCAACACCAACCATTTTCGAAGTGAGCTGTTTGCGCAAGTGTGGTCAATGTATCCCTTACCCGTAATAATAATAACAACACGTCAATTTTTTTCAAGGTGTCCAGTTGTAAATGGTATGAATCTAATAGATTTGAATTGTACCTCAATCTTAGATACCACCTTCTTCTCACATAACATAGCAATTGAGGAAGGACAAATCTTGACCACTCTTTACATAGGCAGAGTTAGCCAAACTATGTTTTGAAATTGTCTTACGTGGAAATTATTATTGATCCATATTTTAGTCGGCTCCTATCGAAGCCGATCTAATTAGTCCTATAGAAAGTTAATCTTAAATTTTCGACCTTATTTCTTGATCAAATTATTGAAGTATTCTCAGTCATGTTCTGCTTTGTGAGATATACCCATCTATATCTACTCTACCTTCTAACCCAGTGAATGAAACCTATACATATTGATCCGTAATTTGATATTGTTGATTTGTAATCAAGACATCGCATGATTTGAGAATGTAAAATATAAAAAATATTCTATAAACATCGGAGGCGAAATTTAGATTTATGATTTAGATTTTTTTATGATGATTTTGATGAACAAACATAATTTTCAAACAAATGTTTTAGAATGCAAATACATTTTCCCGGTCAATAATGTTTTATATCGGGAATTGAGTGAAAGTTATTGTCTTTGTAAGTAGTTGTCGTGAAACAACTCGACATTGATGGTCTTTCAGGGAAAAAAATGTAATAGTACTTGAGAGAGCGATAATTTTCTCTTACGCGGGTACACCAATTGCCTTTATATAATACAGATACCGTTTCGGTGATCCAACAGTCATGATCATATTACGTTCCGGTATCATCCTCGAAATATTTGATTTTTGTCCTTATCAATGGTGCTAAAACAACCAATTACATCTTTCACAATACAATGTTGCATGTTTTGTGAAGATTTGTTTTTTACTCGGTCAATAAAATTCACTAAAAAGTAAAAACTATTATTATCCACTACTATTACCTACACCCACCACCATAAAAACCATCCACCGCCACTATTTCTTCCACCAATAGTAATGTTACTGCCTCCACCATTCACGAACACCCGCCACCGTTTATACTAACCCTACTTGCACTACCACCATTATAATTAATATAGCTTTTAGTACAATTATTTATTAATAAAATTTATGTATTTATGTTAGATTATTAAAAGGACATTTATAATAGAAATTTAATTAATTATTATGAACAATCGATGATACACTAATTAATAAAATATTTAAAAATGGTTAAGTTAAACAAACCCCAGTGATAAATTTATCTTCACCAAGGACAAATCTTGACCACTCTTTACATAGACAAATCGATAATAAATAATTTCATATGTTCTGATCTTGATTCGTGTCGTTCGTTTAGTTATTACATAACATGGTAATTGATTGCACCAATTTTTTAAAATGGAGATGCGTTTTATCGAGTTTATTTTGACATTACAATGATCAACCACGTTTTATACTTTATAATATAACGTTACATATTTTGTGGCGTTACAAAATTAGCAAAATATGTTTTTGTTCACGAATATCCGCCACCACCATAAAACCATATGAATCCATTTTTTTTATCCACCACCACCTAGTGGCAGAGCCAAGGGTTGACTAACCTGGCTCTAACCCCTTAAATTTTTAATAACTACATAAATTTTTTAGTTTATTTTATAAATAGTACTTTGTCTATATATAGTTATGGTCTAGTCCACCAAAGTTTACATGTTTCTTTTTTTTTAAAAAAAAAAAATAGGCCTCCTCAATGTCAATTTTTGACTCCACCACTTCCACCATCACTGTCGCCCACCTCATGTAGGTTGTTGGACGCAATTTTACTTTTCAATCACAAATGCCATGTATGAGGCTTAAATTGAATAAAATGTCGTCAATTGATTAGTTTCTTTTTTTTCCGTGTATATATTCTTTTTTGTATTGCAATCAATTTTATTTTAACATTAAAAAATCATGATTTATACGATATAGTACCAAGATAACATGGGTACCATTTGGGTGATCCAACTACGATCATGAAAATATTATCTTGTATGATATCTTCCCTGAAATATATGGTACCTTCCTTTATCAAAAGTGTTAAAAACAACCAACCACATCTTCCAACCTACGATGTTATCAATGTTGTCATAAAATTAATATTGTCCATCACTACTCACCAGCACTCACCGTCACTACTTCTTACACCACAAACCAGGGGCGGAGCCAGGATTTTGAGGAAAGAGGGAGAAAAAACTCTTGGCAAGTTGGATACATGTAAAAAATGGACTTTGTATCCCATTTTATGATAAAAAACAAAATAAATATAATTGTGCATGGCGCCGCCCTTAACCACCGCTAATATTTAGGCCTCCACCTCTTCTAATACTCATTGTCGCCAAAAATGTCTATTGATATTATTTATCAAAATTACTTATTAATTAATAGAAATAAATATTATCATTAATTAATAAAACATTTATAATTAAAAAATGATTAGTCATTTATTATGAGCAATTAGTGAAACATTAATTAATAAAACACTTTATAATGAATAGATTATTTATTATGTGCAATTAGTGAAACACTAATTAATAAAGCAATTATGATATTTAAGTTGAACAAACTACCACCGTTGATTTATCTTTTCTATTAATTCCAACCAATGTGGAACACTGGTTAGAGGCCACTCTTATGACACAATAAGTCATGAGTTCGAACCTCCCCGTTATAATTTTTAAAAAACCATATCTTGACTTGAGTATTCATTTTTCATTCATAATATTGGAATTAAAACCACGCGTGCGAGTTGTAGGGGGTGGTCAGGAGAACCACAGCCCTTGATTTATCTTTGTATGGATAAATATGGACCACCACTAACACATGCTAACTTAGCCTAGCTTTGTTTTGTTATAATGATAGCTAGAAGCATGCTAGTGACTCTAAAATCTCTAAAAGTTGGAGGTTTTATGCAAATTTTTACAGAATTTTTTTCTTTTTAATTTTTTTTTTAATAAGTGCAAAAGACTAAAAACTCTATCTGCAAAATATATGCAAAATACTCCCCCAAACCAAAATATAACATTGTCCTCAATGTTTCAAAAGATAATAAGAATTTAAACAGGAGCATACCATGAGAATCATGTTGACTAGGAAAAGGGAAAAGATTACCAGATGTCGGCGAAAGCAAGATAAAGGCTTCATTATTCACGGCTAGAACCCAACGGTAACTCAGTTGATGTCACATTGGATTAACACATATATATACAACAAGATCTAGAACATGCTGGATTATACAATGATGATTCACCATATACCAACAATCGAAAGAGTTGAGGATCAACCCAAAAGACGGAGTGCAGAAATTTTAACAGCCTCACACAATTATAATAGGACAGAAATGTAAATGAGACTGCAAAGCAAAATGATCTACCCCCAAACCTGGATTTTTCAACAAATATACTTTTGGACACAAAATCTCGTAATTTTGGAGGTTCATCATGCACAAGGTCTAATTCAAAATGAGTTTTGTTAGGAACAGGCAGATATACACATTCCAACTGTGGCTCCTCACAGGTATCATATTAAGCCGAAAAATAGTCAAAGAGGACTTGAGAAGTACGCAGTTCCAATCCTAGATTAGGTACTCTCGGAAAAGTTGGTTTTACAGTCTCTTTACAGGCATAATCTAGGCTGGGTGGAGGAGCATCAGTTTGTGACTTAGGCAGGAAAGTAGGCACATTTAAGTTGTTTTCATGTATAAGATTATTAATACCATCACACACTCTCTCTAAGTCAGAAATAGGTATACCATACTCACATTCATAGAACAATTCAACAAGACCTAAATCAGAATCATGATCGTCATACAAAACCTTTGTGTCATGCATAAGAGAATTAGAGGGAGCGACATATTGTGTTCTAGTCAGGGAATCAGATGCATTTAAGTTACATTAATTTCTAGGCTCAAAAATATCACTATGCGGTCTAGTTTTCCCCAAGTCAGAAACAAGTAGTGCTCTATCATGCTCATAGTCATTGAGAAATTCAGCAAACCCCAATTCATTATCATCAGTATCTAAAGTACCCAAATCAGTATCATAAGAAGAATCATATTGCGACTTAGGCAAGGAATCAGACACGTTACAGTTATTTTCATGCATAAGATTATTAGTGTCAACAGGCAATTCAACCTTTCTTAAATCATGCTCATCTTCAGAGAATAATTGCATAGGCTCCATATCAATATCAACATCACATGTACATGCATATGTAATATTAGAAGAAACATCATTCATGAAGGTTGAGGCAGAGAAGCCTAATGTCTCTGAACCCAAAGGTTCCACAATATTTTCAGTATAAACATGTTTTTCTAACATAACATCATCTTCATCATCATCATAACATAAATGTAATTCCCTATTCACAATCATAGTGTCTGTAGTCCACTCATTTACTTTTAGATTAGGTTCATGTTCAATATCAGTAGCCTGAGTAGGAATATAAACATTATTTTCAAATTTTATTTTAGGGCTAACACTCATTTCATCCTGAAATTCCTCCGTCTCCTCATTTTGTAAATGAAGCAGATTCATTTTTAAAAATGTATTAAGTTGTTCAATGGAAGGAGGGTCTTCAACAGTAGGTATCCTCATAGCATATGGATATTCAATACATGGTTGAGCATGAGGGTCACTACAAAAAGGAAATTCAGAAGCATTGGTATATGGTTTATCATGCAATGAATTCAATTCAAACCTAGCATTATTTTGTTCGATGAGTATGAGATTTTCCTCCACAGATTGCCTATAAGAGGTTGTGAAGTACAAAATTGTTCAACTTCCCACTGTGGTGAATGTTACATGTGTGCATGGTCATTAGGATCTATAAAATACTGATCACAACCTTCGAAAGTTTGATTATGGTCCCTATGACTGCTAGGATCATAATCTGTGGGCATTTCATATTTTGGATTTTCATGGCCTTCTCTAGATTGCCATAAGCATGCATTTCAGGGCAATGTTAAGTTAAATGATTTGTGCAGCCACAGAAGACGCAAATGGAAAGTTCAACTTTCCTAGATGAATCATATACATGCATTTCTAAAATAGTGATTCAAGCCTCTAACTGATCCAAAAGTGACGAATGTGTGGGTGGGACATTACAAAAATGTTCATTTTCACCCTGCGGAGAATGGTACATGTGTGAATAATTACTGGGGTATGTATATTTAAGCTCAGGACCTTGAAAAGGTCTGTAATAATCCCTATAATTATTAACTTCATGATTGATGGGGGGTCATAATGTGAAGCATGCTCGTAAGCAAGTTCTCAGTCGCATACCAAAATCCTCACATGATCCTTCTCTCTTTTTTTTTTTAATTTTAGATAAAGCAAAATAAAATAAATATATTCTAAATGCTTCTACCAAATCCTAAACAAAATGATGCAAACAAGAATAATATATAAACGACTAAGACTAAACACGACAGCTGAACACACAATACAAGATTATGACTACAAAAACTAACAAGAAAAAAAAAATTATTGTTGTTGTGACAGTAGCAGGGAGCTGTGACGTCTTTCAATCCTAAACTGGATTTCTATGGGACCATAACAATAGAAATATGTTAACTAACGAGAGGCCAACTCGTATTTTTCAACAAAATATGAATCTCGGTTGTTAACCCAATACCAAAACATTCAGGCTAAGCAATTACAGGCGGTCCTAGACGTCACGCTGTTATAGTGTTAAGAAACTTACCTCCGGTGCGCATCCGGGAGAAGGCTACACCAAGCCCACAAGCAGACTATTGCTATTTTCTTTATAGCTTATGTAATAGTTTCTTTATTTATGCCGGTACAGTGCCGAAGTAGGCACAACAACAACTCGTCTCTCTTTTTTTGCCGCAACTTTATGAGCACCTGATAATGGTCAAGAGTGTATATACAAAATAAAATAAAATAAATGAACCAATCAATACTACTGATAACTACAGAAAATGAAACGATATGCAGTAATATACAATACTTTTTGAACTAACATTGAGGAAGCCAAAGACGGGGAAAATAAATCACACGAGTATGAACAGAAACTAGGAATTACAACTAACTGGGACCATGAATTATGCAATCTGTATAGAAACCATGCAATACCATTAGCTACTGGACAAAAACTACCATGACATTTTATGACCAACAACTAGTTCACTAACATCTACACAGACTCTTAACTATTATGCACTTTGTACTTAAATAATGAGCTATAGCTAACCTATCCTATTATAATTACATACAAAGCTTTAGTGGAAAAAACAAGGACAAACGTAATTAATGAAGGGAAAAAAAATGATAGTACAAATGAGAGCTACAGATTGTGAAGGACTAAAACTAAGATTAACCAAGAATAAGATAGGCATGACAAAGTTTACTTAAACCAAAATATAAAATCTACTGACAAAATTCCTAAATGAAATGCAAAAAAAAAAAAATCAAAACCCTACAGGAAATTGAAATCTATACTAACACAAACTATACTAGTTATTCAAAAGTACTAGCTACACAGAAAACAAAAACTACAAAGAGAACAAATTCCTAAACAGACAAAGGCTATAAAAAAATGTAAAGCAAGGTCAAGGATCTACATGGCGTAATCTAATTATGTACAGAAAGAAAAGAAATGATTAAAACCTACAGATGACACTAGATTAACTTAAGTTAAGACAAAATATTAGACTATATGAACAGGACCAAAGTTACTTAACTATACTGACACAAATACTAATGAAATTTAAGACTCACACTAACCAAAAAGCTACAGAAAACAAATAAATAAAAAAGTTTTAAAATGATGCAGGATACATGTGAAAATGCAGGTGCTGCAAAAATTAAAACCACAACTAACACTAATTTAACACAATAAATTAACACATATATATAACAAATAAACGGAAAATCAGTAAAACGGAATCAAAGAATCAATTACACCGCTACTGATTCCCCGGCAGCGGCGCCAAAAGCTTGGTAGGCTTAGAAACAATACCTACAATGACTGCAAGTCACAACGTCTATTGTGACATAGAAAATACAGGTCGATCCCACAGAGACTTTATGGGTGTAAGCTGAAGCGATGGTCTTACTAAACTGATTCTAAACAAGAAGTAACAAAAAGGAGGTTTTGTTGCTGATACGACTAGATGTTGGTAGAGATTACAACAATAAAATAAAGATGCGAATAATGAGGAGTCTAAACAAGCAGATAACAAAGATACTAGGGCAGTTGAATCCACCTCTTAACCACACTAAGTCAAATTAGTCTCAACACTATTCTTGTCCCTTGTAATGGACACCTGTGGTCTTCCGCCTATCTAGGGTGGTTTTAGGAGGATGGTTAAGTGTCACTAAGATGATTCCTAATCCTAGTATTAGCTGCCCTCTCACAAAACAACTAACCGCAGATTAATCACTTAGATAATTAAACAAACTTGATATGGATATTCTAATCGCAACTAAGGTGTCCCTCCGAAGCACTAACTGTCAGATTAAGGCACAACTAGTCAAGGGATCGAACAATAATCTGTTAAGCATGAGTTGCAGCATAATCAATACAGTGGTATTCTAACTACAATGGATACGTGGCATACACTGTGAGAGAAAAATGTTGAAGCATTAAGATTATATTTATCCAAAACAATATAACACAACAAGAACAATATCAAAACTTGAATTAAACTGAGCAATAGATTAGTGGTTTCATCTAAACCCTAACTATGAAATTAGAACATCATGAAGATAAAATCCACATAAATTACTGCTTGGTGCACCGGCTAATCCGGGAATGAATTTCTCTCTACAATCTCCTTCCTATTTATACACAAATTTCTCCTCAATCACTATAGTTTGATAATTAGAGAACACCCACTTACTCAAAACACGTTTTCTGACAAACCCCTTCGCAATTCAGACCTGCAACTCTTGATTTGATGTTTGCTTTAGCTAGTGAAGATAACTCTAACTCTATCTCTCTCAATCCTAGCTTATAGGTTTAGTGTTTTTGATAAGAGAGAAGCTAAGATGGAGATAGAAAGAGATTAGAACCTTGATTGATTACATAGGGTGGATGATAGAGTGGCTGAGCTCAGAGGTGGTCGATGATGGAGTTTATTGATGGAGAGACGTGAAGTGAAGGTGTTGGTTCTGTCGGGAAGAAGAAAGTGAAGTAAAGGTGGTATTTGGCTTCTGTTCGACTAAGGGAAGAAATGGTAGGTGTTAGGGTGTTGGGCAGGTGCATCAAACATTGATGTACCGGGTTTGGATATGGGTTAGGGTTCTTTCACTTCCTCAGGCCCGATGCTTCTTCAAAGTTAATATCTCAAGCCCACACTTAGTATTGAGTCGTGAAAATTGTTAGAGCATTGCTCGGTTGAACCCACCAAGCGTTGGTATGTCAAGTTTGGTTGTCATATTTTAGTGAATCAAAACTCATGTTAAGAGTTGCTTGATTATGTACTAGAGTCAACTTCGTATAGGTTAGCTTGAAAGTATTAGGATATGAGACATTACAAGTATTGCGAAGTCTTGAAGATTTGAAGAAGCAAGGAGCTACAACGACAACAATCATCCTTCCACTTGAAGTTGAGGTTAGTTATGTTTGACTTGAACTGCTTCATTCCCTAACGTATCTTTTAAGTCATGCATATTGAAAACATAACTGCGAAGCATATCTGAACTCTAGATAGATTAATGAATACAATACGAGGTTTATTTCTTAACAATTAAACTTTGTAGATAAGACATCCCCATAATCATTTGAATGCTATTGTGATTCTGTTTGGGTATGAGGTGAGGATTTCATCCTAGGGAAATATAGTTACACGTGTTCTAAGGAAGTAGGTTCATAAACTTGTTTGTGGGCAGAAAACAAAATTGCCAGGTGTTATTGGTTTTGTTATTCATTGCATATATTATGAACAACCAATATGTGTGATAGAGTATAACCACTCACAACTTGTTGTGTTCTTGGTAGAACTATTCACAAAGGCCTGACTTATGTATTGGTATAACTTTTATTAGTAAACCGATCTTAAGTAATCACTTGTAGTATGATCTAATTTTGTATGTCCGACCATTTAAAAGGAAAGGGGAACCGATCCTTGTAAGGGGTGCAGTAAATCAAAGGGAACCGATTCTTGTATGGGGTGCAACAAGGTTTATAGCAGAAAGGGGAACCGATCCCATGGACATGTGCAACATTTTTTTAGGCAAAGGGGAACCGATCCTATGGACATGTGCAACACATATAAGTTAGATACCATATATATGTGGGGAACCAATCCTAGTACCTAGTAAACCGAATTTTTGGAAAGCTAGTGTGACTATGCACAATACTCACGTGGAGGTAGAACCGAAACTTGTTTTGGTAGAACCGTTAAACCCATGATTGTGATTGAATGTTGGTTTGATCAATCACATAGTTCTTGAAATTCAGATGAACCAATTCTAAACTTGTTTGGAAGTGTGGAAAATTGGTTTCAAGGTTGTAAGTGTGAAAGAGAACTTACAAAGTTAAGATGTCGACAAACTTTGAACACGTGCTGTGAATGTTTATTTCTTTAATTGTTCAAAGATAATCCTTAACGGATAAGGGAAGAAAATCCCAGGATCGAAACATAAGTAAGTTAAGAATCCTTTAATTAAGGTTATTAATTTCATTTTGTAGGGAAATTACAGAATTAGTAATGTGCATTTACTAATTAGATTTTCCGAGAGATTTCGATCGTTATTTTTGGACAGAGCATTTCCAGAAATTATAAAAACCAAATCTGTGCTTTAATGAATATATTGAGAATATTTTTTATGTTGGAAATTCCTTGTCTATAAAAACTCGAAGTTTGCCTTTCTAGCAAACTAATCCTTCGTAACAACAGATTTACTCTTTTGTTGTTGTTAATGGTGTAGCCGCCTATTCGGAGAGGAGAGTAACCTAATTAGGCGAAATCTCATACGGCCGCTCAGTTTAAAGTCTTCTTTGTGATTGAGAAGCTCTAGCGTGTATCGTTGGTGGGAAACTAGATAATTGCGGTTTATCTTTTGTTTTCGATTGATTTGATTGACTAACGGTGGTTGAAATCTGATTGTACCTAGTTTGTTTATTCTTGAGAATCTTCTCTTTTGATATAAGATTCACTCAAACTAGTTCAGAGTTTCGACGGGGATATTTAGACTGTTGTTAGTTCTAAAGACGATCTTGTGATAATCCATTGTTAACAGACTCCGTTTTGTGCGTGATTGATCACAAGAGATTCAAGTGATTGTGTGTAGGTTTTTATTGAAGATTTAAGAAGATTTGAAGACAAATAAGATATTGAAGATCTGACTTGGGTTTTATAATTTTTGGTGTGCACAATACTTGTTTCGGTAAAAGAGGATCCAATTAATAATCGATTTATCCTTGTGGTAGATTGGATTGATTAATTGAGTAAATCGACATCAACACGATTCTTCCGATTAAAGATGTTGTTGGCTTAATCTTAAACTATTACCTTTGGGTGATTGAGAATAAGATAGATCTAAGGACCTGACGAAGAAGTTTATGTTGAGATAAACGGAAGAACCTTTGTCCGACTCATATCACTTGGTTGAATAGAGTTGATACCAACCAGATTTGTTGTTCCTTTACTATTTGGAATACGAACCAAAAGAATTGTTCCAAGTACGTGACTTATTTATAAGTTGGAGGCGTGGGAATACAGAAGGAACTAGATGAACTATAGGGTTAGTTACTTGGTCTCAACTATATGAAGTTCGTGTAATTTTGTGTAGCGGCTTAATCCTGAGAGTATTCAATTCTGGACTAGGTCCCGGGATTTTTCTACATTTGCGGTTTCCTCGTAAACAAAATCTTGTTGTGTCATTTACTTTTATATTCCGCATTATAATTGTTTTATTATAATTAAAGTAAATTACACAAACGTTAATTCATATTTACTTGATAAGCAATCCTATTGTGTTTGGTTAAGTCCGAAACTTTGTATCAAGTAAACATACTTCGTTGGTGTATTGTCTCGATCTCGTATCCATAGACGATCACACGAAGTGTGAACCGATTAGTTGTATTGTCTCGACTCAGTCCATAGGCAATCACATTCGGAGAAAGGACTTATAGGTGGGAAAAGTTTTAGCTTGAGGTATATTTGGGTACCCTCGCCTTTTCAATTGGTATCAGAGATGGCAAACACGAAAAGATCTAACAATCTGTATTTGGTGCGATCCAACCTATAAGAATGAACTCGAGTTCTCATGAATCGACTTCAATTAACGTACCGCCAAGATTTGATGGAACAAACTATCTATGGTGAAAATCTGTTGTGAGATCTTTTCTTCAATCACAAGACTTTAATACTTGGTTATTAGTCGTCGATGGTTATACTCTTCCAAAGAGAGAAAATTCAGAAACTGAGCTCAAACGCTTAGCAGAGTTTTCGAACGAAGAAAAGGCAATTTCAAAGCAGAATTCGGATGGTTTGAATGCTATTATTCATGCTGTAAGTCGTGATTTACAACATCATGTGTCAACATTTCAGACTTCGAAAGAAGCTTGGGATAATCTTCAGATTGTATTCGAAGGAAATTCTTCAGAGAAAGAAGCTAGACTTCAAACCCTCACTTCCGAGTGGGAAAACCTTCGAATGAATGATAACGACACTTTTGAGGAGTTTCACATTAAACTCTCTGAGATAATTAATGCTTCTTTCTCGTTAGGAAATACTATTTCTGAAAAAGATATAGTAAGCAAGATTCTCAGATCGTTTCCATCAAGATATGATTCTAAGAAACATGCAATCATAGAAGCAAACGATATTTCAATTCTCACACGAAGCACATTCGTTGGTAAGTTAAAGATCCTTGATCATGAATCACAGTCTATTCAAACCAAAGGAATCGCTTTTAAAGCAAAAGTTCCAAAAGCTCAAATGGAAAGGAATAGACAGTTGGATGATTAAAATGAGCAGATTGCAGAAAATTCTGATGATGAAATTGAAAAATCATTGTCGTTAATTACTAGACAGTTTCGATATCTCTTGAAGAAAAGAAACAAGAGGTTTGTTAAGGATACTTATCGATCTTCTCGACCGCATGATCGAGTTCCTGTCAAAAAGGATCAGGAAGAAGATGATGAATATTAGACGCAGTGCTTCAAGTGTAAAGGGTTTGGTCATATTGCTAAAGACTGTCCCAATCTTAAGAAATACACTGGAAGCAAGGCATTGGCTGTAACTCTAGACGAGTCCTCCAATTCATATGATTATGAAGGAGAGGAAACAGCTAATGTTGCATTAGTTGTCAATCTTATTCCTTCCTCCTCCATTAGTGATTTACCCATTTTAAAAATGGACATGTCTTCCAATGTTATTAAATCATCTAATGGTAAAGGGAGAAATAACACAAGATGAAAAAACTGTCTTAAAAACATAATTGCTAAAAGTTGCGCTTGCAATTTGAGTCTATCCCAAGATACTTCGTTGGTTCGAGGTAACAGAAAGAGATCTTTTCATACTATACTAGATCAAGAACACTCTGGTTGTTCAAAATTCCATAATGAGAGAAAATCTCATACCAATGCCACTTGATCGGTATTAGAATTCTTTCCTCATCTCGTGTGCCAAATTTTGAGTGAGGAAGAAGAAAATTCAAGGAACTTTTGTGTAGATTATGGAAATAATATCTAGTATTTGAAGATATTTAATATATTCATATTTTAGGAATATTATATTTCCGGTAGTATGAAAAATATAAAAAGATTATTCTCTCGTTTTGATCATTCCTTGTCCGAACTATGGGTCTGAATCAAATGGTTTCTCTGGAAAAGATGCAGGATCAGAAAGATCATCCTAAAACTAAGTCCGGATTATCTCTTGATATTAAGGGTAAAATCAGAAAGGGAGATTGGCTTATCAAGAAGGAAAGAGAGAATACTCTGAAGAAAGATTAGTGTATTGAGGCATTGACACATTTTTGTGTTCAATCAAAGACAGAATTATATGCTCTTGCAGAATCCTTCACGAAAATTTCTCATCTGCAAGAGATTCTGGTCAAGCAACAAGGTTTTCTATTTGAAGAAATTCAAAAGCTGAAAAGTAGTAATCCACCTTCATTCAGTTTTAACATGAAGGACTAGGTTGCAAGGAAAAATAGACATCAATTTTTGATTTCTTTCATTGATTGTATTGGTCTGTTATGAATAAAATTATTTGATTAGTAATTTTTCTTGTGATAGTTTTCGGTTTACACAGCCTGTGCTTAATTGTTCTTATCTTATTTCTATGTATGTTTATGGGATGTTTGATTTCGGTTTTACTACCTTAATATTCAATCTCATATATTGTGAACCCTTATGGTTTGGGTGACTTTTTGATTTAGCGGGATTAAGTTCTAGCCCTAGTAGGTAGGCTTTATCAAAGGATCATGAGGGGTTCTGGTAAAAACAATATATGAAAAAGTCACAATATGTTGAATCGATTTTGGTTTAGCATAAAAGCATATGTGTTTCGACGGTTTTCAACTTTTGCTTGCAATTGTTAAAACCGGTTTTCAACCTTTCTCTGGTAAAGGTTGAGGTGTGTCGTTATTCTTTGTTTATGCATAAGGATGACAACGTGGTGATATTTCGATTTCAATTCTCCCTGGACGAAGATGCTATCATATTGGAGAAGTGGAGGCGAAATTTGAGGTAACAATCTTGTTAGTTAATTGTTTTCCTGTTTAAGAAAATCCTGAGTTATATTATATATATTTGTTGCTTTTTCTTAACAAAATTTTGGTTCAATTGATATTTATTCCATGATGTGTATGTGGATGTATGTTTCAATTGGTTCCGGTTAAGAAAAACTATTGTTATCTTGCTTTATTGTGTGATATCAATTGTTTAGGCTTAAAAAATTTCGGTACAATTGATGTGTGTGTGATTCAATTGGTTCCGGTTAAGAAAAACTATTGTTATCTTGCTTTTGTATGGTATCAATTGTTTAAGCTTACAAAATTATGGTGCAATTGCAGTGCTTTTAATGTCTATGTTGTTTCAATTGCTTCCGGTTAAGGTGAATAATTATGCAAGTTGATTCATTTTGGTTTGTATGAATTATTTATGACTTAACGAAATAGTTTATGTACGGGATAAGTTGTTTAGTCCAATTCGATTCCGGATAAGAAACTAAGTTAATTTTGATCTTAGTTTGTCTTATCAAAGTGAGGTTTCGGTTATGCAAGTCTAATCGAATGCCTAAACAAGGAATGTTAGTTAACTAACCTAGTACTTGTCTTGTTTAAAATTGAAAGGTCTAAGTTTATAGATAATTAGAACCTGATGAGAAAAATGGAGTTTATCTTTATTTTGGTCTTATCGAATTAAGCGGTTGTTTTTGAACAATCGGTTTAGCAAAGGGACTAATGTGCTTAGTTGTTTGTGGTTTGCTAAACTAAACTGGAAAAATTGTTTCGGACAATTGTTTCCTTGGTAACATATCAAAATAAGACTACTTGTAGTTTCGGTTTTGATATTGGTTATCAGAACGTGATGTGTGGAACCCTCATGCATAACTCTACAGGTTTGCAAGTTTATTCTGATATTTGTAAGATTCTTTTCGTGTTGTCCTTTATTTATTCGTTTCTTTGTCATTTTTGTGACAAAAAGGGGGAGAAATATATGGAGCAAACATGTGATGCTGACACTGATTTTATATTGACTGGCATCACTAGGGAAAAGAACATTGGTACTTGAAAGTTTTATCTAACGAAATAGTGAAAGCACAGACTAAGGGGGAGTAATATGTCATATAAATTGGTATAACAGAGACGTGCGGATTGAATATATACCTATATTCCTTAGGGGGAATATTATCTTTGTTATTATAATGTCAACAACGACATTTTCAAGGATTGAATGTAAGCAGTTTTACTGCGCTGTTGAATCGGGAATCAAGCGGATTGTAATGAATTCTTGTAATTTGTTTATCCATATAATGTAAGAGTTTTGTCACTAAAATTGACAAAGGGGGAGATTGTTAGAGCATTGCTCGGTTGAATCCACCAAACGTTGGTATGTCAAGTTTGGTTGTCACATTTTAGTGAATCAAAACTCATGTTAAGAGTCGTTTGATTATGTACTAGAGTCAACTTCGTATAGGTTAGCTTGAAAGTATTAGGATATGAGACATTACAAGTATTGCGAAGTCTTGAAGATGTGAAGAAGCAAGGAGCTACAACGACAACAATCATCCTTCCACTTGAGGTTAGTGATATTTGACTTGAACTGTTTCGTTCCCTAACGTATCTTTCAAGTCGTGCATACTGAAAACGTAACTGCGAAGCATATTTGAACTCTAGATAGACATAGTATTAAGGAATACAATACGAGGTTTATTTCTTAACCATTAAACTTTGTAGATAAGACATCTCCATAATCACTTGAATGTTATTGTGATTATGTATGGGTGTGAGGTGAAGATTTCATCCCAGGGAACAATGTTTACATGTGTTCTAAGGAAGTAAGTTCATAAATTTGTTTGTGGACCGAAAAGGAAATTTCCAGGTGTTATTGGTTTTGTTATTCATTGCATATCTTATGAACAACCAATATGTGTGATAGAGTATAACCGCTCACAACTTGTTGTGTTCTTGGTAGAACTATTCAGAAAGGCCTGACTTATGTATTGGTATAACCTTTGTTAGTAAAACCGATCTTAAGTAATCACCTGTGGTATGATCGTATTTTGTATGTCTAACCAATTAAAAGGGAAGGGGAACCGATCCTTGTAAGGGGTGCAGTACATCAAAGGGAACCGATCCTTGTATGGGGTGCAACAAGGTTTATAGCAGAAAGGGGAACTGATCCTATGGACATGTGCAACACATATAAGTTAGATACCATATATACGTGGGGAACCGATCCTAGTACCTAGTCAACCGAATTTTTGGAAAGCTAGTGTGACTATGCACAATACTCACATGGAGGTAGAACCGAAACTTGTTTTGGTAGAACCGTTAAACCCATGATTGTGATTGAATGTTGGTTTGATCAATCACATAGTTCTTGAAAGTCATATGAACCAATTCTAAGCTTGTTTGGAAGTGTGGCAAATCAGTTTCAAGGTTGTAAGTATGAAAGAGAACTTACAAAGTTAAGATGTCGACAAACTTTGAACACGTGCTGTGAATATTTATTTCTTTAATTGTTAAAAGATATTCCTTAACGGCTAAGGGAAGAGAATCCCAGGATCGAAACATAAGTAAGTTAAGAATCTTTAAATTAAGGTTATTAATTTCATATTATAGGAAAATTACAGAATTAGTAAAGTGCATTTACTAATTAGATTTTCCGAGAGATTTCGATCGTTATTTTTAGACAGAGCATTTCCAGGAATTATGAAAACCGAATCTGTGCTTTAATAAATATCTTGAGAATATTTTCGGTTTTGGAAATTCCTTGGTGTCCAAACTTCCTTGTCTATAAATACTCGAAGTTTGCCTTTCTAGCAAACTAATCCTTCGTAACAACAAATTTACTCTTTTATTGTTGTTACTGGTGTAGCCGCCTATTCGGAGAGGAGAGTAACCTAATTAGGCGAAATCTCTTACGGCCGCTCAGTTAAAGTCTTCTTTGGAATTGAGAATCTCAAGCGTGTACCGTTGGTGGGAAACTATATAATTGCGGTTTATCTTTTGTTTTCAATTGATTTGATTGACTAACGGTGGTTGAAATATGATTGCACCTAGTTTGTTTATTCTTGAGAATCTTCTCTTCTGATATAAGATTCACTCAAACTAGTTCAGAGTTTCGACAGGGATCTTTAGACTGTTGTTAGTTCTAAAGACGATCTTGTGATAATCCATTGTTAACAGACTCCGTTCTGTGCGTGATTGATCACAAGAGATTCAAGTGATTGTGTGCAGGTTTTTGTTGAAGATTTAAGAAGATTTGAAGACAAAGAAGATATTGAAGATCTGACTTGGGTTTTATAATCTTTGGTATGCACAATACTTGTTTAGGTAAAAGAGGGTCCAATTAGTAATCGGTTTATCCTTGTGGTAGATTGGATTGATTAATTGAGTAGATCGGCATCAATGCGATTCTTCGGATTAAAGGTGTTGTTGGCTTAATCTTAAACAGTTACCTTTGGGTAATTGAATATAAGATAGGTCTAAGGACCCGACGAAGGAGTTTATGTTGAGATAAACGGAAGAGCCTTTGTCCGACTCATATCACTTGGTTGAATATAGTTGATACCAAACAGATTTGTTGTTCCTTTATTGTTTGGAATACGAACCAAAGGAATTGTTCCAAGTACGTGACTTATTATAAGTTGGAGGCGTGGAAATACAGAAGTAACTAGGTGAACTATAAGGTTAGTTACTTGGTCTCAACTATACGAAGTTAGTGTAATTTTGTGTAGCGGTTTAATCCTCAGAGTATTCAATTCTGGACTAGGTCCTGGGGTTTTTATGCCTTTGCGGTTTCCTCGTTAACAAAATCTTGTCGTGTCATTTACTTTTATATTCCGCATTATAATTGCTTTATTATAATTAAAGTAAATTACACAAACGTTAATTCCTATTTACTTGATAAGCAATCCTATTGTGTTTGGGTAAGTCCGATTCTTTGTATCAAGTAAACATACTTCGTTGTTATATTTTCTTGATCTCGCATCCATAAATGATCACAGAAGTGTGAACCGATTAGTTTTATTGTCTCGACTCAGTCCATAGACAATCACTTTCGGAGAAAGAACTTATAGGTAAGAAAAGTTTTAGCTTGAGGTATATTTGGGTACCCTCGCATTTTCAAAAATAACATTCTTCACTTGCGGAAGAAGTGCAAACGACATTCTTCACTGCCTTCTAGCGAGATCTTTGTTGTTTCTCTTCTATTTTCACCAATTCTCCGCTCTTTTGGCTTCTCCATTCATCCAAGCTTTATTTAGTACCTAAAAACACAAAATTAATTAGTACAAGAATTTATTCTTGAAAACAATGAAAATACATAATTTGGGATAATATGTGATTTTAAAGCGCAAAAGATGAGTTAATTGCCAATAAAAAGGTGTAGAAATATGCAATATTTGGCACTCATCAGTAATCCATATGTATTGATAATTTTGTCACTAAAGTTGACAAAGAGGGAGATTGTTAGAGCACTGCTCGGCCGAACTCGCAAGCGTTGCTATCTCAAGCTTGTTTGTCAATGTTAGTGATCAAAACTATAAGTCTTGATTTCTAGTCTACTTATAGTGATGTCTCAGACTAGGATAGCTGGTGTAGTTGAGCATTAGACTTCAAGGCGATCATCAATTGAAGACGAAGAACTACTAAGGCGAGCTTGTGGAACTTCATCAACAAAAGGTATGTGGAGACTAAAAATCATCTATCACTTGGAAAGTCTATTTCCACTCTATCTCCTATATTGAGACATAAGTCGTATTACTATGGTTTTCGTTTATACACATTTAAGATTTCGAGCTGAGATTAACTCGCTTACATATCTCTCGGAATATGTGTTGGTAAGCTTTCGCTTCAACCAAGTTCATCTTATATTCTTGATGAAAGTCGAAAGATGATCATGTGAAAATTGCCGAGTAACATCTTACAAGGTTTGTGTAATACAATCATTTGGTGTAGACTTGGAATGTTTCGTTATGATTATTTCAATAACTTGAAAACTGCTTTGATGCTAATAGTATGTGAAAACAACTATTGTCATCCTTTAAGAAAGTTTTAATGACTAAAATAGAGTTTAGAACTATTCGATTATGAATATAGTTTGCATTCTTGCATGTATGTGATCCATGACCGGAACTATAGTATGCATACCCGTATGCGTACTAGTAGTTGTGAAATTCTGTGTACCAAGTACACATACCGGTACATTTACTTGCGTAAGGTATAGGCTCGGGAATTTCTGCTTGGTTTTGCAAGTGAACTAAGGTATGCGTACCCGTTTGCATACTGGCGAACCCAAACTCGGACCGGCTACTTAAGTATGCGTACCCGTTTGCATATTTGAGTGACTAAAGTTCTAAAATCGGCTTGTTCATGAACTAATACATTTATATATTAAGGAATGCGATCTTTGCAAACCATGGATATAATGTTCATGAATTGATTCGAGTGAATCAAACCGATTTTGCTTCAATTGTTTTCTTGTATACTTCTATGAGAATATAAAAATTGAACAGCTCTTTAACTAGTTTCATTTGAACTATTTATGGTTAAGATGAATAAGGTTGATATGGAAGTGTTCATATAACTAACCTCGGTTAACTACTGTTGAGCTAACATGGTGTACACGTTTAGGTACGGTTGCATAAACCTAAATGAGGGTACATTTCATTTGTGTAAAGGAGAACTCTAGCAACTGGGACATCTAATCCCCACACCTTCTGTGTGATACTAGTTGTATAAGCTAGAGTCGACTCTCCTTGAACCTTAGGTTTTCCACGAAACCCTGTAGGTTAACGACCTGAAGACTTCATTGTAATTGTGAAGCAAGACCCAACTATTTTTTCTGTAGTTGCATGTTCTGATCTTACTTTTACTATCGTGATTGAGTATTATGTTTGTTAACATTTGCTTGAGATTTATCTCCGATAGGTAATATTAAAAAAAGTCACAAAAATCTTCGTCTCATCGTTTGTGATTCCACAATATCTTGTTTCGCTACCATACGATTAAGATTTTTTAGAGCACTGCACGGTCGAACTCGCAAGTGTTGCTATCTCAAGCTTGTTTGTCAAGTTTAATTGCCAAAATTATGAGTCTTGATTTCTAGTCTACTTATAGCTAAGCCTGGACTAGGATAGTAAGTGTAGTTGAGATTTAGACTCCACGGCGTTCATCGAATGAAAGCGAAGAAATACTCTAGAGAACTTGTAGAACTTCATCACCAAAAGGTATATGGAGACTTGAACTTATCTATCACTCAAAAGTATATCTATCTCTTATTTGAGACAAAAGTCATATTGATATATAAACTTCAATTATACACGTTTGCTATTTCGAGTTGAGTTTAACTCACTTATATATTTCTCGAAATATATGTTGGTAAGCTTTCGTTTTAACCAAGTTCATCTTTACTCTTGACGAAAGTCATAATTATTTCAATAACTTGAAAATCGCTTTGATGCTAATAGTTTGTGGATAACAACTATTGTCATCCTCTAAGAAAGTTTCAGTGATTGAAATGAGAGTTTAGAACAAGTAAACATGTTTGGATATAAACATACCGTGTATTCACATTTGTGTAAAATCCAAAACCGGAAACCTAAGTATGCCTACGCGCGTACTGGTTGGTTGTTGGAAGTCCGGAACTAAGGTATGCATACCCGTACGCGTATTGGCGGAAGTTTGGGTTTCGTGAATTTCTGCTGGAGTTTGGAAGTGGGAATTGGTATGCGTACCCGTACGCGTACTGGCGTAATAAACTCGGTCCGGCTACTTAGGTATGCGTACCCGTTTTAATACTTAAGTAGGTTACTTTCTAAAATCGGCTTGTTTATGAACTAAAACATTTATATAATAAGGAATGCAATCTTTTGCAAACCGTGGCTATGATGTTCATCAATTGATTCGAGTGAATCAAAATCGATTTTGCTTCAATTGTGTCTTGTATACTTCTATGAGATCTAAGCAATTGAACAACTCTCTAACTAGTTTCATTTGAGTCATTTGAACTAGTTATGTTAAAGATGAATAAGGTTGATATGAAAGTGCTCATATGGCTAACCATTGGTTAAATATTGTTGAACCTACTAAGTTTACACGTTTAGGTACGGTTACTCATACCTAAATGGAGATACATTTCATTTGTGTATAACAAGCTAAGTTCGATCTAACGGTTGAAACATATTAGGTTGAATCTAATCAGTTTTTTATCTAATGGTAAATATTGAATGCTTTTTACCAAAGTAACTTAGATTGCAAACCCTGATTTGAAATATATACAAAGGAGAACTCTAGCAACTGGGAAACCTAATCCCCACACCTCCTGTGTGATACTAGTTGCGACTAGAGTCGATTCTCCTTTAACCTTAGGTTTTTCACGAAACCCTGTAGGTGCACGACTTGAAGACTATATTGGGATTGTGAAGCCAGACCCAACTATTTTCTATGTAGTTGCGCGTTCTGATCTTATTGTTTTCTATCGTGATTGAGTACTATCTTCTTTAAGATTTGCTCGAGATTTTATCTCCGATAGGCAAGATTGAAAAGTAGTCACAAATACCTTCGTATCATCGTTTGTGATTCCACAATATCTTTTTTTCGTTAATCGATTAAGATTATTGTGAGGTGATTGATAATACTAGGTTGTTCTTCGGGAATATAAGTCTGGTTTATCAATTGGTTCTTGTTTACCTTGATTTATCAAAAGACGGAACAAAACCTCGTAGGTATTTCTGTGGGAGACAGATTCATCTATTCAATAGACTTTTCTGTGTGATACAGATTTGTTTATCAAGTCTTCGACTTTAGGTCGTAGCAACTCTTAGTTGTGGGTGAGATCAACTAAGGGAATCAAGTGCGCAGAATCCAACGTGGTTCTTGAGGCGTAAGGAATGCAATTGTACCTTGATCAATGTGAGATTGATTAGGGCTCAACTACATTCCAGTACGATGTTCATTGGTAGTGGGATAGTGTCTGTAGCGGCTTAATACAGTGTGTTGTTCAAATCTGGACTAGGTCCCGGGGTTTATCTGCATTTGCGGTTTCCTCGTTAACAAAACTTCTGGTGTCTGTGTTAATTTTTTTTCCGCGTTATATTTTGTTATATAATTGAAATATTACAGGTTGTGCGTTGAATCGATCAATTGGTAAATCCAACCTTTGGTTGTTGATTGAAATTGATTGATCCTTGAACATTGGTCTTTGTTATCGTTCAAGTTATTTCTCTTATATTCAATCAGGCTCGCAAGTTACTATTTGTTTGATTGCGGATTGAATTGAGAAATTGAGATATAAATCTTTGATATACTTTTTTTTAAGATTTAGTCTGACTGTCTAGTTGATTCTCTTGAAAGTATATTGGAGTTAGTCCATACAGATTGCTAAGCGAAATATTGGGTGAGCTTGTTAGACCCCTGTTTTTTCAAGATTATTTTGAGGTGATTGATGCTTATTGGGCTGCTAAACAGCTAAATTTTTCACTCGACAAGGAAAGAGCCCATAGGAAACTCCAGCTCAATGAGTTGGAAGAGATTCGTAGAGATGCTTACGATAGTGCTAAGGAGTATAAGAACAAAATGAAACTTGTGCATGATAGAAATATCTTAAGAAAGTCGTTTTCTCTAGGTCAAAAAGTTCTTCTGTATGATACCCGCTTGCATCTTTTCCCTGGGAAGTTACGTTCTCGGTGGACGGGTCCTTTTATTGTTTGCACTATCTTTCCTTATGGAGCTGTTGAAATCGAGACATCGGATGGTAGTAGTTCTTCGAAGGTTAACGGTCAGAGATTAAAACCCTTTTTAGAACCCTTTCCTACAGGTGATATTGAGGAGGTCCCTCTGGAGGACCCTGTTTACCCTTGATTGACCATCAAGGCGATTGTATGTTGTATATTAGTTTTTGATTTCTCTCTTCACCCAGGTACTATCTTTCCGACTTCTCTCTTTACTGATTCCTCATGTTACTTTACTTTTTGGTGTTGCTCTTTCATTAGAAACATTGAGGACAATGTTAGATTTAAGTTTGGGGGTGGGGAAGAAACTTTTTAGCTTTTAGTTGCAATAAATAAACTCCAGAGCCTAGAAATTTATGCTTATTAAGGTTGGCACTAACCAATCTAAGTGGATGGGAACATCTTGGTTATAGGAGTTGAGGAACCAATCTGATCAGATGGAAACATCTAAAGAGTCTATTCATAAAAGCACGGAGCTCAGGTATTAGAATTAAAAAAAAAACATGGTAGTTTCGCCATATCTCTTTGAATCCTAATCCTTCTATTTTTATTTTTAAGTGATTTGGCGGGCCACACGATTCAAGTTGTTACCTTTGCCAGGGTGGAATAGAGTGATTGAGATACCAAAAAAAAATAATATATATATATATATATATGTGTGTATATATATAAGACCAGACCATTAGACCGACCGGAATAAATTCAATAAAGTCGACCACTGGTGCCCTTGTATGTGCCACTTGTGTTGACCTAGAGTTAGGTTTATCGACCACTGGTCCCCTTGTATATGCCAGATGTGTTGATATTAGTCAGACCGGTATCTCAGTCCATTAGGATAGGTTCACCTTGGCAGAGGCCTTCAGACAGATATGGTAAACACCGTTCACTTTCAACCATCTCTTTATCCATCTTCTTAATCTTTCCATGTGATTAGTTGACTCCGGTTATGATGTCTAGAAACTATCTGAGTAGAGCTCTGTCACTTATATATGAATTTTAATATGCTGAGTGCAAACTCGTGTACAACAATTGGAATTTCGCATCAGGGTACTTCCTCCTGTAGTCAATGAGAGTATGCCAACCAAGGAGATTCTTTAGTGCCTTCCAAGGTTCTGTGTAGATAACTAGGGTCTGGAGTAATGGTTTTGTAGGTACACCTCTGGTAAACCTTCCGGAGACAACACTCCGCCACTAGGGCCACCTAGTGGTTTAACGGCTTGCTGCACGTGCTAAGTGTAGTCATTTTTATTTTTCTAGATTAGATTTGCTCGAGGACTAGCAAATAATAAGTTTGGGGTATTTGATAGACGCATTTTTCTGTCTATTTTGTTCTCAATGTTCTGTATTGTTAGTGCTCGATTTGTACTTATTATGGTGTTTTGTGTGCTTGTAGGTATTTTTGAAAAAAATAAACATTTTTGGAAAATCGGCTCGAAAAATTATGCGGAGCACCCCCGGAGGTCATTTGCTATGTGGACTCCCACTTTGGATAAGGGGCACCTCAATTACTAAGGGGCACCCCAGGGCGCCAATTGCTATCAGCACCCCTACTCTGGATAGGGGGACCTTCTTTCTTCTTCGTTCAAACACGAAACTGGCGGGAAAAATTGGTTTTGTAAACTGCGAGAAATTCTGAGAAGGTTTAAACGAGATTGCGACATGATTTCTCATGGGATGTATTTGGTAATAACCTGTTTCGATGAAGCATGGAAGGTACTGACCTTTTCAACGTAAAAAAGGAAGGAAACTTCGTGTCACGATGAAACAGGGGAACTGTATATTCTCGGATTCTTTTTTTTTTATATATTTGGCAAGATTTCGTGTGGATAGAGAGTTTAAATTTCCTCCGAGACTCATATCACACTCGTTTGGAGGGTGTTAGATGCGTGCAGAACCGTGAAAATCAAGAAGGGAAAGAAAATATCTTCGAGATTATTTTCTTTACTCTCGAAGTTATGGGAGGGATTTTTAGAAGATTTGAGAATTAGTGTGGAGTCTGTGGGATATATAAAGGTACTTCGGGGTTCATAGAAGCGGCATAGAGAGTTAGGGTGGAAACAGAGGTATTTGGTGAGCTGTAGAGAAGAAATCAGAGGTTGCAGAGTCGTTTCTGCTGCTGCTGCACCTCAAGAACACGAAGAACATTAGACACTCAGAAACAGTCGTAAAAGCTACAGTGACAACGACAGAAGCTTGTGGGTCGTATAGCTACAGTGACAGAGGCATATACTATTTATCGTACTCCGTAACAGTGGGTTTGTAACGTTTCCCTTGCGTTGCAAATTCCTGATTTATTTGATCTCTCTCATTTTCATCATTTGTAAGCACCTTTGAGCAATGAAATCATATTTTGAGCGTGTTTCCAACATGATGAGCTAAACCCAATCTTCCGGGGCGATGGAGGAAGCCATTCTTACAAAAGTTATGTGGTAAAATTTATTTGAATTTATTTATGCAATTATTTTATGATTATTTGCACCGAATGAAAATTGAGTAATGATTTTTATTAATTAGTTGTGTTTTCTCTTGATGAAGTATGCTTAGTTTAGGGCTTTTGATACTTCACGCTTGCGATTAACAATTGATGTTTTGAAAATCTAATTTAGGCAATGATTAGAATCACAATTTCTTTTGATTGGAGTTTTATTGTCTAGAATTGCATGATAAAAATTAACATTAAATTACATGAATTTTGGTGAATGGTGAAATCCTGAACCCCGGTCTCTCTAATATAATCAGTTTTAATTTGCTTTATTTTCTTTAGTTTTAAAATTTAAATCTAAAAGCACAACCTTCACAAGTCTTGAACGAACTCTATTTATTACTACAACAACTTTGAAAACACATCAAGAGGTTTGGGACTGGTCTTAGGGAAGGAAGCAAACAAAGAGAGAGATTATAAAATTCTAGAGTTTGAAGAAGAATTTTTTTGAGAGGTTATGAGAAAATTTTGATGTTAGCTTGGAAAAATAGAGGACATATTTATAGCTGAATTCTTTAATCTCGGGTCGATGAAGATAAGGATTGCTTTTCGTGCCGTGGGAGAAATTCTCCCGTCTCTTCATGAATATATAGAGATTACTCTCTTCTGCAGTGAGAAATAGGCCAGGTATTTCTCACACGTGTCGTGGACCGCCAGACCAAAACCCCAGTCAATATCCCCCAATTTGTGCGAAGCTGAGTCAGCCTTTGTGATAATGTATTGAGAGAGAGAAATATTCTCTTTAGTCGATATGACCAGAATAGAGAGATATTATCTGATTTGTGAGAATAACTAGGATGAGTCACGTGAAAAGGAATGTAATGCCTCAGAAATAATGTGTAGCGTGTGAGAGGAGACGAGGTTGAGCTCTGACTCTCAATAGTGGGTTATATATGTCACATGGAAAACGGTTTATTGCTTGTGGGTCCCTTTTTCGAGCATGCATAGATCTATGGAGTTTATCCACGTTTTTGGATAGACATGCATGTACAATTCGTACCCAATTTACTAGACGTGAGTGTTTTTGAGACGCTGAGAAATAAACTTGAGCCCTTTTTGAGGCTTATGCCTGCATAAAGCTCTTCAGATGAGGTTGCTCAGTTTGGATGAGGACATATGGGGTTTGGCTGACGCGACTGAAGTTGTTTGAGGTTTAGCCGACGCGACTGAGGTTATCAAATATTTAGCCGACACGACTGAAGCTGTCAGATATTTGGCCGACGGGTTTGAGGTCGTCTGATATTTGGCCAACGTGATTGAGTCTCTCTGAAGTCAGCTGGGACATGTTCAGGGGAGAAATGAAGTCTTGCACGCCTAATAATGTTTCTGCGAGAATTCAGCTCACTTGTCTTTGACCAGCGTATCTTCCAGAGATGTTCTAGGAGTCAATTATATCTGTATAATAGGGTCGGCGTGAACAGTGTATACCTAAAAGATATTCTAGGAGTCTATCGAAAGGGCCCAGATGAAGAATAACCAACATATATCGCGAGGATGTCTTAGGAATTATTCGGAAGCCTCGGTAAGTCGAGTCAGATCCTAGAGTAGACATGACTAATGTATCTCGCGATAATGTACTAGGAATCAATCCTTAATCTCAGATAGAATGAATTGTTCTTACAAGAGACATGTATGTCTCTGCTCTGGGTCATAAGTTTGTCGGGGAAGTTTTTACGCATCTACAGAGCCTACATGACCAGCAGTATCTCCCGGGGATGTATACTAGGAATCATGGCGTCACAATCAACTGCGTCTCGTGAAGAAATACTGGAATTGTGGCTGTTCTGGTTCGTAAGTTTGTCGTGGGCGTTTTACGCTCTACAGAACCTACGTGACCAGAAGTATATCGTCGAGGATGTATGCTAGGAGTCACGGCATCACGACCAGCAGTGTCTCACGGGGACGTATATTAGAAATCTTGGATATGGGTTCCTTGAGGACCAAGGGTTTAATCTCTCATGCGAGAGTTGAGTTTTGTCTTATGGTCTTGAAATGACATTTTTTCCCCTTATCCAAATTTCACCATCTACACAGAGTAGTTAATTTGTTTGAACTAGTATTGAACTTATTCAAGTCCTCTTCCAACATCTTGATTTTATCAAGAGTAGCAGCTAAATCATCCTCTAGGCATTTTTTCTCTGTCTCCAAAACTAATTTGTTGAAAGTTAATCCTTGCTTCAGATTCTGCAAGTTTCTCTTACAACAAAAATTATCTCTGATAAAGATTATCACATTCAAGTGACTTCTTACATAGGTCTTCCTCAGAATCTTTGAGAATCGATTCATTAGAGCGATTCGAAATAAAAATACTTGCGTAAATTCTTCTCAATTTTTTGTTTCCTCGACAGAGATGGGTCAGAAGAGGAGTTACACAAGGATTCGTCAACTTCTCAACCGGTTCCAACAACTTAACATACTCTGATATTTCCTCATCAACGTCTCTATCAATATCTGAGTCACCTTTATTTTAAAGTAGTTGTGTGTCCCAGTTATCAACAGTTTTTACATCCATAGGATGTTTAGATATTGATTTAGATGTGACAGGTTCCTCAGATTTGATCCAAACTTTAATCAAAATCAACTGGTTGATTCTGAACTGGTGATACGTTAATAGAGATTATACTCTTGTCCATATAGTCAGACTACCTCAAACACATACTTGTTAGGTCTTAACGTGTTTTCCTGCTCTGATACCAATTGAAAACGCTGGGGCTACCAAAATACAACATCAACTTTTTCGTAGGCAATCTATATGGAAAAACTCAACACAACTCCGAGATTTAAAACTCAATCAAGGAAAGTGTCTAGAGTTATATCTCTATATTTCTTGTTATTAAAACATTTATAGAATTAAATCTGTTGACCTAATTACAAAGAGAGTTTTTGTATGGTACTAAATACCAATGTCCAAGGATCAATAAAGTCTTATCTAACAAACTAGGTCGGCTGTATCTACTGTGATTGATCAACGCACAACCTGTGATCTTTCAATTATAAAGATAAATAATATAATGCGGAAAAAGAAATAACACAGACACCAGAAATTTTGTTAACGAGGAAACCGCAAATGCATAAAAATCCAGGTACCTAGTCCAGATTGAACACCAAACTGTATTAATCTGCTACAAACACTAGCCTGCTACCAATTAACTTCGGTGTGGAATGTAGTTGGGCCCGAACTTAGTCTCCCACTGATTCAGGTACAGTCGAGCTCCTTACGCCTCTTGAATCCCAGCAGGACTCCGCGCAATGGATTCCCTTAGATGACGTCACACCAACTAAGAGTTGCTTCAACTCAATTGAAGATTTTAAATCAAATCTGCCTCCCACATATTAAGCCCATATTATTGATTTCCTGATTACGTTCGAAACAGATGATCAAATCAAACGTGGGATCAAGGTGATCGAAGTCGATAACAAATTGACAAAAGTCTAGCTATCCTCAAAATCTGTACTTATGCAACTCAAAGTGCAGCCTAGATTATTATTCACCTCACAAGTATAAAACTTGAGGAATCACGAAGTCGAGACGAAGAGAACTTTTTGATTTATATCTATTATGTTCAAGTGATAAATCAACAATCGAACAAGATCATGATACTCAAGTTATCAAGATAAAAGATAACCGTCCCTGGCTTCACGAATCCTAATGAAGTCTTTGATAATCGATAAACTGTAAAAGGGATTATAGAGAGGACGACTCTAGATACAACTAGGACACACTAAAAAGTATTGTCAGGATTCCAAGATCCTAGTTTCCAAGAGTTCCCCTTATATAGACATTCGAAGCATAGGTTGCTTTAGGTTTAAGCTAAGATAGCTTTGGTACCCAGCAAACAATATTCACTGTTAGATGAAAACTTTGAATCTCATTAACATAAACAAGATATACACTCTGGTTAGGTAAACCGTAACCGAACCGTGTACAAAGACTATGTTCAATATGGTTAAACGAAACTAGCCGGTTTGAACTTAAAAGCTTTATACTCATTTTCACAAACATGAAGACATTGATCCTAAGTCACAATCATGTGATCAAATAAATATAGTGTTTTTAGAGCATTGATCAAATACAAATTATCTCATAGAAATAATTTAATCGCAATTGAATCATAATCAACATAGTTGGTAAATACACAAAGTACAAACACATGGGTCGTTCGTGAATCAGATGGGTCATGATACGCGGACCGGTTTGCAATCTTATCAGAAAAACCGAGTTCCGGAGTTGACAGAACTTCTTCATGTCACGTACAAATTTGCAACGTTAGGTACAAAACTGAGCTCCGGAGTTGATAGAACTTTTTTAGTTTGCGAACCGGTTTGGAAACCTTAAGACTATACCGGTTCCAGAGTTCACGGAACTTTTTCAGTTTGCGTACCGGTTTAGGTACTAAACTGGTTCAGGAACATATAACTGTATTGGTTCGCATATCGGTTTGGATACTTAAACCTGGTTCCCTTACCACAATTCCAAAATGGTTCGCATACGAATATGTGCAGCTATCCGAATCACAAAACAAAAATATTTTCCCATGATGTGCATACGAATATGCGTATCACACAAATATGTAAGTCGATATATAGATACTCCGCTACGTGTACGAGTACATGTAATACGGCTTCAGACGTATAACTATTATCTCAGTTTGTACGACTGATAACACTGTCTTGTATTTTGAATATAGTAGTTATATATTTTTCTCTGAATCAATTCGAAACATTCCCAAATAACACCAATGACACATATCATTGTTCCAAGTTATTTTCGAATGATAAACTTGAATCATGATTTTGGTTCCGAACAATGAATTGTTCTCCACCGAAATTGATCTAGTATGAACAAGTGTTCATTAAGCTTAGTTATTATATTTCGAGAAATTCGTAAACTAAATAATTAGTTCTCGACTCGAAATTCTTGTCTATGCAAGTTAGTCTAATTAGTTATGTGAAAAACGTCTAAAGGATTCATGAATTGATTCTCATGAATCAATCCGATTTTGTTTCAGTTGTGTCTTGTATACTTCTATGAGTATATAAACAATTGAACAACTCTATGAGTAACACAATTAGATTCATTTAATTTTCATTTCATCTAGAAGTGTTAGATGAATGTGGTTAATACAAAAGTGTTCATGTGGCTAACTTTGGTTAACTATTGTTGAGCCTACTCAATATACACGTTTAGGTACGGTTACTCATATCTAAATGAAGGTATATTTAATTTGTGTGTAACAAGCTAAGACCATCTAACGGTGGAGAGATATTGATTTGGTTTTAAGCAAACTTAGCTTGAATCTTAAATCAGGTTTTCATCTACCGGTGAATATTGATTGCTTTTTTTCTAAGCTATCAAACCCTGACTTGAAGACTATATAAGGGAGAACTGTAGCAACTGGAAAACCTAATCCCCACACCTCCTGTATGATACTAGTTGCATACTAGAGTCGATTCTCCTTTAACCTAGGTTTTTCTTAAAACCGTTATAGGTTAACAAATTAAAGACTTCTTTGGGATTCTGAAGCCAGACCCAACTATTTTCTCTGTAGTTGCGTGTTTTGATCTTTGTTCTATCATATTGAAGACTATCTTCTCTAATATTGGCTCGAGATTTATCTCCGATAGGTAAGATATAAAAAGTAATCACAAAGCTCTTCGTCTCATTCTTTGTGATTCCATAATAACTTGTTCTACTACCATATAGTTAGTTTATTGTGAGGTGACTGATATTTTCAGGTTGTTCTTCGGATATATAAGACCGGATTATCAATTGGTTCTTGTTCACCTTGATTTATCAAAAGACGGAACAAAAACTTCGCATGTATTTCTGTGGGAGACAGATGTATCTATCATAATATACTTTTCTGTAGGAGAAAGATTTGTTTATAAAGTCTTCGACTTTGGGTCGTAGAAACTCTTAGTTGTGGGTGAGATCATCTAAGGTAATTAAGTGCGTAGAGTCTTGCTGGGATTTAGAGGCGTAAGGAACGCGACTATACCTTAATCGGTGTGATATTTGGTTAGAGATCAACTACATTCGGTCCGAAGTTAACTTGTAGTAGGCTAGTGTCTGTAACGGCTTAATACACTGTAGTGTTCAAAACTGGACTAGGTCCCGGGGTTTTTCTGCATTTGCGGTTTCCTCATTAACAAAACTTATGTTGTCTGTGTTATTTCTTTTACGCATTATTTTTGTTTATATAATTGAAATATCACAAGTTGTGCGTAGTTCAATCAATTGGTATATCCAACCTTTGATTGTTGATTGAAATTGGTTAACACTTGAACATTGGTCTTTGGTACCGTTCAAGTTATTTCTCATATCAATCAGGATCACATATCTCTATCTGTTCGATTGCAGATTGTATTGAGAAATTGAGATATAACTCTTGGATATTGATGTGATTTTCAATTGAGTTGTAGTAACAAGTTTGTTGAGACTTGTGAAAGCAAAAGATTTTAGACTTATAAAACTTAAAAATAGAAAATTTATTGCAAAATTGATTTCAAGATATTAAAAGTAACCAAGACACTAGATTCCACTATTACACATGAATGAACGATACCAAATATGTTTCAAAACTCTAACTATCCTTTAAGTCCTTTATTTCTTAATTCACACATAATTAGACATATTCCCAAATATTAATTGTATTCCCTAAGAATAGACTATCAATCGATTAAACAAAGTATAATCTATCAAATTGAATCACAAGTAATTAAGAAAATTATGTGAACATTTAGGACTCCGCAAAAGCGGTGTTTGAATGAATTATAAATTGTAAATTAGAGAAAATAAAATTGTTACCAATCATTCATGCATAGATAGCTTCATCCATTGCCTTGGTTGCGCGAGAATTAGCTCATCATCATCGAAACACGCTCAATATTCATTTTTATTGCTCAAAGGGTGTTTACAAAGATGAAATGGGAGAAAAAATGATAAAACCGGGTTTGTAACAGTTATATTTGTTACAAACTGAAAAGAACGATAGAACAGTACTGTCGCTGATTCTGTAGCTCTCGACCCACGCCTGTGTGTCGTTTCTACTGTTGAAAAACGACTGTCTTGGATGGTATGTTCTTCGTGTTCTTCAGATGAGCAGCAGCAGAAAAGTATTTCTGGTGGTTCTGATTATCGCCTCTGTCTTCTCCAAAACTCTCCCGAACTCTCAGTAACCCTTATATGACCTCCGAACTGTCTTTATATACTCAACATGGCCTAAGAATCGCTGTAATAACTCCAGGATAATTCTCAATAACTCTGCCAGACACGGGAAAATATTATTTCCCTTTTCTGCTCCTGCACGCGTTATATAGCTGCAAATTCTCCTTATTTATCTCTGTCACGACCCAAATGGTTGTTAGAATCTTCCTAGCATGTGCAGAACTCTCTCCAACTCATGCAAATCCCGTTATTATCTCAACTGCACACCTACTCCCTTGTTTTCTTCCCAACGATTATCCAGCCCAAGTAAACTCATTTGAACACCCATACCATCATTGTTTGGGAATAACACGTTCATCCCAATCGAAATCATCCGTTGAATCACATTATAACCCCTTGAATTCTCGAAACCTAATCTGCCATGGAAGAACCAAACTTTCCCGCCAGTTCTTGAATTCAAATGATGAAGAAGGGTTCCCCCTAACCAGAGTGGTGGTGCCGATAGAAAATGGGTGATGTGGATGAATTTGGGCTACACATGGCCATGGGTGCTCCTTAGCCAAATCTAGGGTCCGTATAGCAAATGTCCTCCGGGGTGCCCCGGGCAACTTTTCGAGCCGAATTTTCCAAAAATGTTTATTTCCCAAAAATACCTACAAACACATAAAACACCGTAATAAGTACGAAATTGAGTACCAATAATACAGAACATTGAGGACAAATTAGACACAAAAATGTGTCTATCAAATACCCCCAAACTTATTATTTGCTAGTCCTCGAGCAAAAATAATCTAGAAAATAAGATGACTACACTTAGCACGTGCAGCAAGCCGTTAAACCGCTAGGTGGCCCTAGCAGCGGAGTGTTGTCTCCGGAGGGATTACTAGTGGTGTATCCACAAAACCTTTACTACAGACCCTATCTATCTACGAAGAACCTTGGAAGGCACTAAAGAATATCCTTGGTTGGCATACAAACATTGACTATAGGAGGAAGTACCCTGATGCGAAATTCCAATTGTTGTACACGAGTTTGAACTCAGCATACTATAATTCATATATAAGTGACAGAGCTCTACTCAGATAGTTTCTAGACATCATAACCGGAGTCAACCAATCACATGGAAAGATTAAGAAGATGGATAAAGAGAAAAAAATAGATGGTTTAAAGTGAACGGTATTTCCCATATCTGTCTGAAGGCCTCTGCCAAGATGAACCTATCCTAATGGACTGAGATACCGGTCTGACTAATATCAACACAACTGGCATATACAAGGGGACCAGTGGTCGATAAACCTAACTCTAGGTCAACACAACTGGCATATACAAGGGAACCAGTGGTCGAATTTATTTGAATTTATTCCGGTTGGTCTGATGGTCTGGTCTCAATTCTCAATTTTTTTTTCATGGTATCTCAATCACCCTATTTCACCCTAACAATGGTAACAACTTGAATCGTGTGCCCCACCAAGTCACTTAAAAAATAAAAACAGAAGGATTAGGATTCAACGAGATATGGCGAAACTACCATGTTTTTTTTAATTCTAACACCTGAGCTCTGTGCTTTTATGAATAGACTCTTTAGATGTTTCCATCTAATCAGATTGGTTCCTCAACTCCTATAACCAAGATGTTTCCATCCACTTAGATTGGTTAGTGCCAACCTTAATAAGCATAAATTTCTAGGCTCTTGAGTTAATTTATTGCAACTAAAAGCTAACAAAAAGTTTCTTCCCCACCCCCAAACTTAAATCTAACATTGTCCTCAATGTTTCTAATGAAAGACCAATACCAAAAAGTAAAGTAACATGAGGAATCAGTAAAGAGAGAAGTCGGAAAGATAGTACCTGGGTGAAGAGAGAAATCAAAAACTAATAACAACATACAATCGCCTCGATGGTCAATCAAGGGTAAACAGGGTCCTCCAGAGGGACCTCCTCAACATCACCTGTAGGAAAGGGCTCTAAAAAGGGTTTCAATCTCTGACCGTTAACCTTCTAAGAACTACTACCATCCGGTGTGTCGATCTCAACAGCTTCATGAGGAAAGACAGTGCGAATAATAAAAGGACCCGTCCACTGAGAACGTAACTTCCCAAGGAAAAGATGCAAGCGGGTATCATACAGAAGAACTTTTTGACCTGGAGAAAATGACTTTCCTAAAATATTCTTATCATGCATAAGTTTCATTTTGTTCTTATACTCCTTCGCACTATCGTAAGCATCTATACGAATCTCTTCCAACTCATTGAGCTGGAGTTTCCTATGGGCTACTGCCTTGTCAAGTGAAAAATTTAGCTGCTTAACATCCCAATAAGCTCTATGTTCTAAATCAACAGGTATATTACATGCCTTTCCATACACAAGCCGATAAGGCGACATTCCAATTGGGGTCTTAAACGCAGTACGGTAAGCCCATAAGGCATCAGTAATCCTAGACGACCAGTCTTTCCGATTAGGATTAACTGTTTTCTCTAATATACGTTTTTTCTCCCTATTGGAAACCTCTACTTGACCACTAGTATGTGGATGATACAGGGTAGCTACCTTATGTGTAATACCATATTTCTTCACCAAAAGCCTAAAAGGTCCATTACAAAAGTGTAAGTATATTATTTTTCAAGAACCCAATCACTACCCTATGGTAATTGGTTTTAGATGCAACCGCCTCAATCCACTTAGAGACATAGTCTACAACGACAAGGATGTAAAGGTTACCAAAAGAATTAGGAAATGGACCCATATAGTCAATGCTGCACACATCAAACACCCCAACAACTAAAATAGGGTTCAAAGGCATCATATTCCTACATGAAATGGTTCCTAACTTCTAGCAACGCTCACAAGTAACACAGTGACTATGGGAGTCTTTAAACAATGAAGGCCAATAGAATCCACATTGCAATATCTTAGTAGCAGTCTTCTTAGCACTAAAGTGACCCCCACAAGCATGATCATTACAAAAGGAAATAATACTGGACTGGTCACTCTCAGGTATACATCTCCTAATAATATGGTCTGGACAATACTTAAACAAATAAGGATCATCCCAAAAGAAGTGCTTAACCTCGGATAAAAACCTAGAACGATCTTGTTTACCCCAATGTTAGGGCATTCAACCAGTAACAAGATAGTTCACTATATTCACATACCAAGGCAATTGGGTAACAAAGAACAGTTGTTCATCAGGAAAGCTATCCCTTATAGGAAGGAAATCATCATGGGAATCAACAACTAGCCTAGAAAAGTGGTCTGCTACTACATTTTCGGCACCCTTTTTGTCTCTAATGTCTGGAGAAAACTCTTGCAACAAAAGGATCCACCTAATCAATCTAGGTTTCGTATCTTTCTTAGACAAAAGATATTTCAAAGCAGCATGATCAGTATATATGACGATCTTAGAACCTAAGAGATAGGGTCTAAACTTGTCTAAGGCAAACACAATGGCTAACAGTTCCTTCTCGGTAGTGGTATAGTTATGGGCATCATTCAGAGTTCTGCCAGCATAGTAAATCACATGAAGTAATTTGTTTTCTCGCTGACCTAACATAACACCAATAGCATAATCTGAAGCATCACACATGATCTCAAAGGGTAGGTTCCAGTTGGGTGCCTGGACTATGGGGGCGGTAGTGAGTAAATTCTTAAGATTCTCAAAAGCCTCTAAACAAGCATCATCAAAGACAAACTTAACGTCTTTTGCAAGTAAATTGCAAAGAGGTCTAGAAATCAAGCTAAAATCCTTAATGAATCGACGATAAAAACCTGCATGCCCTAAGAATGACCTAATATCTCTTACGGTTTTTGGGACCTGTAAAGTTTTAATAAGGTCAACTTTGGCTCTATCCACCTCTATATCCTTCGAAGATACGATATGCCCTAGAACAATTCCTGAACGAACCATGAAGTGGCATTTCTCCCAATTAAGCACTAAATTCTTTTCCTTACACCTAGTCAAAACTAATGACAAATTATGCAAGCACTCATCGAAAGACGAACCAAACACTGAAAAATCATCCATAAAGACCTCTAAGAACCGTTCTACCATGTCAGAATATATGCTCAGCATACAACGCTGAAAGGTCGCAGGGGCATTACATAGCCCGAAAGGCATGCGTCTATACGCAAAGGTACCAAAGGGACAGGTAAAAGTGGTTTTCTCTTGGTCTTCTGGGGCTATGACAATCTGATTATAACCGCAGTATCCATCTGAAAAGCAATAACAGCTACGTCCAGCTAATCTCTCTAGCATTTGATCGATGAAGGGAAGGGGAAAGTGGTCCTTCCTAGTGACCTTGTTCAATTTCATATAGTCAATACAGACATGCCAACCCGTGGTCACCCGGGTTGGGATTAACTCATTTTTATCATTCTGGACTATAATAATACCGGATTTATTGGGAACAACCTGAACGGGGCTGACCCACTTACTGTCTGAAATGGGGTAGATAATGCCTGCATCCAACAGCTTAAGAACCTCGGTTCGAACTACTTCTTTCATATTAGGGTTCAGTCGACGTTGCATCTCCCTAGAAGGTTTGGTGTCACTCTTTAAATAGATATGATGCATACAATAAGTAGGACTTATACCCTTAATGTCTACTATGGTCCACCCTAAAGATTCCTTGTTATTCTGAAGGACGGTCACTAGCCTACTTTCCTGATCACTGTCCAAGTCGGATGCTATAATCACAGGTAAAGTTCAGATGGGCCTAAAAACACATACTTCAGGGAATCTGGTAATGGTTTAAGGTCCAACTTAGGAGGCTTTTCTAACGAAGGAACTAGGGTAGACTCAGAAATGGGTAGAGGTTCGAACTTAGGTTTCCAGCCATTACTAGTGTCTATCAAAGGGGTTAAATCTAACAAACCATTCACCTCATTAATCACATCGTCATCATCAAAATCAATCCCAAAGTGGTCTAGTCATTTCTCAAATGGATCTTCTAACAAAGTGTTTGGTAATGACTCCTCGACTAATGTTCCTATCATGTTCACCTCTTCTATGCTCGAGTCATCTAGTTCAGAGGGTAGCTTACTAATATTAAAAATGTTCATCTCAATAGTCATATTACCAAAATACAAATTCATAGTACCATTTCGATAGTTAATGATCGCATTGGATGTAGCTAAAAACGGGCGACCTAAAATCACTGGTATTTGGTTTTCTGGGTCAGGGACAGATTGGGTATCTAGGATAACAAAATCCACTGTATAAGTAAACTTGTCGACCTCAATAGGAACATCCTCGATCACACCACGAGGAATTTTAACGGACCTATCAGCTAACTGAAGTGTCATCTGGGTAGGTTTCATCTCACCAAGTCCTAGCTTAAGGTACACATGGTATGGGAGTAAGTTCACACTGGCTCCTAAGTCAAGCAAAGCTTTCTCGACACGGTATTTACCTATTGTGCAAGAAATAGTAGGGGACCCTGGGTCTTTATACTTAGGAGTAGTGGTATTCTGAATAATAGAACTCACATGACTAGCTAGGAAGGCTTTCTTCTGGACACTAAGTTTTCGCTTTCGCGTACACATATCCTTAAGAAACTTGGCATAAGCGGGAATCTGCTTAATCGCATCTAACAATGGGAGGTTGATAGTAACCTGCTTAAAAACCTCCAATATATCATTAAAGTTGGACTCCCTCTTAGTTGGAACTAGCAGCTGGGGGAACGGGGCTCTGGGAACAAAGCCGGGCTCAGCAGGACCCTCATTGGTCTCTTTGGAGACTCTATCAGTCTCCTCATTTTCTGGCTCAGAAGGGTGAACTACACATGTTCACTATCAGGCATGGCAACCTTATTGTCAACTTTCTTTCCACTCCTAAGGGTTGTTATAGAATTCACATGATTGTACGATTTCTCTCCTTTAGGGTTAGGATCAGTTTGACTAGGGAACCTTCCATCTTCTCTTTCACTAAGAAACTTAGCTATTTGGCCGACTTGAAGTTCTAAGTTAGCAAGAGACTGGGAATTATTCTTAAAATTCTGCCTGGTTTCTTCTTGAAAACCATAGTGGTTCTTTGATAACATCTCATGGTTCTTTGCTAACATAGTAAGGGTTTCTAAGGTGGAGATCTTTTTCTCATTCTGAAACTGGGGTTGACCTGAAGAGTTCTTAGCATAACCAAAACCTGGGGGAGGCTGAGAATTACTAGACTGTCCTTGATTCTGACCCTTAGACCAAAAAAATTAGGATGGTTTCTCCAACCAGGGTTGTAAGTCTCTGAGTATGGGTCAAACTTGACGGTTCTCAAACCTAGCATTGTTATAGACACATGGGCTTGCTCTTCACTAACCTGACCTTCCCAAAACGAGTTATTGGGTTCTACTCCACAACTAGACACTTGAGAGGCTCTAAACCTATCATCAGGTTCAACAAGAGACCTATGTTTAGGATGATTCAATTCCAAAGCTTCTAACCTTCTAGACAAAGCAGCAAACTTAGCATCAGACCCGAAGCTTGTATCTACCACATTGGTGCTACTTCTATTGACCAAGAGTCTTTTGGGGGGTTCAACACAAGACTCCCACTGTTGGGATTTTTCAGCGACACTCCTAAGAAGGTAAAAGCATCATCAACACTTTTACTAGTGAACTCACCAGCGCACATAGACTCAACCATGGCTTTGGTTGAATAGTCTAAACCATCATAAATAATCTCTACGAGTTTCATCTTATCAAATCCATGGTGAGGACACTGGGATAGGAGATCATTGAATCTCTCTAAAACCTATAAAGAGACTCTCCCTCTTGTTGCACACTAGCACTAATTTTCTGCCTAACAGACAGTTTTATGCTTAGGGTAGAATTTCATATAGAAAGCAGCAATAAGTTCCTGCCATGTTTCAATGGATTCAGATGGTAGGTTGTTCAGCCAGGTCTTGGCTTTATCTCTCAAGGAAAAGGGAAACATCTTAAGTTTCAAGACTTCATCAGTAAGGTCTTTTATTCTAATTGTCCCACAAATTTCCTCAAAGTCCCTAATATGAAAATAAGGGTTCTCATCATCTTTCCCTAAGAATATAGGGATCATCTGAAGAATACTAGGTTTTATCTCGAAATTAGCCGTAGTGGCTGGCAATTTAATGCACGAAGCTCGGGTGGACCTAGTTGGGAACATGTAATCTTTCAAAGTTGCCATCGCTGGCACAGCTGAAGTACTAGGGGTTTTCCTCACGAAGAGACAGATTCTCAAAACTGAAGTTTCCAAAAACAGGGCTCTCAAAAGAAGAGTCTTCGAGCTCCCGCTTCCACAAGAAGAAACTACTAGGTTTTTCACTAATCAATCGACCTAGATTATCTCTTTTCCAAGCCCGTTTTCTAATGACCCTGGGCATACACTAGAAAAACAAAAGAAAAGAAAGAAATCCTAAAAGGAAGGGAAGTTCTATGCAAACACAAACAAGGCTGACTCCCACAGCAAACCTACTGATTTCTAGCAAACAAAAAGCATGATGGCTCCACTTAGATTGTTTCTAGACCAGCTTCTAATCCTTCGAAAGGGAATTCGTTACAATTTAAGCAAACCCCTCTGGAATCAATCCGAGTTAAAGTAAGTTGAATCGAGACGAGGGAAGCTCAGTGGAGCTTTGATACCCAAGGCCTCACCGGCGTTACAAGGCGGTGTATTCAACTCACAGAAACCATCATGAACTTTGAAGCATGCTTAAAAGAGTAACCAATATTTTTCGAATGACTTTCCTATTAAGCTCGTTACCCTATAGGTCTCGTTCTAGTCAAATTTTAGGCTTAGGTTCGCGTTTGGTTTCGTTTTCCTAAGGCGGGAAAGAAGGGAACGGTGATGAAATCCGAACCCTTATCTTGTATGGCCAGTCCTTGCCCTTTACTAGGAAATTAAAGCAGCCGTTTTCAAATCCTCAGCATATATGCAAACGAAGGAATACAGTAACTCGCTGACATGGGATTCACGAGCGTTTCGACAAACTTACCTCCCGTACCAGACGGGGGATGAACCGATGAAGTCGACTCGGGCCACGACTCCTATGTCATGTACAAACCCGAGGGGCCTTCTGTGTAAACAATTTATATTTAAACTACCCTTCCGTAGGGTTAAAAAAATAAAGTCCCAAAGTCCACAATCCAAAAATATAGTGCAAATGAAAAAGATAATCTTAAAAAAAAAAATCTAAAAGAAAAAAAATGTTTCTCTCTTTTTTTTTTTTTAATTAATTTTTATTCTCATTTTCTTTCGCTTTGCTTTTACTCCAAATCTTTAAGTATTCACCAAAAAGCTTTGGAAATTTTTTCTTTCGCTCCAAACTCTGTAAGGAAAAGACAAAAACCCAAAAACGTAAAGAAGAACAAATAAAATAAAAATAAAAACAAATAAAAACCTTAAAAAAAAATCTAAAAACTCTAGCCTAAAGACAAATCCGCGTCGGCGACGCCAAAAATTGATGTGATTTTCAATTGAGTTGTAGTAATAAGTTCGTTGAGACTTGTGAAAGCAAAAGATTTTAGACTTATAAAACTTAAAAATAGAAAATTTATTGCAAAATTGATTTCAAGATATTAAAAGTAACCAAGACACTAGATTCCACTATTACACATGAATGAACGATACCAAATATGTTTCAAAACTCTAACTATCCTTTAAGTCCTTTATTTCTTAATTCACACATAATCAGAAATATTCCCAAATATTAATTGTATTCCCTAAGAATAGACTATCAATCGATTAAACAAAGTATAATCTATCAAATTGAATCACAAGTAATTAAGAAATTTATTGGAACATTTAAAACTCCGCAAAAGCGGTGATTAAATGAATTATAAATTGTAAATTAGAGATAATAAAATTGTTACCAATCATTCATGCATAGATAGCTTCATCCATTGCCTTGGTTGCGCGAGAATTAGCTCATCATCATGGAAACACGCTCAATATTCATTTTTATTGCTCAAAGGGTGTTTATAAAGATGAAATGGGAGAAACAATGATAAAACCGGGTTTGTAACAGTTATATTTGTTACAAACTGAAAAGAACAATAGAACAGTACTGTCACTGATTCTGTAGCTCTCGACCCACGCATGTGTGTCGTTTCCACTGTTGAAAAATGTCTGTCTTGGATGGTCTGTTCTTCGTGTTCTTCAGATGAGCAGCAGCAGAAAAGTATTTCTGGTGGTTCTGATTATCGCCTCTGTCTTCTCCAAAACTCTCCCAAACTCTCAGTAACCCTTCTATGACCTCCGAACAGTCTTTATATACTCAACAGGGCCTAAGAATCGCTGTAATAACTCCAGGATAATTCTCAATAACTCTGCCAGACACGGGAAAAATATTCTTTCCCTTTTATGCTCAAGCACGCGTTATACAGCTGCAAATTCTTCTTATTTATCTTTGTCACGACCCAAATGGTTGTTAGAATCTTCTTGGCATGCGCATAACTCTCTCCAACTCATGCAAATCCCGTTATTATCTCAACTTCACACGTACTCCCCTGTTTTCTTCCCAACGATTATCCAGCCCAAGTAAACTCATTTGAACACCCATACCTTCATTGTTTGGGAATATCACGTTCATCCCAATCGAAATCAGCCGTTGAATCACACTATAACCCCTTGAATTATCGAAACCTAATCTGTCAGGGAAGAACCAAACTTTCCCGCCAGTTCTTGAATTCAAATGATGAAGAAGGGTGGCCCCCTAACCATCGTGGTGGTGCCGATAGAAAATGGGTGATGTGGATGAATTTGGGCTACACATGGCCATGGGTGCTCCTTAGCTAAACCTAGGGTCCGTATAGCAAATGTCCTCCGGGGTGCCCCGAGCAACTTTTCGAGCCGAATTTTCCAAAAATGTTTATTTCCCAAAAATACCTACAAACACATAAAACACCATAATAAGTACGAAATCGAGTACCAACAATACAGTTGATTGAGGACAAATTAGACACAAAAATGTGTCTATCAGATATATTTCCTTGATTGGGTCTAGATGTCTTTGTGATTCTCTTGGAATTATATTGGAGTTATTCTATACATATTTTCGAACGAAATATTGGGTGTGATTGTTAGGCCCCCGCCTTTTCAATTGGTATCAGAGCATGCAAACACATTAAAGACCTCCTAAGTCTGTGTTTGTAGCATTTTGACTCTACGGACCGAAGTGCTATCTCTATAAATGTACCGCCAGTCTTCGATGACTCGAATTACTTATGGTGTAAAATTGATATGCGTGCCTTTCTTCAAGCGCGTGATTTTCAATCATGGGTTCATGTTGTTAGTGGCTATGATCCTCCAATGGTTATAGTAGACGGTGTAACTGTTGCAAAGGATATTGGTAGGTATGAGCCTGACGAGATTCTTGCTGCAAAGAAAAAATCTGAAGGCTTAAATGCTATCATACATATCATTTCCCCAGATCTTCAGTACCATGTGACTATGTGCACTCGGTCTAAAGATACTTGCGATATCTTAGAAACCGTATTTGAAGGGAATACCTCTGAAAAGGAAGCTAGACTTCAAAACCTAAATTCTGATTGGGAAAACCTTTGTATGGCTGATGAAGATTCATTTTAATAATTTAATCACAAAGTGTCTGAAATTGTTAATGCATCTTTTGCATTAGGTAAGAATATTCCTGAAAAGGACATTGTGATGAAAATTCTCAGATCGTTATCATCTAGATACGATTCTAAGAAATATGCCATCGTTGAAGGAAATAACCTTGATACACTTTCTAGAATTACTCTTGTTGGGAAGTTAAAGATCTTTGATCATGAGCATACATCCAAATCTGGAAAGGATATTGCTTTCAAAGCACAAAAGAACACTAAATTACTTGACAAAAGTAAAAGTGTTGACAACTCTGTAGTCGATCCTATTGAGACTGATTCATCAGAGGAAGATCTTGACAACTCAGTCTCACTGATCACAAGACAATTTAGTGATATTCTTTTGAAGAGAATTAAACGGTTCATCAGAGATAAACCCAGGTCATCAGTCAAACCTCATGATCGTGCCCTTCCTAAAAACATGAACACCGTCGATACTGATGATGAGGATATGCCACAGTGCTTCAAGTGTAAAGGTTTTGGTCATTTTGCTAATGAGTGTCCGAATCGTAGAAAATATACTGGGAACAAAGGTCTTGCTGCAACTCTTGATGAAATGTCGGATCACTATGATTTAAATGAAGATGAAAAGTCAAGTGTTGCATTCCTTGGTGAAAATATTGATTTTGATAATTGTAGCAATACGTACATCAATCTTGATATTCTTCCTGCAGAAACTTCTTCAACCACTTTGGAGGATAAAATTGATTTTTACTTGTCCACTGAAATTTTTATCTCACATGTTCCAGGTACCTCAATTTGTTTAGTAGCATGCTCAGCTATAGTGTCTGAACCGTCCTCCACATTGACATGTTCTTATTGTACTTTTAAGGGTCATGAACTCTCTAATTGTTTCAAGTACAAACATAAAATATGACATGTCAACAAACTTCAAAGGAGAGAAAATCGATTAGCAAACTGATAAGTTCCTAAATTATATCATTTGAGTGTCAATTTCGTACGTTATTCTTAGCTATTTCTCTTGTAAATTATGTACATTATGCTTTATTTGCATTTTATAGTGTTTTGGAGCTATGGGAGTAAAAGAAAAAGTTGCAATCTGAAAAGGAATGTCATTTTAAAGGCGAGTGCTATCGGGAGGCCAGCAGAGGATAAGGAACAACCATTTGAGGATTGTCAAGTACAGATTACAGTTCGTTAAGGGGGCATCAGTTCTCTTATTAGGTGAACATCATACAACCAGGTAGAACAGATGTGAGTCCCACCTTTTGTCTTGTGACCAGTTCAATCAAAGTTCTCCTCACTGTCAAGATCTCGCGCCGGCTATGTCTTGGGTTCTGAGGGTTCGTCGAGGAAGTTTAGAAGGGGTCTTGAAGACCAAGAAGAGCAGTACTGATTTGCGTAATGGATGGCCTGGAAACCAAGAATAACAGGTAAGTGATTGAATTGTTTCCACTCAATTTCGGGATTGATTAATGGAAAATTTTCTGACATGGATCTCGAACTGAGACATGGGTTGTTCTGGAATGAAGTTGACAACGAAAGAAATTAGTTTTTGTGTGAGTTTGGTTTGGTTTTGAAAAGCATCGGGACAGAGTTTTGCTGCCAAGAAAGTCAGTGAAGAAGACAAGCTGCTGCCTTTGATTTATGATGATAAATGTTGAGATTTATGTGTGTTAATGTGTATTGTTGCAGGGAAGGAGTTGATTTGTGTAGCTTTCAAGGTGCAGCCAATGTATAATCCACATCAGTTTGCAAAATGCACACAAGCTGTTCGAGTAAATGCCTGAACGGCAGTTCAAATATTACAGCAACAGTTCAAGTCTCCTCTCCCTGCCGCTGCTCTGGCCATGGTCCAAAGAGGGTTGCCAAGAATTTCGAAGCCACGAAAAAGAGAGAACCTGGGTTGCTCTCAAACAGGAGTTGTAAGATGTTTTAAGCCAAGAAATTATGGAGAACGGGACCTAGTTCTACTGCCATGTTCATGTCACTAAACCAGGTGCCTTGCCAAGTCTAGCCGCAGCTAACCAGGTTCTCGAGGGTTGTGTTCAATGGGTCAAGAGAGAATTTCGATAAATCAGGGGTTCAAGTTAGTCGGTTTGGGCAAAATTGATTGAGCTAGAATTCGGCTAATATTAAGTATGTTCCTGCCATGCGATTTAGTGCTGAGCGTAGGAGATGAAGAAGTGATTTTAGAAGTCTGTCTGATTCAGGAATGTGGGTGCTTCAGATGCGAAATTGCAGGACAAGGTAGAGCTATAAAAAGGGTTAACCTAAAGCTACAAAAAAAATCAGATCTCATACCCCCTTTACAACTGCTGCTCATAACCCTAGTTTCAGCGAGCTTTTGCTCGCTGAACAGCCATCAATCATCTCTGCACTTGCATCTCCATCACCACCTGCATAACCTCCATCAATTCATCCATCTCACCTGCATCTGCATACACATCCAGCATCGACTTTTGCATCCAATGCATTCATCCAACAATCGTAGTTCACCTTCCATCACCATCAGGTCCTCATCCAAGTCTGCAGCAAACATCACAGCTACTCCATACAGTTCACATCTCACCATCACCAGTCCGCCTCCATCAATCACCTTCACCTGTTTGCAGCAGTACATGTACTTGGACCTGCGAGCACAGCAACAACAGAATACCACTTCAACATCACTTGTTCCATCTACAGCACCAAGCAAGCATTCGTACCTCCAGTTCATACGCCACCACCATATCGCCAGTCCACAAAATCATTCCACTACCACCTGCCGCTGCTTGGGTTTGCTAATTTGGTTTCAAAGTCATAGTTTCCGTTTGCTGTTTTGCTTGTTATTCACTATGAACTCCAGTAGCTAAGCATCCTGATTAGGGACGATTTCAACGTCCGGAACATGAACTCCAATTGATATTTAAAAAGCCTTTTTATTGCAATTATATTGTTATTGCTCATTCAATACTATGCTAAAAGTGTTTGTGAATTGTTTCTCAATCTTTAAGTTGCAAATTGAATGGTTGTTTGATAGTTCTATTGCTAGTTTGGAATTCTTCGACCCGTAATTGTCTAGAAAACCTAAACACAAGTAGCACTATATGAGTATTGACGATGGGATTTTGTTAAGTACTCGTATGTATTGAATGACACTAGTAGGTAATTCATGCTTTTGATTTTATCATTAGAAGCAACCTTATCTCATAAGACGTAAAACATTTGTTTAAATCACACCTAGAGAGCGTACTTCTAAGAAACTTGGCAAGTAGAAACCGGTAGTCGAGCGCTTCCGTATCCGGTGAACTTAGGAGATAATAACGGAATAATTGAGCGTACTAATTATTCTAGGCTTGTTAGTAACAAGATACTTCGCAGAAACTAGCTATATCAATAATATTCACGTTCTGTGGCTTAGAAAGAGTCTTTGATCATTCTCATCCTCATATTTGCATTTGTTTCATTGTCTTGCATTATTCATTCAGAAATTGAATTGACAACTTTATCTCAACTCTCCCTTAGGAACGAACCTGCTTATCCGTATACTACTAGTTAGTTTAAAGAAAAGTAGAGAAATATTATTTTTGCGAGTTCGACACCTCGTCAAAATTGGCGCCACTACCGGGGAGCAGTCGGTAGTTTGAGTTGTTATTTAATTTTTTGTTTTTGCATTCAGTTTTTTTTTCTTTGCTTTTGCTAATTTGTTTGCTTAGAATTTTATTTTCAGGTGTAACAATCACTTGTTTGCGTGTGTGCACAATTGGGAACAAGAGGTAAGTCTCTTAACGAGTTGTGTGCATAATTTTCAAGATGTATCCTTTTGGGAACAACATATATGGTTCACAAGACCAAGCATATTATGGTAATAATTCTGATTTTCAATCTCACTCTTACAATAACTTCCAACCATATGTGGGATACAACCAAAACCAATCTTTTGGCAATGGTGACTATTCTACAAGACCTTGTGATTATTCTCATACATCGCAGCAACCTTTTGGTGGTTATGTAAGTGGACAATCACAAGGATGGGGGAATAGTTATACTTCTCATACGTTCCAATCTAGTTTCTTGCAGATGCCTAATGAATTCATGGATTTGCAACGTACATGGAACCAGATTGACTCAACTCCCAACGTTCCGAGTTTCGTACCAAGTGAAACATATGATAGTGTATTTAGACCTGTTCCGGATCGTACTTATGATCTTTCACCCATTCAACGGGAAGAGACATGGTCTAACGAACCTATTCTAAGTAGTAGCGGAAAACGTGTTAACATAAAGAAACTCTTTAGACAATATGAGCGGTTGGAAGAAGAGGGAGCAACGGAAGAGACTCTTCAAGCAATTTCTAGGTCCATACATATGGAGGTTAACCGCCGTGTAGATAATGGAGAAGAGCCCCAAGAAGAAGATTCCGGGGATGATGAACCTTTGGAAAACGTTGATAATGATAGTGCTGCTAGTTCAATTCATGATTTTAATGATCATTCTCCTATTCAAAAGGAAGAAGTTGAGTCTAGAAACACTACAATTATTGATGGTAAGACTTATGTTGTGTATGAGAGCGATGATGATTATGACTTCTTTATGCAGCGCACCCCAAATTCAGAGATAGTCGAAACTTTGAATGAGAAGAACGTAAGGATTACGATAATTTGCTTATGGGAGATTCTGATTTCTTTTCCGATGAGGAGGACTTGGTTATATAAGAAACCAATGAATGTCTTAATAAGAGTTCGAGTGAGAATGATGATACTTGTGATGTGAGAATGGAAGTGTCCAGCAATACTAAGGATCCCGTAATACAAGAGATTTCGCAAGGTTGTTCTAATCCTTTACATGAATCTCTATCTAATGATGATCCTCCCAAACTAGTAGTAGTTTCTCAAAAAGTTGTTAATCCATCTTTTAGTCTAATACCTCATTTGGGGTTGTAATTGTGTGCTTCAAAATTTTTATCCGAATTTCTTGCTTCTAAGTATCCACCATATGTGTTTGAGTCTAACACCATGCAGGTTTGCCGAGAGGAACGAGTAGACGTGCCTTCCACTTATCTCTTGTATACACTTTCGAGTGTAGAAAAGACTAAGTGTGGGGGTGACTCTCGTGGGATGATAGTTTCATTTTTCCCACCATTTGCTAACATTCTTGTGAAGCTTTTGCAAGATATGCAGATTGTTTTTTGGATGGATCCTTAAATTTTCAGATTGTTGATATATGGGGAGTCTATTTTGAATGTTACTCATATGCGTCAATCAGGTGAACAATTCCAATTCTTACTTCTTTGTTTTTTTCAAGTATTCCTCTTATTCTTTTTGCAATGGTTTGAAACATTGAGGACAATGTTTGATTTAAGTGTGGGGGTAGGGTTCCATAAGACAAAAATTGACGTATACAAAACTTTAACTTTTAGAGATTTTTGAACAATTTAGAATGAACACTAGCCTTTCTAACTAGATGGCATTTTTTCTTCACAATGAGGTGTATTTTAGCTGAGTCGGGATTAGATGCCAACTAAATAGCTAGTTTAGTGTTTATCCTCTATTGTTCAGAAGTAGCTACGAGTTAGAGTCTCTATTTTGTAGTATGTAATTTGTATATAATTTGTAGATTTTGATGCCTCTAGTTAAAAAAAAATAGAAAAAACAAAAGTGCTTTATAAACTCCGAAATCTAGAAACTTATCCTTTCGGATGACACTAAACAATATAAGTGGATGGAACCATCTTGGTTGCAGGAGTTGAGGAACCCATTAACTAAAAAAAAACAGAGCTCATGTGTTAAAAGTTATATGATAGTTGTTACCATATCTCGGAATCGTCACTATATCACCTTCTGTTTTTATTTTTGCAACTTTTTGTTTCTCTAAGTGATTTGGTGGGTCACTAACATCGAATTGTTATTACTGCTAGGATGAAATAGAATGATTGAGTTACTAAAAAAAAAAGACCAGACCAATTACACCAACCGGAGTATATATAAAAAAAATATGAAAAAAAAGACACTTGGATAGCAATATGTCTGTGTTCTCCCTGTCTCCATCGCCTAAAGAAGCGTGGAATGCAGGATCCATGGAAATTACCATGTAATATGATGACAAGAAGCATGCGCTTGGATCCAAAAAATCTAATCATGTTGTCAAACCAAAAAAGAAAAAAAAAGTGAAAAAAGAAAAAGTATTATTATCATTGTTCAATTAATAAATCGACCGTTAGTTCCCTTGTATTTGCTAGTCGAGTTGATCTAGAATTAGGATTATCGACCACTGGTTCCCTTGTATATGCCAGCTGAGTTGATATTAGAATTTAGACCAGTATCTCAATCCAATAGGATTTTTAGGTTCATCTTGGCAGTGACCTTCAGACAGATATGGGAAACACCGTTCACTTTAGTTAACATTCGCAAACATCTACATCTATATCCATCTTCTTAATCTATTCATGTGTGATTGTGGTTAGTTATATTCCAAGTATTGTGGTTTGTTCAACTTTCTAAGTAGAGTTTTGTTTACTTATATATGAATTGGATTGCATCAAGGTACCTCCTCCTGTAGTCATTTTGAATTCGTTCATAGAATCTTCACAGATAGTTAGAATTTGGAGTAAAAGGTTTTGTAGGCACACCTCTTGTAAACCTTCACGAGACTAAAACTGGTCCACTAGGGACACCTAGGGGTTTAAAGGCCTGTTATTCATGCTAAGAGTAACCGTATCCTCACGACACGGAATTGTTGTATTTTAGTTTTGTTTTGTTTGCTCGAGGACTAGCAAAGATTAAGTGTGGAGGAATTGATAAGTTCCTAAATTATATCATGTGAGTGTCAATTTCATACGTTATTCTTAGCTATTTCTCTTGTAAATTATGTATATTATGCTTTATTTGCATTTTACAGGTGTTTTGGAGCTATGGGAGTAAAAGAAAAAGAAAAAGTTGCAATCTGGAAAGGAATGTCTAGGGCTGCACATGGGTCGGTTTGGGTCGGTTTTGGCCTCACCCATCACCCAACCCACTGATGGCGGGTAACAAAAGTTGTCACCCGCAACCGACCCAACATCACAATGGGTCGGTTTTCACCCGACCCACATTACGGCGGGTTTGGTCGGGTTGGTGGTGGGTTACCCACCATAAAATAAAATGACATTACATAATAAAGTTGATGCAAAGTTGCAAACTCCAAAGTTGATAAAGCTAACAATAAAAAGGAACATAGTTCAATTGTTCAAAGCTCAAAAGATAAAAGAGTGCATTACTATTGAGTATTATTGCCTACTATACTAAAGCCTAATATCATATAAAGCGACCAACAGCGACTCGCTGCAAGTTTGTGGATGTTTTACCTCCGAATGCGCTGAAAGCCTGAAATAAAACGAAGTCTGTAAATTAGTTACAGTAACAAAGATGAACTCAGAAAGATCAAGCTACTGACAATGACCCTTGGCGTCATTACCTTGTCTAAGCCAATAGGAATCAATCATCTATGACGATGGAAGAAGCAGCAAGGTCACCGAATAGCTCTGCAAGCGAAATGAACAATTAGAATGAATGAAAGGGTAGATGAATTTCTTGAAACAAGTAAAATAGCTCTGCAAGCAAAATGAACATTTTAGTTTATCCATCCACAACAACAGCAAGTACCAACACAAACTGCTCATCAGTACACCGAAAGGACAGTCACTTTAATTAGATGAAATAGTACACGGTAGCTACGCGTGCTTTACAGTTTTATTGTACTTCTCTTACAGCAACGTTCTTAACCAATATTATTTCAAAACCTCAAAAAAACTGAGGGTGATTAAAGCGATCATGTAACATAGCTTAAGAAGTAGATCTAGCATATATGATGACACTTAGATAATGTGAGAATAGGGATGCAAATATTACCAGATTCAGCGCTCTAAAACAAATTTACAGTAGCACTGTAATCGATCATCCCTGATTTACAAAGTTCGTAACTGTGCTCAGTTTCAAAGGTATTTTTAATATTTTTATTGGTCTTTCAATTTTGGTCTTTTGGGATTTAATTTATTTGCTATTACAATTGTTCAATTTTTTTTTGGCTTTTAATAACCTCTGGCTAAAACAAGCTCCCACTGCAACGCACCGATAAACAAGGTTCCAATGGGTGCTTAGTTATTTCTTAATCAAATTCAGCAAGTCATTGGTTGCTTAGTTACCACATCTTTCAACAAGGGCATCCATAAACAACAGTTGAGCAGCAATTCCAAATAAAAATGTACAAGTACTACACCAATTTCGAAATGGATATATGATATTTAGATAAGCAAGGGTTTATACATCTACAACAACAACATGTATTATCATGCAGGATCAAAACCTTTACAAATTCAACCACACATAAACCTCCACATCCATGGCAGTTTATACATCATCTGATATTTAGAATAATAAGATTCACATAACAAGGCAGTTTATACATCATTAAGTATGGATTATTCACATAACAGGGCAGTTAACCTATTCACATAGCATGCATTATGTTTAGTAAACAACCATGTACTTTCATGTAATAAACATGCTGCAGTAAAACTCACAGTGTCATGAACAACAATAGAGCCAAGGAAAATTTAGACATACCAGACTCAGCAATATCAATCTCCTCCTCCTCGACTCCAAGGGTAGATGAATCCATGTCTATTGGTGTTCGTAACCAATTTTGTAACAAAATTAAGGCCTCAAGTGTCTTGGGCTTTAAGGAGCTTCGAAAAGGATCCAAAATTCTTTTTCCGGTACTAAATGCTGATTCTGAAGCAACGGAAGAAACGGGAATAGCAAATATATCTTTAGCCATAAGTGGAAAAATGTCAAACCTCGCAGCATTTACCTTCCACCATTGTAATATATCAAAAGTAGCATTTTCATTTGTGGGTGTGTAGATCGGTTCAGCCAAGTACCTTTCTACCTCAGATCTCCCATTGTCCTCCACATTACTCAATTGATGCTTTCGTTTATTCCTTCCCGCCATATACTTGGCCTTGCTAGAAATAGTACTTCCAAAACTCGAAGAACTTTGAGTAGAAGTAGAATTATTCTCGCCCACAGATTCTGATGAAGATACTTCACATCTAACATTTTCTGCTTTATAAGCTGCAAACAACTCCACAAATTTTTTCAGAACTTCTTCAACCCATTTTTCTACAAGTTTTTTCTTCATTGCTGGGTCATAATGCACAATTAAATCTTCAACAGTCACAAATAATCCATGTTCTTTCTCTCGTGGATCAAGAAGTACAACCATAAACATCAACGAATTCATCTTTCGGTATGTTCCCCAATATTTGTTGTACTTGAGCAACATTACAGCACCCATGTGGCTTAAGAAAGGGTCCTCATGTGTATTTTTCCATTCTTCTAATTCTTGACGAACAGTACCAAGTTCTAATAAGAAAGAATGAGAAGTAACATAAGTAGAAGCTGAAAATGCAACAGTTGCTTCATAAAATACGTGTAGAAACTTAACAGAACTCTCGCGTTGCACCAATCGTATCGTTCAGGAGCATGCACTTTTGGCCTGTTTTTTTTCTTGGCTTTCCTGACAGCAGCAGAATCTTCTTCTTCAGTAGTATCAAGTTCTTCTTCATTGTCTGATTCCAGATCATAATCAGCATCAAGATCAACAGTGTCATCACCATCACCCATAATATTATCTGGTACTGGAATATCAAAGCAAAACTCTTCACAAAATGCCTTATCCAACTCACGTAGCCTTTCAAATGCCTTTTCATATCTTTCAGCAACAACAAACATTAAGTAAGTAGAATTCCACCGCGTTCTCACATCTAATATCATACCCTTTTTACAATCTATTCTTTCCGACTCAGCAGCCTCCGTAAACCTTTTATATCTTGCGGCAGATTTCGTGACATATTTTACCACTGCCCTGATCCTGAGAAGTGATGTATGATACTTCTTCATACCGTCCTTCACAACAAGTGCAAGTACGTGAGTCGCACATCGAACATGTAAATGTTTAGCTCCGAGTAATGCAGAACCCCAACTCTGAACTCTCTTCCTCAAATAGTCAAAAAAAACTTTATTTGCAGACGCATTATCAAGCGTCACAGTGAAAACCTTTTCAAGTCCCCAGTCTAGCAAACATTTCGCCAAAGCCTCTCCAATTTTCGTACCTTCATGGCTATCAATCAAGAAAAAACAGATAATTCTTTTATGTAGTTTCCAGTGATGATCAATGAAATGCGCAGTCACTACCATATAATTGTAATTCTGCGATGACGTCCAAGTGTCAGTAGTAAGGCACACTCTTACCTTGTTTGCTTTGAAATAACTTTTCAGATTAGCCTTCTCTGTCAAAAACAGCTTGCACACATCACGGTATATTGTCATACGACTTGGAAGCTTAAATCGAGGCTCAAGATACTTACAAAAATCTATAAAACCTTCACCTTCAACAATTCTAAAAGCCATTTCATCGGTAACGATAAATCTAATCAGCGCTCTCCTGCACGCATCTTGAGAAAAAGACACCCCAAACAACTGTGGTTCCTCTCCAAGCTTGCAAGGCTGGAAGTCAAGTGTTTGTTGTCCGTCAGCTCTAGCCTCATTCATTCAATTCTTATACTTCTGACACTTATCCAAATGATGTTGGAGATTAGAAGTCCCATGTTTCTTATTATCCAAATTTTTCTTACCAATCTTGTAATTAGCCTTTTTGCAATATTTACATTTCGCTCTCTCACCATTTTCATAAATATCACAGTGATCCCATACCTTTGATCTCTTCACACCAGCATTAGGATTATTAGCTAATGTTTCACCTGCGGCACAAGCATGTGAAGGTTCAGAAGCTGGTGTAGATGAGCCAGCGGTACTCCCTGTCCCTGCTGATGGTCCATGCACTTGTCCAGAACGCGGTGGGCGTGGAGGGGGAGGTCCCATTTGTGATGCCACTCCATGTATAATTGGAAGATTAGAAGCAGAATCATCTTCTGAGATTTCAACCATGGTAACCTGCACAAAAGAAACAAGTTACATCGGTAAAACACATTACAATCAAACACCATACTAACACCATACTCAATTGAATATTTGCAACAATTGAAAGTACTAACACCATACTGAATTGAACACCATACTCATGACTTAGTTCAAATACCAAATAAATTAACTAGGTTGTACTAAAGAACTGAGATTGATTTAAAATTTAAAATCAAACTACTGGTTCTGAACATAAATGAGTAATTCCAAATACTCATTGTTGCAGCTTAGAAGAATAACACCTCTAAAAACACATAAACATTAACAACGAGGTCCACAATAAGACTTCTCCCTGATATTATCATTTATACAAACAAGTTGTATTCGTCTCATCTAACTATCTCAATGAATCAGTAAAATAAGCAAAACCAATTTGGGTTTCTCAATAACCCAAATTTTGGTTTCTCAATAACCAATTTGGGTTTCTCAAGAATCCTTTGAATCTACTGATTAAACTCTTCATTACTGAGTTCTAACATCATACCAATTCATTCCAAACTGAAATTAAAAAACAACACCCTAAACAGATAAACCCTAAATTGAAAATTACAAAAAATCACATCATCAAAAAATTACAAGTTTACAACGGTTCCTAATCTTACCTTCCGTTATTGGTTTGCTTCTGGTGATGCCGATGATCCACAAAGCGAATCTGAGACTGAGCGAAGAAAAAAGAATGGAGTTGGAGTCTGTCTGAGAAGGAGAGAAGAGGCCGCGGAAGAGAAGGAAAATGCGATTAGGTTAGGTCTTTTATTCATCAATTCAACGGTTCTGATAATTCATCCTAGGTGAGAATTAGATAATCTAAGGGTCAGGAATCCTATGTTAGTTTTGGGCGGGTAGGTGGGTCGGTTCGGGTGACGGAAGTTTCTACCCGCAACCGACCCAAGATAGGTGGGTTCTGGCGTGCCTCACCCATAGTCGACCCATGCCTAGGTGGGTTGAATCGGGTGCGGGTATTTTTGGTCGGGTACGGGTAGGGTCAGCGAGTTGGGTCGGGTCATTTTAAAGGCGAGTGCTATCGGGAGGCCAGCATAGGATAAGGGACAACCATCTGAGGATTGTTAAGTACAGATTACAGTTCGTTAAGGGGGCATCAGTTCTCTTATTAGGTGAACATCATACAACCAGGTCGAACAGATGTGAGTCTCACCTTTTGTCTTGTGACCAGTTCAATCAAAGTTCTCCTCACTGCCAAGCTCTCGCGCCGGCTATGTCTTGGGTTCTGAGGGTTCGTCGAGGAAGTTTAGAAGGGGTCTTGAAGACCGAGAAGAGCAGTACTGATTTGGGTAATGGATGGCCTGGAAACCAAGAATAACAGGGAAGTGATTGGATTGTTTCCATTCAAGTTCAGGATTGATTAATGGAAAAAATTCTGACATGGATCTCGAACTGAGACATGAGTTTCTTCTGGAATGAAGTTGACATCGAAGGAAATTAGTTTTTGTGCGAGTTTGGTTTGGTTTTGAAAAGCATTGGGACAGAGTTTTGCTGCCAAGAAAGTCAGTGAAGAAGACAAGCTGCTGCCTTTGATTTATGATGATAAATGTTGAGATATGTGTGTTAATGTGTATTGTCGCAGGGAAGGAGTTGATTTGTGTAGCTTTCAAGGTGCAGCCAATGTATAATCCACATCAGTTTGCAAACTGCACACAAGCTGTTCGAGTAAATTCCTGAACGGCAGTTCAAATATTACAACAGTTCAAGTCTCCTCTCCCTGCCGCTGCTCTGGCGATGGTCCAAAGAGGGTTGCCAAGGATTTCGAAGCCACGAAAAAGAGAGAACCTGGGTTGCTCTCAAACAGGAGTTGTAAGATGTTTTAAGCCAAGAAATTATGGAGAACGCGACCTAGTTCTACTGCCATGTTCATGTCACTAAACCAGGTGCCTTGCCAAGTCTAGCCGCAGCTAACCAGGTTCTCGAGGGTTGTGTTCAATGGGTCAAGAGAGAATTTGGATAAATCAGGGGTTCAAGTTAGTCGGTTTGGGCAATATTGATTGAGCTAGAATTCAGCTAATATTAAGTCTGTTCCTGCCATGCGATTTAGTGCTGAACGGAGGAGATGAAGAAGTAATTTCAGAAGTCTGTCTGATTCAGGAATGTGGGTGCTTCAGCTGCGAAATTGCAGGACAAGGTAGAGCTATAAAAAGGGTTAACCTAAAGCTACAAAAAAATAAGATCTCATACCCCCTTTACAACTGCTGCTCGTAACCCTAGTTTCAGCGAGCTTTTGCTCGCTGAACAGCCATCAATTATCTCTGCACTTACATCTCCATCACCACCTGCATAACCTCCATCAGTTCATCCATCTCACCTGCATTTGCATACACATCCAGCATCGACTTTTGCATTCATCCAACAATCGTAGTTCACCTTCCATCACCATCAGGTCCTCATCCAAGTCTGCAACAAACATCACAGCCACTCCATACAGTTCACATCTCACCATCACCAGTTCGTCTCCATCAATCACCTGCACCTGTTTGCAGCAGTACATGTACTTGGACCTGCGAGCACAGCAACAGTAGAATACCACTTCAACAACACTTGTTCCATCTACAGCACCAAGCAAGCATTCGTACCTCCAGTTCATACGCCACCACCATATCGCCAGTCCACAACATCATTCCACTACCACCTGCCGCTGCTTGGGTTTGCTAATTTGGTTTCAAAGTCATAGTTTCTGTTTGCTGTTTTGCTTGTTATTCACCATGAACTCCAGTAGCTAAGCATCCTGATTAGGGACGATTTCAACGTCCGGAACATGAACTCCAATTGATATTTAAAAAGCCATTTTCTTGCAATTATATTGTTATTGCTCATTCTCTACTATGCTAAAAGTGTTTGTGAATTGTTTCTCAATCTTTAAGTTGCAAATTGAATGGTTGTTTGATAGTTCTATTGCTAGTTAGGAATTCTTCGACCCGTAATTGTATAGAAAACCTAAACACAAGTAGCACTATATGAGTATTGACGATGGGATTTTGTTAAGTACTCGTATGTATTGAATGACACTAGTAGGTAATTCATTCTTTTGATTTTATCACTAGGAGCAACCTTATCCCATAAGACGTAAAGCATTTGTTTAAGTCACACCTAGAGAGCGTACTTCTAGGAAACTTGGCAAGTAGAAACCGGTAGTCGAGCGCTTCCGTATCCGGTGAACTTAGGAGATAATAACGGAATAATTGAGCGTATTAATTATTCTAGGGTTGTTAGTAACAAGATACTTCGCAGAAACTAGCCACATCAATAAGATTCACGTTCTGTGGCTTAGAAAGAGTCTTTGATCATTCTCATCCTCATATTTGCATTTATTTCATTGTCTTGCATTATTCATTCAGAAATTGAATTGACAACTTTAGCTCAACTCCCCCTTGGGAACGAACCTGCTTATCCGTATACTACTAGTTAGTTTAAAGAGAAGTAGAGAAATATTATTTTTGCGAGTTCGACACCTCGTTACAAACAAGCTCAAATTTGTTCAGTGGTCGAACTTATCTGAGGTATGTAAATTCAACTCATCTCCGAAGAAGTTAATTTCTAAAGAAAAAGATAGTCCTCTACAGAAAAAGAAATAAAAAGGTCTAAACAATCTATGAAAACAATGTATTAAGAATTCCGTACAAGAATTGTATGGTGGACAGATTATTGTTCACCCCAACACAACCTAATTGTGTTGAAGGTGCATCTTGTCTCATGTGCCCGGATTTAAAAAGAGACAAGATTTATGTATAATCGGGGTTTAGGAAAAGAAAATTTGTTTATTTTTCTTTTTGTTTTCTGGAATTCGGTTGATCTTTTCATAATTGACGTTGAAAAGGTTTACCCAGTTTTGATTATTAAAAGAGGGTTAAAATCGAAAATTCTACATTTTTTTAGGGTTATGAATTGGTCGTGAATCCTACTTACTCTGTATATAGGTTCTGTAACCCTACATTCCTTTTTTCTTCTCTAAAACTCTTTTTATCAAAAGATTGCTTGTGGAATTAGTTTTGTGTTTTCTTCACAATTCCATATCTTGATGGAGACTCCAAGCATCATATCTTCTGATGGAAAAGATGTTAATATGATTGTTAAGCCATCAATAATGAAGGAAAAAGATAAATCCTCATTCCTCTACAACTTTGAAGAGAAAAAGGAAAAATATGAAGAAACCAAGGGCTAACCCCTCGAATCTTCAGAAGTTTTCTGGTGTTCTTGAAGAGCTGAAAGAAACAAGGATGGAGATTCGTCAAATAAAGGCTATTGTTCTAAGAACTCTTGAAATTCAGAAGCCCTAGTTCGGCATTAGTCTAGAAGGTTCATTCGAATTGACTCATTTCTTCATGAACCTTATGTTCCAATGTCTGTTGACGACAAGGAGTTCGGGGACGATAATTTTTTTTCAAGAATCTTAATGTCTAGAAAACTTATATGAAAATTTATTCTTGTATTTTAAGAAGGATAACTTGGGTTTGGGATAACAAATATTATGATTACACATAGCTATTGCCAACGATTTTCATCTTGCAATATTTTAGATTTATTTATTTAAATTATAAGTTATTTGGAAGATGATTTTGCAGTATTAATCTTTATGGTTTTATATATTGCAAAAAAATTTATGGGATATGTGTGTTTACGTCCGTGAACTATGATTATCTCATCTATGTCAAAAGTTAAGTCTATTATGTCTTTATGCAAATGTTGAAAAAAGATGGAATGAAATTTTGAATATTTCGCAGTATTGATCTTTCCCTGATCCACTTCTATGTGAAAGTACTGTATGTCTCCATAAGTTTTTTTATGTTGAGCATTTCCGATTAAATTAATCATTAAGGTTCTATTGTGGTTAATTTATTCGAGTTTTCTGGATATAAATTCATGTTTCATGTGATTTGTTAATGTCCAAACAAATCCTTCCTTTCTCGAAAAATTAAGGTCGCTCTTGTTGTTCTTTCGGGAATAACATTTTATGGGGAAGAGTTCTTAATGGAACTTGTGCTTAATTGCAAAATATTTGTGGGGAGTGGCGGCTGTGGAATATTGAAGGAGTTATCTTGTATCTGTATAAACTCCTTGATGAATACACTAAGTTTCGACTATGTGAAATCACCGAAACAAAGTTGATATGTTCTCTTTTAGTCATGAATAATCTCTTTGAGAATTTCATTATGATCCCGCTAATGTTCGTACCTTTTCCAATTTATATTGACAAAAAGGGGGAGAATTATTTTGTAGTTCACATTACACACATATGGTTTACAGATCATTATGTAAGGGGGAGTGGTTTTCTTTGTGAGATGAAGTAGTGACTAATGGGGAGTGATACATATCACCATAGTATTATTGTCAAAGTTGTGATACAATTGAACTTTGATGTTGTATAATAATACTATGACACTGTAGAACAATAATTGAGAACATCTGTTTTCTTATTTTTATGGCTACGGATCTTCAACAACAATGATGCTGAGTTGAACACGTTCAGAATCACTGGAGTACTTGGAGTGACGAAGAATTCAAGGAATGTTGAAGAACCAAGGAAATCAAGCATGTTGGATAAGAAGCTAGAAAGTTTATTTATTTTGTAATCCATATGTATTGATAGTTTTTTCAATAAAGTTGACAAAGGGAGAGACTGTTAGAGCACTGCTCGGTCGAACTCGCAAGCATTGCTATCTCAAGCTTGTTTGTCAAATTTAGGTGATCAAAACTATAAGTCTTGATTTCTAGTCTACCTATAGCTATGTCTCGGATTAGGATAAAATGTGTAGTTGAGCTTTATACTTCACGGTGTTCGTCGATTGAAGACGAAGATCTACTTAGGAGAGCTTGGAGGAACTTCATCAACAAAAGGTATGTGGAGACTAAAACTTATCTATCACTCACAAGTATATTCTATTTTATCTCCTATTGAGACTGAAAAAGCGGGGGTCTAACAACCACACCCAATATTTCGTTTCGGCAATCTGTATGGACTAACTCCAATATAATTCCAAGAGAATCAACTAGACAATCAGACTCAATCAAGGAAAATATATCCAAGAGTCATATCTCAATTTCTCAAATCAATCTGCAATCGAACATATAGAAATTTGTGAGCCAGATTAATTTGAGAAATAACTTGGATGGTACCAAAGACCAATATCCAAGCGTCAATCAATTTCAGTCAACAACCAAAGGTTTGATTTATCAACTGATTGAACTACGAACAACCTGTGATATTTCAATTATATAGAAAATATAATGCGAAAAAGAAATAACACAGACACCAGAAGTCTTATTAACGAGGAAACCGCAAATGCAAAAAAACCACGAGACCTAGTCCAGATTTGAACACCATACTGTATTAAGACGCTACAAACTCTAGCATACTACAAGTTAACTTCGGGATGGAATGAAGTTAAGCCCTAACCAATCTCACACTGATTAAGGTACAGTCGCGTTCCTTACGTCTCTGAATCCCAGTAGGACTCTACGCACTTGATTCCCTTAGCTAATCCCACTCACAATTAAGAGTTGCTATGTCCCAAAGTCGAAGACTTGATAAACAAATTTGTATCACATAGAAAAGTCTATTGAATAAATAAATCTGTCTCCCACAAAAATACCTACGAGTTTTTGTTCCGTCGTTTGATAAATCAAGGTGAACAGGAACCAATTGATACACTGGACTTATATTCCCGCAGAACATCCTAGTAATATCAATCACCTCACAATAATCTTAACTGTATGGTAGCGGAACAATATACTGTGGAATCACAAAGAATGAGACGAAGATCTTTGTGATTACTTTCTATCTTACCTATCGGAGATTAAATCTCGAGCAAATCTTAGAGAAGATAGTATTAAATACGATAGAACAAAGTAAGACCAGAACACACAACTACAAAGAAAATAATTGGGTTTGGCTTCAGAATCCCAATGAAGTCTTTAAGTCGTTAACTTATAACGGTTTTAGGAAAAACCTAGGTTAAAGGACAATCGACTCTAGTCGCAACTAGTATCACACAGGAGGTGTGGAGATTAGGTTTTCCAGTTGCTAGAGTTTTCCCTTATATAATCTTCAAATCAGGGTTTGTAATCAATGTTACCTTGATAACAAATCATTCAATATTCACTGTTAGATGAAAACCTGATAAGATTCAAAACTAATATCTTTCAACTGTTAGATTGTCTTAGCTTGTTACACACAAATGAAATGTACCTTTATTTAGATGTGAATACCAATATTTTGTGGAGCACGTATCACGATCTTAGTGGTCGCACACAAGATAACTGTGTATCCCTCGCTATACAGAGAAACCTGAGTAGCATAGGATACCTTCGCAGATCTGCTTTATGTCATCCCAAGAAGGGATACCTCGACGACCAAGATAGAATAAATAAATCCTAGTCTAGAGAGAGGAAGCTGGCGAAGGGACAGAGGTAGATGACGCATCTAATCAGCATTAAATGCACAAATCTCTTATCTACACGCATAACCAAAGCATGTGAAGGTACAATCTATACTGAGACTGGGAAGTTCCCGAAGGAACGTGGGACAGCTGAGGCGGCAGAGTCCGACTGGAGAAAGCACGCGGTGAACGAAGGTACCTGAAAAGGCGAGGGTACCCAAATATACTTCTGTTGATGGTGGTTTTTAGCTTAGGGTTAAAATCGTAAAACCTTAACATCTGACATGACGTCACTACAACCACTAGCGCATTTATTGAATCATTCAACATACCTACGATGAGAATTACCAGGGTACCTTTTTTTATATACATGTGTCATGTTCCACGGCAGAACCCTTAGTATTGACCGACATCAACTTCGTACATACCAAACCCTAATTCTCATGATATCGCGCCAAGGCATGCCAACCATGCCAGCCGCACCACTGTGCCAATGGAAAACCATGCCAGCCACATCTCCGCGCCAAGGCATGCCAACCATGCCAGCCGCACCACTGTGCCAATGGTAAACCATGCCAGCCACATCTCCGCGCTAAGGCATGCAAACCATGCCAGACGCACCACTGTTCCATTGGCAAACCATGCCAGCCACATCTCCGCACCAAGGCATGCCAACCATGCCAGCCGCACCACTGTGCCAATGGCAAACCATGCCAGCCACGTCTACCGCGCCAAGGCATGCCAACCATGCTAGCCGCACCATGCGCCAATGGCATGCCAAACCCTTGTCCCCACCATGCCAAGCCAACCGCACCTTGCCTTGACCCCAACCATGCTAGCCGCACCATGCGCCAATGGCATTCCAAACCCTTGGCCCCACCATGCCAAGCCAACCGCGCCCTGCCTTAGCCCCAACCATGCTAGCTGCACCATGCGCCAATGGCATGCAAAACCCTTGACCCCACCATGCCAAGCCAACCCCACCTTGCCTTGGCCCCAACCATGCTAGACGCACCATGCGCCAATGGCATGCCAAACCCTTGGCCCCACCATGCTAAGCCAACCACGCCTTGGCTTGGACCCAACCATGCTATCCGCACCATGCGCCAATGGCATGCCAAACCCTTGGCCCCACCATGCCAAGCCAACCGCACCTTGCCTTGGCCCCACCATGCCAAGCCGTCCGTACCAAACCCTTGGCCCCATTATGCCAATCCATCCGCGCCATTGGCCTTGGCCCCACCATGCCGGCCTTCCCTATGCGGCTACAAAAACAAAGGCGTGCGACGATCAAAGACCACCCTTTCATCCTAGATGCAAATCCAAGCCGTCCAAGGTCGCCAAAAAACGCATGGTAACCTTTGGCACAAAACCCTAGTTTTGGCCACGCCAAACCGCGCCAAGGCATGCCAACCACCTTGTCGCGCCATACCATGCCGGCCTTCCCCATGCGGCTACCAAAACGAAGGCGTGCGACGATCAACGACCACCCTTCCATCCTGGATGCAAATCCTAGCCGTCCAAGGTCGCCAAACAAAGCATGGTAATCTTTGGCCCAAAACCCTAGTTTTGGCCACGCTAAACCGCGCCAAGGCATGCCATGCCACATATGCCAATGACATGACAACCACCTTGCCGCGCCACACCACACCATGCCGGCCTTCCCTATGCGGATACCAAAACGAAGGGGTGCGACGATCAACGACCACCCTTCCATCCTAGATGCAAATCCTAGCCGTTCAAGGTCGCCAAACAACGCATGGTAGCCTTTGGCCTAAAACCCTAGTTTAGGCCACGCCAAACCGCGCCAAGGCATGCCATGCCACATGTGCCAATGGCATGCCAACCACCTTGTCGCGCCATACCATGCCGGCTTTCCCCACGCGGCTACCAAAACGAAGGCGTGCAATGATCAACGGCCACCCTTCCATCCTAGATGCAAATCCTAGCCGTCCAAGGTCTCCAAACAATGCATGGTAACCTTTGGCCCAAAAACCTAGCTTTGGCCATGCCAAACCGCGCCAAGGCATGCCATGCCACATGTTCCAATGACATGCAAACCACCTTTCCACGCCATACCATGTCGGCCTTCCCTATGCGGATACCAAAACGAAGGCCTGCAACAATCAACAACCACTTTTTCATCTAAGATGTAGATCTTAGACGTCCAAGGTTACCAGCTAACGCATGGCAACCTTTGGCCCTAGTTTGGTCGCGCCTAAACAAATCCAAAACCCTAACTTTTGGCCGTGCCTAAACTGGGACATATTAAAGCCATACTGATCATACTTTCATGCCACTGGCTATCAAACGAAAGGTTGCAATAATCAACGGCTACCTTCCTCTTAAGATGCAAAATCTCGATCGTTGAAGGTCACCACCGAGCCGGCAAGTCTCCCAAGCTCAACTTTCCAGACAACAACAACATGTTACATGTTTTCCACGAAAACACTCGAGACATCAACACATGTCACAAACTGGGGGATGCTCATTGGGTATTGGTTTGGCGGTTTACAGCGTGCGGCGTACACTACGCTCGTTATTAGAAAGTGTCATAAGGATGAGGCGGTTAGTAAATACAGGGAGTAATGGTGAAACACTTTCTTTTATGGAACATCAATTCCAAGCGTTACCGGATACCACCTCCTCCCATTTACTCACCCGTTTTCCATTTCTTAATGAGACCATAGTACGTTTCACTTCGACTTGTATAAATAAGCATTACCTATTTCCACCGAACAACAAGTTCTGGTCAGGAGCATACAACAATCAGAAAACGTTTACTATCTTTCCCATCTGTTAGCTTCCCACTTTCTGATACAAGTCACAAAACAACTACTCTTCCAGAATCAACTATTCTGGTCTCAACACTCTCTTCGCTTCCCTCCCCAAAACCAACCCTTCTCCTCCACTTTGTGACCGAAGCAAGTCTGGAACAACCATTTCTTGGTTTAGGCCGGACTTGTACAGTTTGATCTCTCGAATCTAAAATACTCCCTTGCACTACATTGTTTAGGGTTTAGATTTGTTTCTCACCCACATCACACGAAATTACCGAAACCAGCAGAAACTGTTTTCACCCTCAAACAATTGGCAACCACAGTGGAGATTGGTTTTTCGGTTACAATGTCAATTTTCAATCCTCGATCTCATACTTCGACCCAGACGTCCGGACGGTAGAGGCAAACGATCCGCTCAGGGATCGATGACTCGGCTACCAGATGGCCCGATATGATCCGCTCAGGGATCAACGACTCAGTTACCAGACGACCCGATTACCAGTCATGACACGACAAGGGGCGACTGGGGACTTCTCAGAGGTTAAAAGAAAACGATCCACTCAGGGATTGACGACTCGATTACCAAGTGAATCAGGGACGACTGGGGACTTTCCACAATTGCGGTGCTTCTCACAAAACTCGGACTTGCACCTGACTCATTTTTCGTTAGCAGATCCAAAAATACATGGTTTACTATTTCAAGTTTTCACGGGATTGATAAAACCAATATCCATGTTATGTTTCATCCCATGTCATCTACCGACACGCAACGTTCACGGTTCCATATCTTCCCTGGGATGTTTGTGTCACTTACAATCATAACCAAAAACGACATCATCCTAAAACATTTCATCCCGAATAATAATCCAAAACCCTCATAGGTAACACTTGTCTATCAACCCAAAAATCCAGAAAATCAAAACCATAAAGCCAGGTGTTTCATTTGCCTTTCAAAAAAAAAAAAAAAACGAAACAGAAGAATTTCAGAGGACAGAAGTGCATTCAAAGGAAGCCATTCAACTGTGTTTTGCTCTTCTCGAAGAAGGCGTCCTTCATCATTTGGAGGACCTCCTGTTTCAGATCCAACTTTTTGGACAGCCTTTTGACCTTCGCTTCTTGTTGTTTGACCATGTCCGCAGAAGGACCTTCGGTCACCTTGGCCTGAAACTTTTGAATATCAGAGAAACCCTAACGCCCAGTTCCTCGTGGAATCATTCACCTACCCATACACACCTACTTTTCATAATAACGATTACCAGCAACTATTCATGAGGTAGCCGACGCTACTACAATGATATTCGAAGAGAAGAAAAATATTTCTACAGATTCATGGAAGGCATACCTATGGCTAGGATTTGCCCTAAAACAAGAAAAAAAATTGAAATAGAAATGCTGGAGTACATAGCTGGAATACGCTTGCCCACTTTATTGCTACAGCGCTACCGCTAACACCAGGACGTGAGAACAAAGATACGAGATAAAAAGGAGAGCCAACCCCTTTCATACGCATAACACTTTTGGAATTTGAATAAGGAAATGATTTCCTATTTGAGATAGGTATGGAAAGAGGCAACTGGGCCCGCAAGAAAAAGTCCGCGCCACGCCAAGCCAACGCCGTGCCAAGCCAGCGCCCATTCCAAGCCGATCCAATGCTAACATCTTGCATCTTTCTAGCGCCAGCAGCTTGCATCCTTCCGGCGCTAACAATTTGCATCTTTCCAGCGCCAGCAACTTGCATCCTTCCAGCGTTGCCTTTTGAACACCCAGTAGAAGGGAATCAACAATCTAATTTCATCACACGTAAAGATCAGGAACGACTTCTCCAAAAATTGAAGCAAAGAAAATCAGCAACCCCCCTGAGTTCACAAAGACTCTCTTCCTGTCAAGAGCTGCATGATTTCCGGGGATTTCGCCCACAAAATCGTGTAGTCTATGATGAAACACTAATGTGAGATTCTGTAGGCGCAACGTCAAGATATATTCGCATCCCCCAACCGCACTGCATCAGGGAAGCAGCTGTTTCCAACCCGAGAAGCCGTTCCCAAACCCCAACCTCTCCTGGAAAGCACGATTGATAGATGGAACTGGGGACTCCTAACCATTGTTCGCTTAAAGGGTGTCCAGTTTGACAACACACTGATTAAGGTAGACGCTCCGCTTCAACGTTCGCTCCAACATCCGCTTCACTTCAACGTCCTCCAACAGCGGCTCTGCTTTAACGTTCGCTCCGACAGCCGCTCCGCTTCAATGCTCGCTCAAGCAGCCGCTCCGCTTCAACGTTCTCTCCATAAGCTGCTCCAGAATCCGAAGCCGAAGCTTCAGCGTTTGGCTCCTTAAGTTTCAACATCCTTTCCAAGAGCCGAAGCTGCTTCAACGCCGTTTCTTCCTGCAAAGGGTTGTACCACCACGCTCCCCATGTCAAGGATCATGATCACAGCCATCCAACCTTCGTAGTCATGACCGCCTTTTGATCCATCTCGCCAAAACTCGTGATCATGGACAGTTTGCTCGCTTACGCGTCCAACCAATCCTTTTACTTCCATGGATGCCCATACAATTACATCCAACCTACTTTGTTACCACGACAATGTAGTCTCTTTTGATTACATCTACTACCAAGAACTGTTGCCGCTCATTTGTTGATACCAGCCAGAGCTTCACCACAGCAGTAATCACTACAAAAGTAACATGTACTCCTCTATATTTTAAGTTCCACGTGGAATAAGTAACAAAATCACCACTATGTACGCACGATGGTGATGTCTTTATCATGGTCAACCCACTGACCATACAAGATGGAAACATGTAAACCATACTTGGGGACTGAGGATATACACGGAATCCCTTCACTGTCAAAGCTCAGAAGACACGTTCAACCAAAAGGTCATAGCCACAACAAGGTCATCTACTCTTCAAGGGTGCAGCGCAAGAAAATCATCACCTATCTGTCCAGAAGATGCCTTCAACACTTTACAAGGCCGCGGAGGATCTGAAGCCTTCTTAGAGGAAAACAACTTCAGAAACTGAAGAAAAATGCGACTGGGGACTGCTCATCGCAGTCCATCCCGACGACCATCAAAGACTCATGAGATAACTCCAGAGACGCGGCTGAAACATTTTCTTGAAGAAACAGAAGGAGCCATGATAAACAACATAACTCTCTCATTCCTACCACTTCACTATCCAGGATATTTCATCATGTGATATTCTGATCACCCCAGCGTCACATCCAGAAGAGAACGATAAGCTTATATCAAACCCCATGGACGTGGATTCAAGGCGACGCAATGAAAGTAGGCTACACATGGGGACTACCAACATGTGACTCTTTCACTCCCCTCAACCAGGTTATTTATGATTTCAACATCATCACTGTCGAAGTTTTACGAGCCGCAGGAATTTCTCAACATGAAGCCGTACATGTGCACCGAAGACTCCAAATGAACGCCACAAAGATGCATTCACATATTCGGCCAAGCCATCGGATCTAACAGAAGCATAACTGGGGACTGCTCACCATATCCCATTCCACATGATAGTCCAAGATTCAGAAGATGGTTCGAAGGATGCCTCTTGGAACCAAGTCCTTGAAGACTTGATAGTATCACATCGCCAACGAAACGTCTCCCAACTCATTTATTTCATCCAGTGTCTCCAGAAGATTTCGACCAATACAAGCATCCACAACATATTTTCATCGCGATCAGAGGGTCCATGCACTGAACAACCTAATATCAAGGATGGACCAGAAACGCAACCACATCCATCCGTCCCAAGAATGCAATGGAGTTTGATAAATTTTGGAATCCACTGGAGAGACACTGCAGAGGAAAGCACGGATCCGGATGAGCAACAGAAAATAGAAGAAGGTCAATATCTCTTTTCATGCCGACGGAGTTTCTAGAGTTTGAACAAAATAAAGATTCCTTCTTACTCCATGAAACGGATGACTGGGCATGACTATGCCACCTCGGGCCCGCAACATCCCTCCTGAGTTCTTCCTGAATTAAGAAATACTAAAAGGCGTAAAAAAGAAAAAAAATAATAAAAATAAAACCTAAAAACAAATCTATACACAAGTTCGCGTCGGCGGCGCCAAAAATTGATTGAATTTTATATAGTGGTAAGAAGGTTGTCGTTCTCTCGGACTTGTGAAGATTGATTTAAGATTTAAGATTATGGAAAGAACTGAGACTATGGATTCCACCATTGACCAATTTTTAAGTGATTCCGTTAACAAAAATATTTATGCAATTCATACGTTCAATTTGATTCTAAGATATTGCCAATATTAGATTTCCAAAATATTAATTGTTAATCGCAAGTATGGAACATCAAGTGCTCTAAGCTAAGCATGCACCACAAAGAGAGAACACAACTAATTAATCAAAATATTATAATCAATTATAGTTCAGTGCAAATAATCATAAAGAAATTGCAATAATAAATTAATAAGAAAATACCACTTTATTATTGGAACAACGCTTCCTCCATAATCCCAGCATGTGATTCTAATTCCTCATTATTATAAAGAAAACTAAATAGAAGAAATAAAAGAAAATTGTGAAACTGGCTACCGGCTCACCGGCTCTCCAATAACTCCCCTGGTTTCCTGTTCTCGACATCAATATATAGATTTCAACAAAATCTAACCTTCCTCTTTTAATTCTCTTCCACATGTCATGTCCAATGGGAGTGTGCCACTTGTCTAAGAATACACAATATCACCTAATAAAGACTAGCCACATGTCCGACCACTTGCTTTTCTTTTCATGGGAAAGAAAATATTATATGAGCACATACTGATCTTATGTACAAGGTAAGTACTCATTTTGTCATTATCTCAATTCCAAGAAATATGTCATGTATTAATGTGGTGAAGTATATATTATGCTCAAAATCAATCTTCTTTAGTTGCAAAAGATATTTAGTTTCCTTTCTTCCTCCACCATGTCGACATACCTCGTACATTAATTATTGAGTAGGATTTTTCATTTTACGTGATACCTCCTAAATCCTTCGAGAACTAATCACCAAGTCCTTCATCCTAAAATCCACGAGACCAAAATGCCCGAGCATGTTAATTTCTTAAACCAACTTCAGCCTATCATCTCCTTGACTAACTTAAATTTGGCCTATCCCATTTAGATCCAAAAGTATCCACGACCCCTGTACTCCGTAGTCCATATTTTCTTCTTGGAATCCTAGGTTTAGCCGATTTTCTTGGAAGATCCCATTTTATTCATTTACCTACAAAAACACAATAAATACCAAAATAAGCACCAACAATATATATTTTGGGTAGTAAATATGTAAGAATTAATTGCTCATCATTGATGTCCCTGTCAGTGGCGCTACCATACAACCTGTCAATACGATCAATGCATCTTGTGGAACTACGTCCTCTACCACCAACACCAGCGGAGCAGGAGATATTCCCTCGGTAATACCTTGATAGACGCATTTATGTGTCTATTTTGTTCTCAATATTCTGTATTGTTAGACTCGATTAAGTACTTATTGTGTTATTTTGTGTTTTTGTAGATGTTTTTAGAGAAATACGCCTTTGAGGCGAAATGAGCTCGAAAAGTAGTGTTTTACACCCCAGAAATGTACCGTAGGCACCCCAGAAATGCACCAGAAGCGTCCCAGAAATGTCCTGGAGGAACCCAGAAAATTACTATTTCGACCCAAATTGTTATTCGCACCCCAGCTTTGGTTAAGGGGCAACCCTTCTCCATCATTTGAAAATTCGAATTGGCGGGAAATTTAGTTATCGTCTGCAACATTTTGTGGAGCAGAATTGGACGAGATTTTATGTGAGTTTTTTCACGGGATTAGATTGCAAACAGCCTGTTTCACTCAAACAGGGAAGGTAGTTGACTCATGCACGTATTAAAGGGAAGATATGATACGATTCTAAGTGACACAGGGAATGGAAAATTTTGAAGTTAAAGCAGAGAATACGTATCTTATGAGAACAGGGAAAGAATATATTCACAGGGTAATCATATATATCACATCCACAGAGTTTAGGAAAGTTTTGAATGCTGCAGACGCGTGATCAGAAAAAAAAGGGAATAATCTCGTGAAAATATTTTTCATTTATCACGGAGATTCGAAGTCCTGCTGTGTATAAATAGTCTATTGTGGTTGATTGGAAGGGGGGTCGAGATTTTGGGGTCGAGAGGAGGTCCAGAGAAGCAGAAATCAAGAGTTGATGAAACTCTGTTGCTGCTGCTGCTGCTGCTGCTGATGAAGAACACCAAGAAAACGAAGAACGGACTCGCAAGGACAGTCGTTTATCAACAGTGTCTAAGACGCACAGCCGTGGGTCGCAGTGCCGTCTAAAAAGCAGCAACACTTGTCTTTTATCGTTCATTCTGTGACGCTTTTTGTGCGTCGCAGATTACAGTTTTACACCATTTTCTCTTTTTCTCTCCATTGTAAACACCATTTGAGCTATAAAAATATATTTTGAGCGTGTTTTCATCATGATGAGTTAAACCCCAACACTGGGACGGCGGAGGAGGTCGAATTTCATCCATGTGGTAATTTCATTAATTCTTTTATTTACTTTTTGCATTAATTTTAATTGAATTAAGATTTTAAATTAATTACTTGTGATTTCATTTGATGGAGTATGCTTAGTCCTAGGGATTTTTGATATGCCATGCTTAAGAAATACAAGTAATATTTTATAAAATCTATCTTGGCAATAAACTAGAGTTAATATTTGTTTTGTTTTTGATTATAATTGCTAGAATTAATTTCTGAACCATTTGAAAATGAAAAAACGGCCGAATCTTTAGTCCCAGTACTCTTGCCCATATTGTTAATATTTTTTGTATATATTTATTTTCTATTAAGTCTAAAAAATTATGCTTCACAAGTCCGAGAGTTTGAACCTCATTACTACAACCCCATAAAAAATCATTAATCATTTTGGCGCCGCCGACGCGGATTTGTGTTTAGGTAGAATTTTTAGGTTTTTATTATTCCATTTGTTGTTTTTACGTCTCTTTGGTTGTGTCTTTGTATTACAGGTTTGAAGTTGGATACTAAAGACCTTGGAATCAAAGCTTAAAGCTAAAAGAGAAGGAAAAAAGACAAAGCAAAAAAAAGAAGAAAAAAGAGAAAAAAAAAAGAGAAAATTTATTTTTTTATTTTTTTTAGAGACCTTCCATTTTTTTTTTGTAATTATTTTTTTTTCTTTTCTTTTGCACTTTATTTGGACTTTGGACTTGGACAATTTTTTTTTTTAAACCCTAAGGAAGGGTACATTAAATATAAAACTGTTTGCAGGGAAGGACGACGATTACAATATCGTCTCGGCCCCTCGGGTTCGTACATGACATAGGAGTCATGGCCCGAGTCGACTTCAACGGTTCATCCCCCATCTGGTACGGGAGGTAAGTCCATCGAAACACTCGTGAATCTCCTGTAAGCGAGTTACTGTATTCCTTAAGGTGATTCATTGATTGAGGACGAATTTGGACTGTTTTTAAATTCCTAGTAAAGGGAAAGGCCTGGCCAATACAAGATAAGGGTTCGGATTTCATCACCGCTCCCTTCTTGCCCGCCTTAGGAAAATGAAACCTAACGCGAAACCAAGCTTAAAATTTTATTAGAAAGAGACCGATAGGGTAACGAGCTTGGTAGGAAAATCTTTCGAAAAATATTGGTTACTCTTTTTAGCATACTTCGAAGTTCATGATGGTTTCTGTGAGTTGAACGCGTGACTGCGCCGCCTTGTGATAGCGGTGAGGCCTTGGGTATCAAATCTCCACTGAGCTTCCCTCGCCTCGATTCAACTTACATTAGCTCGGATTGATTCCAGAGGGGTTTGCTTAAATTGTAACGAATTCCTTTTCGAAAGATTAGAAGTTGGTCTAGAAACAATCTAAGTGGAGCCATCATGCTTGTTGTTTGATAGATTTTATAGGTTTGATTTAGTCGAGTCAGCCTTGTTTGTGATTGTGTAGAATTCCCTTGCAATTAAGAATGTCGAACTGGTATGATAGAAGCCAATACAATGATTATCGACCTGAATTTGAATATGGACATCATCCTTTCTATGACCATGTTGGGAATAGTGGTTGGGAACGCCATCATTTGGAAGGATATGGGTCATACCTTGGTGAGCCCAACTACTATCCACACATGCATCAGTCTTACGAGCAAGAAGATTATAGTACTAGTTCTTCGTCTCTAGAGGATACATTCAAACTATTGAAAAGTAGTCCTTTTTATGATCCTTGTGTTCCTATTTCTCCTTTAGAATAGTCCCTCAGGGAGTTAGCTGAGTCGACGCGTAAGTTAGCTGAGATGAATAATGTAATTATAGATGAAAGAACTACAATAATGAGTGAACTTTCTATAGAGGAATCCCTCAAGCTGATGGCTGAGACGAACGAAAGACTTGCTCCAAATAATCTTACTTTCCAATAATACCCTTAAAAATGAGGATAGTTATTTTCATAATCAAGATGACGAGGCTAGAATTGGTAACACTACTTGTTTTGATGAGGTTCGATCTTTTTCATGTTATTATGATGAGGATAGTGTTGATGGAGAATCATACTTATGTAGGAATAGTGATCAGGAAATGGTTACTCCAATTGAGCTTTACAATGATAATATTATTTCTAGTTCAAATCCAAATAATTTTAATAATTATTCACCTATTCAAAAAGACGAGGATTTGACTAGAGATACCCTCGTTTTAGACGATGTAGTATTTCCTGTTTACAAAGCCGATAATGATTTAGAGGAACGATTTTATTCTGAGAATAATGTTTTAGAGTCTAGCAATTTAGAAACAATAGTCTTAGACGAAGAAGATGAACTCGTAGAGATGAGTGAGGATGAACCTGACTTAGAAGAATCAATTGACCGTTTCCAGGAATTTGATGACCTAGAAATTAGGGAAATTGTAGCTAGTCTATCTAGAGATACGATACCCAAAACTCTAAGTTTGGGGGTGATTATCACCTTCCTAGTGCCTTACCTTTAACTCTCAGAAAGTCCCTTCACTTAGGACTTGATATCTCTGCCTCGACAATTTTACAAGATTACCTTCATACTCGTTTTCCCGAACCTAATGATGTCCAGGATGAAGTTCAGTCGTTAGAAACCCATCCTCTGGTTGATGTGGTTTGCCCAGGATATGATCCCCAGATTGACTTTGTTTTCCCACCAAATAGTTTTCTTCCAACTGTGGGAACGTTTATATTCCAAATGTTTCGAATATTAAGTTGTGAGACTAAACCTAAATGCTTTAGGAAATTAGAATCGACACATTTGCTTAAGAATGACCACTACTCTCATTGTGGTCAATTATGTAAGTCAAATCTTATTGACTTAGAGGATCCTCAGTTATTTAGGTTATTATTGTGCGCTTCTAAGATCATATTTGAGTTTTTCCAGACTCTAGGACCTAATGATTCGGATCCCACCTATGAAGAAACGCAGCCAATGAAAATTTTCTATTTAGACCCTTTCGTAGAACCTGAACCTGAACCACAATTAGATATAAATTTCTTAATCAGGAAACTAAGTAAAGGCATGCTAGTCTTGTTCACTTTCTTGGTTCATTGCAGTTTCCTTTGGTCAGCTCTATTTAGTTTTGAAGACCCACAATTATTTCGACTGTTACTTTATGGTTCGAGTTGACTAATCCTTTCCTAAGTCTGGCTGAAGACTTTAAAATTATCACTTCTTGGGAGGTATCCCATACTCATGCAAAACGGTAATATCTTTCCTTAACTCTTTCGCTTCATATGGTAACAGTTTCTCCTTGTTCATGCTTTTAGTTTCATCTGTAGAACATTGAGGACAATGTTAGATTTAAGTTTGGGGTATGGGAGAAACTTTTTAGTTGCAATTAGTAAACTCCAGAGCCTAGAAATTTATGCCTATTAAGGTTTGCACTAACCAATATAAGTGGATGGGAACATCTTGGTTATAGGAGTTGAGGAACCAATCTGATTAGATGGAAACATCGAAAGAGTCTATTCATAAAAGCACAGAGCTCAGGTGTTAGTAATAATATGATAGTTTCACCATATCTCGTTGAGTCCTTTTCATTTCTTTTTTTTATTTTATTTTTTCTTTTTAAACTATGTTTCTCTAAGTGATTAGGTGGGGCACACGATTCAAGTTGTTACCACTGCTAGGGTGAATTAGAGTGACTGAGTTACTAAAAAAAAAAAAAGACTGGACCAGTTAGACCAATCGGAATAAGTATTAACACTTGGATAGCAATATGCGTGTGTTCTCCCTGTTTCCGTCGCCTAAGCAAGCGTGGAATGCAGGACCCGTGGGAACTATCGTGTAATCTGCTGACAAGAAGCATGTGCTTGGATCAAAACGATATATTCATGCCGTTAAGTTAAAAAAAAAAAGGTTATTGTTCTGTGTAGTCAACTGCTGGTTCCCTTGTATTTGCCAGTTTGTTGATCTAGATTTAAGTTATTGACCACTGGTTCCCTTGTATATGCCAGTTGTGTTGATATTAGTCAGACCGGTATCTCAGTCCATTATGATAGGTTCATTCTGGCAGTGGCCTTCAGACAGATATGTGAAACATCGATCATTTGGTTAACATCAAAACCATCTACATTTTTTATTTCCATCTCCTTTTTCTATCCATATGATTAGTTTGACTCCGAATATGATGTCCATAGTGCAACTATCTGAGTAGAGCTCTGTCACTTTATATGAATTTTAGTATGCTTGAGTGCAAACTCGTGTACAACAATTGGAATTTCGCATCAGGGTACTTCCTCCTATAGTCAATGATTATATGCCAACCAAGGAGATTCTTTAGTGCCTTCCAAGGTTCATTGTAGATAGTTAGGGTCTGGAGTAAAGGTTTTGTGGGTACACCTCTGGTAAACCCTCCGGAGACAACACTCCGTCACTAGGGACACCTAGTGAGTAAGGATTTTATTTTTGCTCGAGGACTAGCAAATAATAAGTTTGGGGGTATTTGATAGACGCATTTATGTGTCTATTTTGTTCTCAATATTCTGTATTGTTAGACTCGATTAAGTACTTATTGTGTTATTTTGTGTTTTTGTAGATGTTTTTAGAGAAATAAGACTTTGCGGCGAAATGAGCTCGAAAAGTAGTGTTTTACACCCCAGAAATGTACCGTAGGCACCCCAGAAATGCACCGGAAGCGTCCCAGAAATGTCCCGGAGGAACCCAGAAAATTACTATTTCGACCCAAATTGCTATTCGCACCCCAGCTTTGGTTAAGGGGCAACCCTTCTTCATCATTTGAAAATTCGAATTGGCGGGAAATTTAGTTATCGTCTGCAACATTTTGTGGAGCAGAATTGGACGAGATTTTATGTGAGTTTTTTCACGGGATTAGATTGCAAACAGCATGTTTCACTCAAACAGGGAAGGTAGTTGACTCATGCACGTATTAAAGGGAAGATATGATACGATTCTAAGTGACACAGGGAATGAAAAATTTTGAAGTTAAAGCAGAGAATACGTATCTTATGAGAACAGGGAAAGAATATATTCACAGGGTAATCATATATATCACATCCATAGAGTTTAGGAAAGTTTTGAATGCTGCAGACGCGTGATCAGAAAAGAAGGGAATAATCCCGTGAAAATATTTTTCATTTATCATGGAGATTTTTGGAGTTATTAGAGGAGATTCGAAGTCCTGCTGTGTATAAATAGTCTACTGTGGTTGATTGGAAGGGGGGTCGAGAGGAGGTCCAGAGAAGCAGAAATCAAGAGTTGATGAAACTCTGTTGCTGCTGCTGCTGATGAAGAACACCAAGAACACGAAGAACAGACTCGCAAGGACAGTCGTTTATCAACAGTGTCTAAGACGCACAGCCGTGGGTCGCAGTGCAGTCTAAACAGCAGCAGCACTTGTCTTTTATCGTTCATTCTGTGACGCTTTTTGTGCGTCGCAGATTACAGTTTTACACCATTTTCTCCTTTTCTCTCCATTGTAAACACCATTTGAGCTATAAAAATATATTTTGAGCGTGTTTTCATCATGATGAGTTAAACCCCAACACTGGGACGACGGAGGAGGTCGAATTTCATCCATGTGGTAATTTCATTAATTCTTTTATTTACTTTTTGCACTAATTTTAATTGAATTAAGATTTTAAATTAATTACTTGTGATTTCATTTGATGGAGTATGCTTAGTCCTAGGGATTTTTGATATGCCATGCTTAAGAAATACAAGTAATATTTTATAAAATCTATATTGGCAATAAACTAGAGTTAATATTTATTTTGTTTTTGAACTATAATTGCTAGAATTAATTTCTGAACCATTTGAAAATGAAAAAAAACGGCTGAATCTTTAGTCCCAGTACTCTTGCCCATATTGTTAATATTTTTTGTATATATTTATTTTCCATTAAGTCTAAAAAATTATCCTTCACAATTCCGAGAGTTTGAACCTCATTACTACAACCCACGAAAAATTATTAATCATACCTCCCATCACCAGAGCCAGAGCAGCCGCAAACCCCAACATTTTTTCAAGTGTAACACCTCCAGTCGTCACCAGAGCAGCTGCTACTCCCCCTTCAGGACGAGGGGCCGGAGGAATCAGAGGAGGCCAACCCCCTATCAGCATTATTGATTTGATGGAGAGGCAAGAAATTCTCTCTAAGGCTCAGACAGACATTGCTTCGACCCAGAAATAGGTACTCACTTTGCTCAAGACATTAACATAACAATTGCCACAAGAGTCATGACATCCCCTGGAACCAACAAGGAGTACCTTCAACACGCCTGGAGCGAGTGCTTCAGCAGGACGTGCCTACCTAGATAAAGAAGCCCGTATTGCTCCTGAACGCCCATGGGAAAGGAACCAACCACCCAACTTGATCACTCGTGAGGATCTGGAACGACTTATCCAAAATCGAGGCAAGGAAAACCCGGTGGGCCTGCACCAGCACCAACCTCCATATCCTCCTGATGTGCAGAGAGTTACCCTACCGAGAGGATATTCCTCTCATCAGTTTCCCCTTTATGATAGTACTGGTGACGCTCGCGAACACATTTCTCGTTTTCTAGAATCTTTGGGAGAACACGAATACAATCACGTCCTCCGCCTGAAAGAATTCTCAAAATCGCTTACAGGAAGAGCATACACCTGGTATAACAACATCGCACCAAACAACATATCGAACTGGTGTGAGATGGTCACCGCCTTTTACAAGAAGTATTTCTTCGTGTCCGAGCAAATCACTTTCTCGGACTTGGGAAGAATGTTTCAGCGAAACAACGAGCATCCGAACGATTATGTCAAGAGATTTAAAATTCAAGCTTTGGACTGTCACGATCCAAATGTGACTGAACAACAATTGGTAGAATCGTGCATTAATGGTATGGTTCCCATGTATCATGCTTTACTGGAAAATCTGCGCTTCCAGACGTTCTCTGAACTTCATGAAGATGCTAAGCGATCGGCTACAACCGCACCAGCGCTTTTAGAAATAACCAGACCGGCCAGGGGTGAGGATGCACACGAAACTCAAGGGAACGTGCGTCTTATAAACAAGCAATACAACACTGGTCCTTCGGTAAGCGTGGTAGGCAAAGGAGGGAAAAGGAAAGCTCCAGCAACGGAGCAACAACCCAAACGCGCAGCGCCAGCGCAGGCGACTCCATCCCGGATAGCCACGGATAAAACTCCTGAAGATGGGGATGCTCCAGACTTTCAATTTCCAATAGACGAAGTCATTGAACTAATGTAAGCATGGATTCAAGATGATGAAGTCAAGCTACCTCCTCTTAGGCGTCCACAAACGGAAGAAGAAATGGCGAATCCCAAATACTGTCGTCATCATAGGTTCGTCAATCACCCAACTAGTGACTACAACAAGTTGAAGTGCATTTTCAAAGAGAAGGTGGATGCAGGAGAACTTCAACTTGGAAACGAAGGAGTCAACAGAGACCCCATTCCTTTCAGGAGTTGCATGATTTCTGGGGACTCTGTTCATAAGACCGTGCAGTCGATGATGAAACCGTTGTGTGAAATTATGTATTTCTCTAAGGCACAACGTCAAGACATGTTTGGGGCTCTTAACCGTGTCGTATCAGGCAAGCTTCTGTTTCTAGTTAAGGAAGTTTGTCCTGAGCCTCAATCCTTCTTAGGAAACGCGAGATGTAACTGGGGACTCCTAACCATCGCTCGCTTGAAGGATGTTGAGTTCGAAAACGTGCTGATTGATGTAGTATCTGATTTCAACATCGTCACCGTCAAGGCCCTGAAAGCTGGAAAGATCTCGAAGCAGGACGTTGTTCATTGCCCAACCACAATTAGAAATTCTGAAGGAGAGTCCAGCGACACTTATAGGTACACCGACCTCGAGATCAATATAGGAGACGCTCTAACACGCGGTAACTTTTATATTGTGAAAGATTACCCGAACTATGATATGATTCTAGGGCGCTCATGGGTGCATGACAACAAAGCAAAGTTAGGGGTGTGTCCTTTGCCGGTGTTTATACCTGAGAGGATCTCCAACAAGCCATCTAATCCCGAAGACTATTTGATGCCGTATCAATCACTCACAAATGTGACACAATTAACTGGAGAGATCCCGTCAGCATATATTAGAAGATTACGAACCCAAGTAAGTCTCATAAAACAACCCTTTTTGCAACCAGTCACTCCTCCTTATGATAAGTCTCGGGGACTCGCTCCAATCAACAACCCATCCGCCACTAGGAGATGTGAATGGGATGCTGGTCCTTTTAAACGCTTTGTTAAAAGTTTAGAAGCTGTCTCGGTCAAATACGGCAAGCCCAAGAATCAAGTAGCCGTACAACTCCCAAACCCATTTTAAATTGGAGATTTGATAATGAAGGTGACCGCGTTTCAAGTTGGGGATGTGACAGTGAAAGTGACCGCTCAGTCTGATTCACCTACAAAAAGGGAAGATAAGCCATATCTGGTGGCAGATGTTATCTTAGGCGGTTACTGCAAGCTCATCAATGCTGAAAAACTGGAAGGCGTGATGATTCAATCACGATGGCTCGAACCCTATAGTACCTAAAACGCTGTGCTACCATTTCCTCCAGCGTTCTCTCCATACCTAAAACGTTGTGCTATCTTTTCCTCCAGCGTTCTCTTTAGTATTTCTTCTAGCGATTTCCTCTTCATGCAATATTTGTAATTCCTCCAAAATGATTGCACTGCTTGCATTCATAATTAGGGTTTCAATCTTTCAATTGATCAACGTATTATTTCCTATTATAAATCTCTTTATTCCTGAATCATGACACAAATTCTTGAACAAACCTAAAACTCTCATTACCCATCAGTTCAAACCAGAAAGACAAAACCCTAAAAGAAAATCTCATATCTTTCGAGAAACATCGAAGGATACATGAAGAAAATAAGGCAAACGCTTCGAAGAGCAGTCTACTCCAACAATAAATCAACTCCTCAATCACCACATGATTAGGCGGATTTCAACACAATTGGAAGGCAGGCAGGTCCGTGACCAATCTCTGATTTTCATCATCGAATCCCCTTCGTTATTTTTTAGGGTTATATGCGATCATCATAAGGGAAAGTGCGCGTTCACATGAGAACACATCATCAAATGTCACATGGAGAGATTCTATCGCAACCTTACTGGAGAAACACTACAACTAGGGTTCCCAGATATCGAAGAGAAAATCATTAGATTAAAACCAGGCTCAACCATAAAACCACTGAGAGTACGAGAAGAAAATGTCTACAAAATCATAGAAAGTGCTCAACTATAAATGAAAGCAACAAAGGGAAACTTTAGACATTTGAAGTATCAGCGGTGTCTTCACTGGTGCTATCATTGGAAGCTGCTTCAATACTTTCATCATAAGCCACCGTTATGTCCTCTCTGGAAGCCACATCGACTTTCCCTTTTGATGCCGCTTCGACGCCTTCCTCAATATCCGCTTCAATATTCCCTCCAGGAGACGCGCCGATATCGCCCTTGGAAGCCGCTTCAACATCTTCATCCTTGGAATCTGCTTCAACATCTTCTCCAGATGCCGCTACCATGATCTCCTCAGCAACCACTTCAGTGTTCCCTCCGGCGGTTGCTTCAATACCCTCCACGGAATCTAATTTGAACTCTCCCTCAGGAACTGCCCCAATGGCCTTATGAGGATACTCTAGTTCGTCCATGTCAGAATCGAGGATGATGACTCCGTTACAGACAAGGTAATCATACTTGTTTTCACTGTAAGGCCACTGATGCTCGATCCTTCGGCGCTTTAGCCGAGCTGAAAACTTTTCAGCTCTCGCACTCGGCAGCTACACACTTCGCCGCGCCTCCATTCTTCCTCCATGCCGACCGAAGCCAAGAAAGCCTGAGCATGCTCCCGAACGAAACGTAGTTGCAGAAGAGACATACCATGTATAGCACGATCAACTTCACGAAATGGAGGATCTATTTTGGATATCACCTCATCGAACGAAACGTAGTTGCAGAAGAGACATACCATGTAAAAACTGTTTATAACTGGGAAACACTTCTAGAAGAACAGTTGGATGAACTTTCTGATGAAGGTGATTCAAATATTGATAGAGAGGTTGATGAAGAAGTCTCAAAGTATGTTAAGGTTTTGAATTCGTTGGAAAAGAATAAGATGGAAACTTCTCATGTCACACCTCTTCTGACTCCTCTTTGTCGAAAAAAAAAGCAATTGAGAAGATATTACGTAGGTGTTTATGTTTCGAATTGTTCTAACGAATCGATCCTCAAGGATTCTGACGAAAACCTACTGTTTGAGGGTGAAAACAGTTTCTGCTGGTTTCAGTAATTTCATGTGATGTGGGTGAGAAACAAATCTAAACCCTAAACAACGTACTGCAAGGGAGTACTTTAGATTCGATAGATCAATATGTACAAGTCCGGCCTAAATCAAGAAATGGTCGTTCCAGACTTGCTTCGGTCACAAAGTGGAGGAGAAGAGTTGGTTTTGGGGAGGGAAGCGAAGAGAGTGTTGAGACCAAAATAGTTAATTCTGGAAGAGTAGTTATTTTGTGACTTGTATCAGAAAGTGGGAAGCTAACAGATGGGAAAGCTAGCAAATGTTTTCTGATTATTGTATGTTCCTGACCAGAACTTGTTGTTCGGTGAAAATAGGTAATGCCTATTTATACAAGTCAAAGTGAAACATACTCTGGTCTCATTAAAAAATGGAAAACGGGTGAGTAAATGGGAGGAGGTGGTAACCGGTAACGCTTGGAATTGATGTTCCATAAAAAAAAGCGTTTCACCATTACTCCATGTATTTACTAACCGCCTCATCCTTATGACACTTTCTAATAACGTGCGTAGTGTACGCCGCACGTTGTAGACCGCCAAACCAATACCCAATGAGCATCCCCTAGTTTGTGACATGTGTTGATGTCTCGAGTGTTTTCATGGAAAACATGTAGCATGTTGTTGTTGTCTGGCAAGTTGAGCTTGGGAGACTTTCCGGCTCGGTTGTGACCTTCAATGGTCGAGATTTTGCATCTTAAGAGGAAGGTAGCCGTTGATTATTGCAACCTTTCATTTGGTAGCCAGTGGCGTGAAAGTATGATCAGTATGGCTTTAATATGTCCCAGTTCAGGCGCGGACAAAAGTTAGGGTTTTGGCTTTGTTTAGGCGCGACCAAACTAGGGCCAAAGGTTTCCATGCGTTAGCTGGTAACCATGGACGGCTAAGATCTGCATCTTAGATGAAAAAGTGGTCGTTGATTGTTGCAGGCCTTCGTTTTGGTAGCCGCATAGGGAAGGACGACATGGTATGGCGCGGCAAGGTGGTTGGCATGCCATTGGCACATGTGGCATGGCATGCCTTGGCGCGGTTTGGCGTGGCCAAAAGTAGGGTTTTGGGACAAAGTTTACCATGCGTTGTTTGGCGACCTTGGACGGCTAGGATTTGCATCTAGGATGGAAGAGTGGTCATTGATCGTCGCACACCTTCGTTTTGGTAGCCACATGGGGAAGGTCGGCATGGTGTGGCACGACAAGGTTGTTGGCATGCCATTGGCACATGTGGCATGACATGCCTTGGCGCGGTTTGGCGTGGCCAAAACTAGGGTTTTGGGCCAAAGGTTACCAGGCGTTATTTGGCGACCTTGGACGGCTAGGATTTGCATCCAGGATGGAAGGGTGGCCGTTGATCGTCGCATGCCTTCGTTTTGGTAGCCGCATAGGGAAGTACGACATGGTATGGCGCGACAAGGTGGTTGGCATACCATTGGCACATGTGGCATGAAATGCCTTGGCGCGATTTGGCGTGGCCAAAACTAGGGTACCATGCGTTGTTTGGCGACCTTGGACGGCTAAGATTTGCATCTAGGATGGAAGGGTGGCCGTTGATCGTCGTACGCCTTCGTTTTGGTATCCGCATAGGGAATGCCGGCATGGTGGGTCCAAGGCCAATGGCGCGGATGGATTGGCATAGTGGGGCCAAGGATTTGGTACAGACGGCTTGGCATGGTGGGGCCAAGGCAAGGTGAGGTTGGCTTGGCATGGTGGGGCCAAGGGTTTGGCATGCCATTGGCGCATGGTGAGGCTAGCATGGTTGGGGCCAAGGGTTTGGAATGCCATTGGAGCATGGTGCGGCTAGCATGGTTGGGGCCAAGGCAAGGCGCGGTTGGCTTGGCATGGTGGGGACAACGGTTTGGCATGCCATTGGCGCATGGTGCGGCTAGCATGGTTGGGGCCATGGAAAGGTGCGGTTGGCTTGGCATGGTTGGCCCAAGGGTTTTGCATGCCATTGGCGCATGGTGCGGCTAGCATGGTTGGGGCCAAGTCAAGGCGCGGTTGGCTTGGCATGGTGAGGCCAAGGGTTTGGCCTGCCATTGGCGCACGGTGCGTCTAGCATGGTTGGGGCCAAGGAAAGGCGCGGTTGGATTGGCATGGTGGGGCCAAGGGTTTGGCATGCCATTGGCGCATGGTGCGTCTAGCATGGTTGGGTCCAAGGCAAGGCGCGGTTGGCTTGGCATGGTGAGGCCAAGGGTTTGGCATGCCATTGGCGCACGATGCGTCTAGCATGGTTGGGGCCAAGGAAAGGCGCGGTTGGCTTGGCATTGTGGGGCCAAGGGTTTGGCATGCCATTGGCGAATGGTGCGGCTAGCATGGTTGTCATGCCTTGGCGAGGTAGACGTGGTTGGCATGGTTGGCATGCGTTGGCGCGGAGATGTGGCTGGCATGGTTGGCATGCCTTGGCGCGGAGATGTGGCTGGAATGGTTTGCCATTGGAACCGTGGTGCGGCTAGAATGGTTGGCATGCCTTGGCACGGTAGCCTGAGAATTAGGGTTTGGTATGTACGAAGATGATGTCGGTCAATACTAAGGGTTCTGCCGTGGAACATGACACATGTATATATAAAAAAAAGGTACCCTGGTAATTCTTACGTAGGTATGTTGAATGATTCAATAAATGCGCTAGTGGTTGTAGTGACATCATGTCAGATGTAAGGTTTTACGATTTTAACCCTAAGCTAAAAACCACCATCAACACCTACGTATGAAGTCACTTGAATGTGATAATCTTTATCAAAAGTACTCTTTGTTGGAAGAGAAACTTGCAGAATCTGAAGCAAGGATTAATGTATGGGATGTCGTAGGCTCAACAAATTAATAAGTATATTTCCCACTAATTAACTAGTAATATAGCGGTAGTAAGAGATCGTTCCCACAGAAAGCTGTGTAATTGATAGGTTATTTGATCAGCAAAATAAAATAAATAACAATGGGGGGTTTGGTTGTAAGATAAATATAAAGAAAATAAGAAGAAAGGGATGATCAAGGAATCCTTCGTCGTTACCAAGCGATAGCTGGATTAATATACTTATTTATCTTCCGTTAGAACCATACATCACCAACCGTAGATAAGCAGGTACGCTTTGCTATCCCAAAAACTCCTTGTATCACTGGATAACAGGTACGCTTAGTCACTGGATTGTATCTAACTGATCCGCCTTGAGGTACGGTTACAGGTGTAACTCAATCGAACGCTTTAGGGTTTGTGAATTTAGGTTTGATTCCAGCAGTTAAACTCAGCATGCTCGGTTCACTTACTAGTGTTGTTTCCACACACGATTGCTTTACAGAATCCCTATGCAAGGTCTCATGTTTTCTACTTATGTAGGAGATGCACGACAATTACGGATCGCTCAACTCACTACTAACAATAGAATGATAAATAGACTAATCTGGTTGCGTACCCAAACCAATTTAAGAATCAATCATAAACCCTAGATATAATGAAAACAAAAGATGATGATTAAAACCTCAAATAGATTTGTATTATTAATAAATCTTCACGCTTAGAACATTGAATTCATCCTTAATCAACAAAGGATTTAGCTACTCATATTACAAAGAAGATGAATAATGGTGGTTTCCCCCTAAAGGGGTAAACCCTAGGTTTTTGATGTAGAACTTGTGATATGAGATCGATGATATGATTTTACATAACCTAATACCTTTTTATAGGTTTAGATTTCTTGGTCTCCAAGTATTTAGTTCGGTTAAGAAACCCGACCCGAAATAACGACCCCAAACGTGCCCTTAGGCCTTCCAAGGTGTTAATACACGTTTTCCACTTGCTAAGTTCGCGAACCCAGTCCGCGAACTTCAAATTCTAGCAGATAGTTTCGGAATTAAAGTATGCGTACCCGTCCGCATATTTTACTGTCTTCGGTATTCAATAAAAGCTTGTTTTGACCGCAACTTCTTCATCCGAACTCGGAATGACTTCATTATTTTTGCATTATTTTTATATTTCAATTTTCTTAAAGATGATTATGAGAAATCCTTAATTTGAATGAGTTAAGATCCGTCTTTGGCCCTTCTCTTGATTTTGAGTGTTTTGCTCCTTTTCGTCGCACTTCTTCCACTACTCTTGGACTTGGGCACTTAGATACTTGGGATAATTCTATTCTTGGATCTTTTAAGCACTTTGTAGCTCCTTTGTGGATGATTCACCTAATAGAGGAAAATAAGAGCAAACAAGAGTAATAATACGAGTACATGCAAGAATAATAGCTAAAATAAGTATGGAATGGATACTAAAATCATATGAATTATGCACTTAAAAATTCCCCCACACTTAGCTTTTGCTAGTCCTCGAGAAAACCAAATAAAGCTAATCCTAAATACAACAACTCCATTTCATTGAGAATACGGTTACACTTAGCATGTATAACAAGCCTTTAAACCCCTAGGTGTCCCTAGTGGACGAGTTATAGTCTCGTGAGGGCTTAAAAGAGGTATACCCACAAAACCTTCTCCAATTTCTCTCCTTGGAAGAACTACTAAGGATAGACACAAAGTAGTAGCTAATAATTAGCCTGCATAAGTTCTTTAGCTACAAACATCCCACATACATTTAAATCATCACACATAAGCAATTACTTATGTATGTCATTCAACCTGATTACAAAACTTTACTAAGATAGTCATCGCACTTGTTGCAACGTTTTTCAAAACATTCAATACTGAAATCACATGGATAGATAAGAAAATGGAAATAGAAAAATGAAGTGTGCAAAATGTTGACTAAAGTGAAAGATGTTACCCATAATACTTGTATGAATGTCGTCAAAGGTATCTATATATAGCGCAATAGTTGAGAGAAGCACCCATTTAACTCGACCACATGATTAGATACTCTAAGCGCATGTTCCTTTTCAGCAAGTACATGATAGTTTCCTTGGATCCTGCGTTCCACGCTTGCTTAGGCGACAGAGACAGGGACAACGTTTCACACACACTGCTATCAAAGTTTCAATAACCTCATCAATAGTCTTTTTGACTTGCTATATAATGTCGATAAAAGAAGAGGAGCCTTATATATATATATTCTTTTTCTTTTTTTTTTCTCTCTTTTTTTTTTTTTTTCCGGATCACTTTTTACGAGTGTAAGACAATTGTCTATGGGGCTTTTATATACTCAACCAATGATTACCTTGCTACAACATCCACGGTAGTATCAGGATCCCACCAAATCACTTTAGAGAAACATATAACTGCAAAAATAAAAAGAAAGTGATTCGGTAATGATTAATTGCGATGATGAATCTTTCAAACGACTACCATATCTTAGTTTCGCATTCAATTATGAACATATATATTTAAAGATTTTAGAACGATAAAGTGGAACTCAATCTATAACTGTAAGAACTATTTCAACCTAAAAAGGTTTAGAGTGTCATCCTAAATAGCTCATAATTAACTACAAAAGATGAAGTCTCAAGAATGCAAGAAATCAAAGAGTATGATTTTTTTTATGCAATCCAAACATGCTTAACTACTCCCCCACACTTAAACTCAACATTGTCCTCAATGTTCAAAACCGAAAATTCTGATTTCTGACATAACAGCCCTGAAAAACTCAAAAACGGTACAAATGGGTAGGGAACTAGGAAAAACATCCTAAAATAAAGTTGTTCGCATACGTCTTTTCTATAATATGTCAAAAGGGAAAAGTATTTCGATAAAAGGTATGACTTTTATGGCCTCTGGACTGACTGACATGCAATCTGAAAAAGTTCTGTAAAAATACTGAAACTCAAATGTCCAGGCGTATCGCTCCAACTTAACAGACTCCGAATTCAGATTTTCTTTTTTTAAAAGAAAGGTATGTCTGTCCTATTTAAAATTTGTGGTCAACCACTCAAATCGGACTCCGTACGAAGTCTCGAGAGCTATTTTCGTAACAACTGCGCAGTCAGAATTTTCTGACGAGAATTCGCCAAAACTTTCATTATAGATATGGGACTTTGTAAAATCTAAGATGGAAATGCAAGATATGATATGCAAAACTAAGAAAATTAAAAATAAAAGGGATTGAGATACAAAACCGATGGGTTTCCTCCCATTTAACGCTTGGTTTAACGTCGTCAGCCCGACGTTATTGTTATCGTCTGTACACTAATAATCTGAAAATTTGGTAGTCCTTCCAAATAAAAATCTGCAATTCAAATAATAGATTCACAAAAATGTTAGCACAAAATATAAATATTGAAGCTATGACTTTATTTAAGTTTCCCCCACACTTAGTCCTTTCTGCACTCGGAAGTGGATAGAGAACATAGAATTCGGGAACTTCAATAGGTTCCTCAACTTGGTGAACCTGCAAAATACTCGAATAAAACACATCAAGTGGTGGATACTTAGAAGTAAAATAACTTTAGAAGCAAAAAAATCCAATCCTAAGTGATGTATTTTCTTAAAAGTTGGGTTAACAAGTCTTTCGGAATCTACTTCGATAAGAGGAAAATGATCAATAGATATAGAATTATGCAAAGGATTAGATAAACCTTGTACCCGATCCTCATATTTCTTAGTTAACAGTGAATTATTTACCTCAAGTATATCGTGGTCCTCTTTCGAACTATTATTATCTAGCTTAATTGGGTCTTCCACGACTTCAATCAATTTGGTTTCATTCTCAATCTTCATCTCTTCAACAACCTCGTCATTGGAATCAGAATCCTCTCCTAAAACATCTAGTTCATTGATGCAACTCCTAATTTCTTCGTTTGAGTACGTTACACCATTTATAACAATAGATATATCATACCCAATCTCCTCCTTTTAAATAGGCGAAAGATCGTTATTATGATTCGGAGTTGGAATAAATGTATCATTATTATAAGAACTTTCCAAAGGTTGCTCATCTCCAAAATATTTTTTTTGTCCTTAGAAATTTCAGAATTGGTTTGGTTTTGAGGGAACACTTCTTCTTCATAACTATTCTTATCGAGTTGAGCAATTTGACTCCTTGAAGTTTCCCTAGCCTGGTTGCGCTCATCCATCTTTTGAATATGCCGGTCTATTTTATCAATATGTTGCTGCATCATATCAATCAGACTAGAAAACTTGTTAGAAGCATCACTATCCTCCCATCCTTGTGATTGTTCACTTACATTCCCGTCATAAGTTTGTTGACATGTATGAGAATATCCGTAAGGTTCCGTAGGATAATGATCGTAACCAAAAGATTGGTTTTGATTATACCCATAGGAAGGTTGGTAGTTGTTATATGAATGAGATTGAAAACCATATTGATTACCACTGTTATATGTTGACTGGTCTTGTGCTTCGTATATGTTATTCCGTAAGGAAACATGACGAGTCACAAGAACAAAAGATAAAATAAAAACAAAAACAAAAACAAGCTAAACAAATAACAGATCAATTAGCGACTGCTTCCCGGTAGCGGCGCCAAAATTTGTACGGGTTGTCGTAGGCTCAACAAATTAATAAATATACTTCCCACTAATTAACTGGTAATATAGCGGTAGTAAGAGATCGTTCCCACAGAGAGCTGTGTAATTGATAGGTTATTTGATCAGCAAAATAAAGTAAATAAAAATGGGAGGTTTGGTTGTAAGATAAATATAAAGACAATAAGAAGAAAGGGATGATCAAGGAATCCTTCGTCGTTACCAAGCGATAGGGATTAGTATACTTATCTATCTTCCGTTAGACCCATACATCACCAACCTTAGAATAGCAGGTACGCTTTGTTATCCCCGAAACTCCTTGTATCACCGGATAAAAAGTAAGCTTAGTCACCGGATTTCTATCCAACTGAGTCTCCTTGAGGTACGCTTACAAAGTGTAACTCAATCGAACGCTTTAGGGTTTGTGAATTTCGGTTTGATTCCAGCAGTTAAACTCAGTACGCTCGGTTCACTTACTAGTGTTGTTTCCACACCTGATTGCTTTACAGAATCCCTCTGCAAGGTCTCATGTTTTTTACTTATGTAGGAGATGCACGACAATTACGTATCCCTCAACTCACTACTAGCAATAGAATGATAAATAGACTAATCTGGTTGCGTACCCAAACCAATCTAAAAATCAATCATAAACCCTAGATATAATGAAAACAAACGATGATGATTAAAACCTCAAATAGATTTGTATTATTAATAAAGCTTCATGCTTGGAACATTGAATTCATCCTTAATCAACAAAGGATTTAGCTACTCATATTACAAAGAAGATGAATAATGGTGGTTTTCCCCTAAAAGGGTATACCCTAGGTTTTTGATGTAGAACTTGTGATATGAGATCGATGATATTATTTTACATAACCTAATACCTTTTTATAGGTCTACATTACTTGGTCTCCAAGTATTTAGTTCGGTTAAGAAAATCCGACCCGAAATAACGAAATAACTACCCCAAACGTGCCCTTAGGCCTTCCATGGTGTGAATACACGTTTTCCACTTGCTAAGTTCGCGAACCCAGTCCACGAACTTCAAATTCCAGCAGATATTTTCGGAACTAAAGTATGCGTACCCGTCTGCATACTTTACTGTCTTCGGTATTCAATAAAAGCTTATTTTGGCCACAACTTCTTCATCCGAACTCGGAATGACCTCATTCTTTTTGAATTATTTTTATCTTTAAATTATCTTAAATATGATGATGGGAAATCCTTAATTTGAATGAGTTAATATCCGTCTTTGGCCCTTCTCTTGATTTTGAGCGTTTTGCTCATTTTCGTCGCACTTCTTCCACTACTCTTGGACTTGGGCACTTAGATACTTGGGATACTTCTATTCTTGGATATTTTAAGCACTTTGTAGCTCCTTTGTGGATGATTCACCTAATAGAGTCTAATAAGAGAAAACAAGAGTAATAATATGAATACATGCAAGAATAATAGCTAAAACAAGTATGGAATGGATACTAAAATCATATGAATTATGCACCTATCAAAAAGTTAGATTTTGTGACAGAGAAAGCGCCTTTCTCTTCTCTCTCTCTCGAGAAAAACGTCTTGAGGCTGATTTAGCTGCTGCTCTTGATAAAATCGAGATGTTGGAAGATGACTTTAAAAAGTTCAATACTAGTTCAAGCAAGTAAAAATCATCGTGATACACGAGTATTGGACTATAAGGGAATAGATGCTCCAAGTATTAGCAAAGAGGTAAAATTTGTCAAGGCTAGTGATTCTTCTCAAAAAAAGGTTTCCACTGATGGCAAAAGTGAAATACCTTCACCGGAAGTTAAAGTTCAAAAGAGCAATATATATCAACCTCAAAAGTCAACACACACAGATCGAGGTAATAACATTCCTTATGTTTGTCACTATTGCGGAAATAAAGGTCACCTGGATAGGAGATGTCGTTTCCGTATAAGGAATGAGAAACTTCATAATGTTCTTGTTTGGGCATCATAAGAAGTTGTGAAACCAAGATCATATGTTAAGACTAATCCCCTTAACGCTACAGGTTGTAACTGTCCAACCTTTAGGCAAAGGAATCAGTGCTTTGATAAATCTAGATTTTCCAATAAACGTCATACGAATCCTTTTCATAATCGTAATGGTTATTAAAAGGATAACTTCGTAAAGACTAAGACAAGATCCAATGCTCCCAATTGGAGAAAGATTAACTTGCAAAAGAATAGTCAATCCAATTCACTTCCGAGAAATCTTAAATAGAGTAGTGGGAAGAAGGTTTCGGTTGTTCCTAAACACACTCAGAAGTGGGTTCTGTTAAAGCACTGCTCGATTGAACCCACTAGTGTTGGTATGTCAAGTTAGTTATAAATTTTAGTTGCCAAAATGCATTCTTGATTTAGCATACTAAAGATAGTTTCGGACTAGATTAGGTCTAAAAAGTTGAATCGAAGCTATCCTTAAAGGATGAAGATTGAAGATTGGAGACTACAAGAAGACATCAACAAGTGCTTCATAAACAAAGGTATGTGATTGATTTGATTTGGATTCTTGTTCAATTATACTTTTCTAATATATCAAGATATATGCTTACTCTATGGAACAATTCCGATGACGGTAAATGTACATTTATGTATATATACTTGAGGTTATTTGATTCATGACCTTGGAGACAATAATCTTTATTCTTATAAAGAATCTCACGTTATATTGGATGATCTTACGAATCCAACGAGTCAAGAATCACTCAATTCCGAGTTATAACGATGAAGTTATGAGTGATTTACTAAAGATCGTTACTAGGAAACAATCCATGGGTTGTTTGTAACAGTTCACGGACTTGGGCCCAATTACGTGACTAAAAGCTATTTTTGGTCAAGTTGGTGATGTTTCCTTGTCTAGGCAAGATGGCTATTAATCCAAACATATTTGATTACCATATTAAAGTGTTTGTGATAACTTTTAATTCCTGCCTAAGTTAAAATGTGATTTATTCCGATAAATAAATATTTGCTAATTAATTATTTATGCATAATATTTATAACTTAGGAAAGACTCCCATAATTAGGAGAGTCTTGAAAAAGGAAAATAGCTTTACTTAGCTTTCAATCTATTGTTCACTATAAATAAAGGGTTCGTGAGTTTACACGTTTTTCATCCCCTTTTGAAAAATTGGCGTAAGCTTTGCAGGTTGTTTCCATGTCTTCTGTTCTTCGTGAACAAGAGTGAGATAAAAGTCTTTGCATTGGGGATCACAAAGCCAAGTTGGATTTAATCTTTGTGATTGATCATACAACTTGTAATCTAGGTTTTTCACCTCTTGTCTATTCGAAGGTTTTCTCTTCTGATATAAAACCATTCAAGAGTTGTTGATCATAAACCCTAGGTTTTGATATATTTCAGTTTCCGATCGTATACCAACACTTGTTAGTCGAAATCGGAAGCTAGAAAGAAAACTTCGATTAAGGTATCTCGTAAAAAACCTTAAGAAGTTATAAACAAGATATCTCTAGATTTATTCTAGTTGTTCTTGTTGTAGAATTATTAGGGTTCTTCTTAACTTGGAAATTGATCTTTGGAATCACCCAAGTTTACTTACGGAAATCAGGTTCACGGACTCCTTGTGTGTACGTATACTGATTGTAAGTTAAAACCCTAATCTACAAGTTTGTTTTTGATATTAATTTTACCCAAAACCTTGATTCACATCTAAAGGGAAATCAAACTGGTGTTTTGTGCAAACAAAATACCAAATCGTATCAATCATGTTGGTGTATCTTTTAAAGAGAACCTTGGGTTCTGCTAGAATATTTTTGTGAAGAGTTCCTAAAGAGAATCAGTATTCTGCTAGGAGTTCTATAAGTGCTGAAGCAGGTATTACATCTAGTCCGATTAGGTAGTAGGAAATTGGTGTAACATCTTTTAATCAGTGTGTGTTTATTATGGACTAGGTCCCGGGGTTTTTCCGCATTTGCGGTTTCCTCGTTAACAAAATTATGGTGTCTGTGTTATTTCTTTTCCGCATTATATTTTATTTATATAATATAAATATCACAGGTTGTGCGTTAAGATCAATCAGTTCTTGTATCCGGACTTTGGGTTGTTAAGTGAATTGCTTGACGCTTGAACATTGGTCTTTGGTACTCCTGCTGGGATCAGAGACATAAGGAGCGCAACTGTACCTTGAATCAGTGTGAGATTGATTGGGGTTCAATTACAGTTCAGACCGAAGTTAGTTTGTAGTAGGGTAGTGTCTGTAGCGGCTTAATACAGGGACTAGGTACCGGGGTTTTTCTGCATTTGCGGTTTCCTCGTTAACAAAATTTCGGTGTCCGTGTTATTTCTTTTCCGCGTTATATTTTGTTATATAATTGAAATATCACAGGTTGTGCATTAGTTTAATCAATTAGACCTTTGGTTGTTGATTTACATTGATTGATACTTGGATATTGGTCTTTGGTACCATCCAAGTTATCTCTCTTATATTTAATTAGTCTCGCAGATTTCTATTTGCTTGAGTAAGGATTAAATTGAGAGATCGATATATTATAACTCTTTGATATACTTTGTTAAGATTGAGTCTGGTTGATTTTCTTGAAAGTATATTGGAGTTAGTCCATACAGATTGCTAAGAGAAATATTGGGTGTGGTTGTTGTACCCTCACTTTTTCACGTAGCATTGAAGGAGAAGCTAGCCAGTGAAAGCACAACCTTCTTCTTCGGCTGAGAGTCTGAGATACTAACGCTCACCACAGGGGTAAAACCCTTAGCAAACGAACTACTTGATTGAAGCGAAGTAGAAGGAGACGACAGAAGACTCTTGGAAGATACAACCACAGCACCAGTAGCATCCCAGACAACAGGCAGTGTACCACTAGGGGCAGAAAACGAAGGTACCTTTGGCAACAAGGTAGGAGTAGGAACTTGAACACTAACTGGGCTCATCAATGAAGCCTCACCACCAACTGGGAGGTTCTCACCCTCCACAGAGCCAGCACGGATAGGACTGGGGATATTCTTGGAAAAATCTTCCTCAATATCACCCCGATGAGGACTAAGGACAATGTCCTCAATATCCTCCATATCCTCGTCATCCGGCACCTCTTCACCAGACTTGGGATCCTCATCAGATTCCTCAATATCAATAATGACCTTCAACTTTCCCTTTCTCTTGTAAGACTATGGAAAAACACATGCGCCAGCTAAGGATCAGGGGAAAGATACTAAGGAACTTACGAACACAAAGGTATGGCTATGATCCTTACCTCCGCAGGTGTTGGTGTAGCTGCTTCAGCCGAAACCTTTCTTTTCTTAGTCCTGGTGGCTATGGAATTACCAGCAGAACCCGAAGCAGTCCTAGCAGCAGAACCTGAGGCAGTGCCACCAGAAGAAGCAGGGGCAGACTACAAAAGAAAGCCATTAGAATACCAAACAAAGACTGCAAATCAAAAGATGAAAAACCTTCAAATAAAGCAAAGGTTACCTCGTGAGAAGCGGCAGGGTTGAAAACCCAAGGCTGATACCCATCATACTTCTTAGGCAAGGAGAAATCTACACGAGGGACGTTGGGATCTGCGGTAGTAAAACCGTAGGCTCAAGGACCCACCACACGAAGAGGAATACGACCCCAACGACCATCATGATCAAGACGGATACGATCAGGCTTTGGAAAAGGTAGCTTAGTAGAATAAGGGTGTTTGTAAGTAAAAACTGTTTTTGCTGGTTTTGGTCAATTTGGGTGTGTGGATGAGAAACGAGCCTAAACCTTAAACAAATGCACTACACGAGAGTACTTTAGATTCGAGAGATCAATCTATACAATCCTGGCCTAAACCAAGAAATGGCCGTTCCAGGCTTGCTTCGGTCACAAAGTGAAGGAGAAGGGTTGGTCTTAGGGAGGGAAGCGAAGAAGGTGTTGAGACCAGAATGGTTAATTCTGAAGGTGTGGATATTTTATGACTTGTATCAGAATGTGGAACTGGCTTGTGGAATGTAAGCTATCAGTTCTTTGGTGTTTTCTGGATACTGTGTTGGTGTTAACCAAAACTTGTCGTTTTGTGGAAATAGGTAAAACCTATTTATACAAGTCATACTGAATGCACCCTGATCTCGTAGAAAGTGGGAGTGATTGAGTAATGGAGAAGTGGGATTATGTGTAAATGCCACAGACCACGTTCCCACCATGTAGGAAACTGGTTAGTTTACACCCACTACTTATTACCGCCACTAACTGCCCTGATTTATGATACTTTCTTATAATGGGCGTGTTGCATGCCGCACGCTGTAAACCTCCAGACCAATACCCTGATAAGCATCCCCCAGTTTGTGACATGTTTGATGTCTCGAGTGTTTTCGTGGAAAACGTGTAGCAGATTGCTATGTGTGGCAAGTCAAAGTCAGGAGACTTTCCACAGGAGAATAACACGTGATGCTATTTGGCTTGTCTTGGTTGGTCGCCCAAAACTTGCCGCAGGCCTGTCAATTCTGTGGCGAATTTGGGCGGCTGAGATCATAACTCATGAGAAAGGATGGCCATTGATTATGGCCACATTCTGTTGTCGCATGATGGTAGCACAGTGGTGTGATTTGCACATGCCAATGGTGTTGTGGCATATAGAGGCATGCCAATGGCATAGTGGCTCCTGGCGTAGCCATGACAGCTATTTTGGCATATTGGTGTTAGACCCAAATATGGCTCCGGCAACATTGGCCCTGTTGTTACATCAAACTTTAAGGCCTTGGGAGAATAACCTGACTTAGTTGGCGTGGCAACTTTAGTTAAATTAGGGTTTGGCCTATCGAAACCCTAATTAGCGCGTGTGGCATTGTGACGGACCGGAAAATTACGCCTTTGGCGCGTCGCCCCGCAAGCCGTAACTTCCCGGATGCGCCATGATGAATCTACGATCTGGACCTGACTGGCTAGGCAAATGCACGTCCAATTGCCTTTGGAAGCATGCTCGTGGAGCATGATGCAGCTAAATTAGCTTCCACACCGTTCCAAACTGACCCTTGTCCGCTAAAGGGTGTAAGGCCATAAGGCCAACGCCAATGCATTTTGCATGCATCACTGGCTATGCCTCTACATAGGAATTTCATCCCTGAATTTCTTATCTAGCTGAGCAACCGTAAAAATACCGAATCTTGTCCAGGCATAGGGCTTACTCTTTGGACTTAGGCATAGGACGCTCTAAGCCTTTTGTCATTCCCTACCTTACCTCGTATACCAACTCTTGTAGCTTGACAGTGAGTATGAGCATACACTTGTTGGAATGCAACTAAGCCTCATCAAGCTTGGCCACAATCATCTATTGCATCGAGCTACCAAGCGTAGATGATATGAGAGGCCAACATGCTGGACCGGCAATGCTGCAACTCATTACGGCTGCCTACATACCCTTCCCCACTCTAAAGGGATCAAGCACAGACCGTAGTTCATCCACGAAGGGACAGAATCTCAAGCTAACTCGTTTGCATGGTCGCGGCCAAGCAATAATGGTAATGGCCTAGTCCGTATGGTCCGTTCCGTCAAAATGCATCCAAGTGTTGAATACTTGGTCTGAGATATGGCATAGTGATTCCCATGCTTAACACGATCCATTGGTAAGGCTACGCATCTATAAATGAGGCCTAAGCATCATTTATACTCTTTCGGCTAAGCTATGAAGCTTACTTGGTACATGGACCGCATATGTACCTTCAACCAACTACCCCTTCCTATATATGTTAACTTTACATTTTTTACAACTTAAATTGGGGGACCAAAAATCATTCATCAACTCCCCAAGCCGTGATGGATGCACCTCACCACCCTGGCCAACTGTTATGTACGGCCGTGATGGCTGCACCTCACCACCCTGGCCAACTATGATGTACGGCCGTGATGGCTGCACCTCACCACCCTGGACAACTGCGATGTACGACCGTGATGGATGTTCATTCAATTCTGGCTCACAGACCAGTTCTAATGTCCGGCCACAATGGATGCACACTACCTGAGCCATGCCATGTGAAGGGTCGTGATGGCTGTATATTTCCAAAACTATCTTACTTGGTGCATAGTCCGTATATGCACCTTCAACCAAGTACCCCTCCTTATATATGTCTTAATGGAATTTCTACAAGTATGGAAAGGGGAGCATATTGAAATGCTTGCTTCACTATTCATGGCCATTGCCATGAATTTCTGAATGATCGTCCAAGATGGCTGCTCACTGCCAATGCCAACTCCGATATCCAGCCATGTTTGATGTTCACTGCCAACCCGATGTCCAGCTATGTTGGTTGTATATTACCAGCTCGGTGTCCGGCCATGTTGGTTGTACATTACCAGGGCCATCTACTCAACTGTCCTAATGCACCATTTGATTCGAGATTGGATCTTGGCCAATGTAACTTCCAACTATTGCCATATTGGCCTTATCCAATATGCCTATGCGATGTGCCTTAAATATGTCCCTTGGCCAAATGCATCTTACTATGTAAAGGAAGCTTTGGATGAAGCTCCATCTCGGTCCATGGTGCATCCTTTAGCATGCGTCATGCTAAAAACACAGGGTGTTACAGGCATGGCCACGGCACGGTGGCGTCTTATGCAATCGGCGCCATGGTCACATTAAAGGAATTGTGGCAAGCCATAACATGGGAATAACCACATGCACAAGGATGGCTACGGGTGGTTATAGAATGACGTCATTTTTAGGGTTTGATGGGTCCCACATGGCTCGTGGCATGTTATGGGGCCAAAGTGGTGTAATTGGGACGCAACTGGAAATTAGGGTTTCGACCAATGCCGACAAACGCAGAGCCGTGTTTGGAATACCCTAATTGGAATATGTTATGGCGTTTGACCATGAACAAGAGGTGGGTTAGCACGTTGGCGCACTATTTATGGTACATTGCCACGTTCGACATGCTTCTGTGGCAAAGTGGCACATTTGGCATGTCGATTAGTGTTTTGGCGAGGCATGGCATGTTCGGAATGTCACTAATATATCGGAGCGGAATGGCATGTTTGGCATGTTTGGTATGCCAGCTAGCATATTGGCGCAACTTCGGAAATCGAATATCTGGCGTAACTTTTCCTCTTTTGATACTATGGCAGGTTTAGGGCGACCTGATTGGTCGATTAAAAGAGGGACCGGCCAAGCATGGGTGTGGACACACTTCCAGTGTGCGTGTGGCAAATTTAGAGCGACTGATTGGTCGATGGGAAAAAAGGCCGACAAGTATCGGCCCAACCACAACTCATGTGCATGTGATGGGAATAGGGGACGGTTCGAACAGCATGGGGGTGTGGTCACTTGCAACTGGTGCCGGCTGGCCTGTGGCATGGCCACACCTCCTTTTGTTGCTTCTCCTATTCCACGACTCCTTTTATTCCTTTTTTTCTAATTGTGAGTAGGATTTTGCACCTACTAATCCATGGCGGATTAATTGCCTAGTTCACCTAAGCTTAATTTTTACAGGCAAGGTCTAATATACTGCACAGGGCGCAAAGCCCTAATTTTTGCAAATTAGTTAGGGTAATATCTGAATCGTGTGAATTATAACAAAATTGATTGAATTCTATGTGTCGATACAGAGTTCTTTAAGTTCATTTCCAGAGAGCAGTATGCTTTCCGATTGAATACTTTATGCAAGGACCTTAGCCTTGATACTTGGAAATTCGTGCTACTCTGCTGCTAGTGAACACAAATTGTCATGCCATATTAATATTAAGGGTTCAACCGGGGAACATAGCACAAAAAGCATTCAAAGAAACTTATATTAATTGAATAATACATGCAAGGTGCAAAATTTACAGAATATCTGGGACTGTTGCTACATGCACCATTTTGGGTAAATTTTATGTGAATATATGTTGCTCAATAAATGCGCCAGTGAAGAGGTTGAATACTCATCACTTTTACATGGCTCCGTTTGTTTACAGAGTGACGGAACATTAAATGCAGGGTTTTACAAATTTATCCCCGAACTAAAAACCATCATCAACAATAAGTCCCCTGCTTAGCACGTTACAGTGGAATTGTTGCGGGGTAAGCATTAGATGGTGACAGTCAAGCGGCAAAATGGTCGATCCAGAGTAAGCAAACATTACCAGGAAAGTGGCTGCTTCATATCTTTAATATGTGTTGACGTCAGAGCTCCAAGATAAGAAAACGTATCCTTCCTTGATTACGTGGCCGTTTTCTCCCGGTCTTTACTAGGGTTTCGAAGAAACATTGCTCGGTTGAAGTTGAATCCTTGGCTATCGGGTAAGCCCGTTGCGATTGTTCAGCATCCATTTCTTCTTAGGGTTGCAACGATATATATGCAGATGAAACTAGATTGTCCCTCTCAGTTTAAAATAAAGACTCTTCTTGCTGTTTTCATGTCTCTTCATCATGTCGAACAGAAGTGAATCGTCCTCGAGCCAGTCAAATTCCTCAGCCAAACGCAGGCGGCTTGCTTCCAGAGTACGACTCTAATTACCTTCTGATTTTGAAGTGATAATTCTTCTTTTCCTCATAACGCTGCTGCTTCTCTTTTTTTTTTTAGAGTGGGCAAACTCCTGAGTCTTGTGACAACTCCCCCGTACGGATCATCCGAGTAAAGAAGATCATACCGGTATGATTTTTACTGACGAATGTATATTTTCTTGCTACCATCAGTAGGTAACGAATATAGATTTTCTTTTGTACAGAGGTACCTGGTTGGAACATGCGTGATCGTGGTTGATGACGACGATCTGACCACACCTCTTCCTTCAAACTCGAGTACACCAACTGCTGCAGACCTGGAAAATGCTGGTTTGGGTATTTCCTGCTACGAATATCCCAATACAGGTTTGTCGTTCGATATCCACATGAAGTGTTTATATTCTAGCTACCGAAGTGTAGGTAGGTTCTTAGTGCGGAAGGAGTTCATGGCTTTGTAAAATAAAATATGGAGAAGATACGGCCACATCGCAACTAGGAACGTGGTGCAACATTGCTCGTTTAAGTTAGTCACCACAGTGAACTTCCTTCTGCCCATGATTGTCGAAATGGAAGGCACATCCATTCGCGACGTCACTGAATCAACCTTTGAAAAGTGGGAGAATATGGCATCTACCTGCGAATCCCTAGAGTTTAACATCAGCTGGCTGAGGCACCATTGTCAAAGTTGATCGATCCGGCCTCCTTGCCAACGTTTTTCCTGCTACAAAAGCCATTTTGGAAGAGGAGAAGGCTCTGACTGCCGAATCTCAAAAAGTGGAACAGGTTATCCGGGATTTGAAGAGTAGGACTAAAAGGTACCAAAACAGGCTGAAGATGATGCTTTTAAGAAACTACAACTTGTTGGATGGCCTTTTCTGAGTTGTATTTTGAATATGCAGCCATGAGAACGTCTGATTTTTCTTTTGGGTTCTGAGATTTTTTTTTTTTTTGAATTGTACTGGTGTTTGGGAAAGAGTAAATGGAATTTTCATTAATACTTCTTGACTAAATGAAATTTTGATAACTCAAACACGGGGGAGGAAGGAAAAGAAATGCCTGGCCGTCCGTGTTATGAAACGGCGAGAGGTGGAGCAATGGTCAGGCGTAGTATGCCTTGAGCCATTTTCCATTGATGACCGCTTCCAACTTTCCTCCATCTTCTTTAAAAATCTTGTAGTACCCACTGTTGTAGGATTTGGTGACCACATAAGGTCCCTCTCATTTTGAAGAGATTTTTGGTGCGGACATGTCTTGCTGAATGTGCTTGGCAGTCTTCAACACCAGATCTCCTGCTTGGAAGATTCGAGGTTTTACGGCTTTATCATATGCTATGGAGACCCTATTCATGTACGTCTTAGCATGTTCTTCCGCCTTAGTTATCTTGGAGTCTAGAGTATCTATCTCCGCTATTCTGGTAATCGATGCCTCATCCTCATTCCATTGGACTCCACTTGCTGCCACAATCCTAGCCGACAGAATTTTGATCTCTGCTGCGAGGATTGTATCTGCACCATATACGAGCGAATAGGGAGAAACACCAGTAGAGCTTCTGGGTGTCGCCCGATATTCCCATAGTTCCATGGGCAGTTGCTTGTGCCATGTCCGAGGGTTATCGTGTACTATCCGGCTGAGAATCTGAATTAAAGTCTTGTTGGTGCTCTCGGATTGCCCATTCCCTTGAGGATAGTAAGGGGTGGAGAAGACTTTCTTAATTCCGTATTCATCGAGTAACTCTTGTACTTGTTTGTTGGCGAAGGGAGTTCCTTTATCAGTAATGATGTGCTTAGGCACGCCAAACCGACAAATAATGTACTCCTTAATAAAGGCTGCAATTGTCTCTCCAGTAGTCCCTCGTAGAGGAATGGCTTCAACCCATTTAGTAAAGTACTCCATTGCGGTTATGATATACTCATACTTCTTTGACGATGGCGGGTTAATCTTCCCAATGATGTTAAGTCCCCAGCTGTAAAATGGCCACAGACTACTCACCGAGTGCATGGGAGTGGAAGGTGCGTGGATGAGGCTCCCGTGAATTTGGCGTCCGTGGCACCTTTGAACAAACGTTGTTGCATCGTCTTCCATAGTTGTCCAGTAGTATTTCTCGTGTATCTGGAGGAATTGTTTCTTCTTACCTTGGCGTTCACCTTCATGCGTCTCCTTTAGCATAATTGGGATTTCCTCCTTTGCCAGGCATCGTAGTAGATCACCTCCAAAGCTCTTACGGTACAGGGTTCCTTCATGAAATACGAATCTTTTGGATCTTTACTTCATCTTGGTTGCGTCCTTCTTATTGGAAGGGAGTATATCGTCGCGGAGGTAATTTATATTTGTCTCTCGCCAGTCCCCAGCATGGTCGATGTTAAAGATATCCAATTGATGTGGCGGTACTTGACAGTTGGAGCAAGACCCTTGGAGCAATCGAGATTGAGCCTCCATATCCGTCCAGTAGTAGCCAAGGCGTTGAAGACGACGATAAAGAGTTACCACCAATGTTTGTCCACAAATTTCGCCATGAACGTGGTTAAGTTGTAGATGTGCTTCTTCATCGCCGAGACATATTGACAGGGAGCCATCTGGGTTTCGATTATATAACACTCCGAGAAGCATGAAGAAATTTTGTAGGGTTTTGAGACTAACCTTTCCTTGGGAAAGTGAACTGTTGAGCTCTTGGATAATCGGTGTCCTCCAATCGTTTGATTCAGCATGCTCGGACTGTAAGAGCCATGTTGATGCTACAATACGTCTCCTCACTGTCAAGGTTTCTTCTAAACCTTCGAATTGCATCTTCGAGGCCAATGTGGTTAGGAAATCAGCGTGTTTGTTGTTGCTTCTACCGACATGAGTTATGGTTGCATCGGCGAAGTAATTCAATAAGTTTTGCGCCTCAGATCTATATGGAGCCAGTGTTATCTCTTTTAGTGCGTATACTCCATTCATCTGGTTAACCAGTAACTTAGAGTCGCCTCTTACTTCCAGGTGCGTGGCGTGCTTGTTTGGCCAATGACATCCCTATGAAAAAAGCTTCATATTCCGCTGAATTATTGGTGCACTGAAAGTCCAGCTTGAAGGAATTCGAAAAGACTTCACCAGTTGGAGACACCAGAACTATGCCCGCTCCTCCAGTATTATTGCTAGGGGTGGAAGATCCATCGAAATATAGTAGCCACGCCTCTTCTGTGACAAAATAGATCTCCGGAAATTCTCCAGGAAGGTCTTCATGCAGTGCGGTGGTTCCTTCTCTCGGGAAAGCTGCTAGTAAATCCGCAACTGCTTGTCCTTTGATGGCCCTTGGAGAATCGCATGTTATATCTAGATCTGACATTTGGAGGATCCATTTGGCCGGCCTTCCCATTAAGGACGGTTTTGAAAGAAAAAATTTGACAAGGTCAGCTTTGGATATCACGCCACTTTGTTTGACAGCAAATAATGCCTAAACTTCTGAATGGAGTGAATTAAGGCTAAGCACGATTTTTCTGCCTTAGGATATCTGAGTTCATCATCCCTCAAAGTTCGACTGAAATAGTATATAGGATGCTCAATTCCTTCATCATCTTCTTGGGCGAGGAGAGATCCAACGTCAGTATCACTGAAAGCATTGTAGAGACACAATGGTCTTCCTTGTACAGGAGATTCATGACTGCTGGGGACGACAATATTTTTTGAATCTTCCGAAACGCCTTTTGTTGTAGCGTAGTACAAACTAAACTTGCTCCTTTCTTCAGTAAGGGGGTGAACGAAGCGATAAGCTGGGCTAAACCAGGTATAAAACGCCGAATGTAATTTACCTTGCCCGTGATGCTTTGGAGTTCTTTCACCGTTCGAGGAGGTGGAATCGTGAGGATGGCTTGGGTCTTGGTTGGGTCAACCTTGATTCCCTCAGCAGTCACTTGGAATCCTAGAAATTTTCCTGAAGAGACGCCAAAAGCACACTTCAAAGGGTTCATTTTCATCTTGTACTCGCGACATCTTTCAAACACTTGGCGCAGAACCTCTGTGTGTGACGCTCAGGTTTTTGATTTGACCACTATGTCATCCACGTAATCCTCAACTTGCTTATGCATCATGTCGTGGAAAATTGCAGTCATGGCGCGTTGGTAAGTAACGCCAGCGTTTTTCAAACCGAAAGGCATCACGGTATAATAAAATTTTCCGAGGGGGTTAGAAAAGCTGCCTTACTTGCGTCATGCTCATACATCTTTATCTGATTGTAGCCGTTGTACCCGTCCATGAAGGAAAACATGCCATTCCACTGGTGGCGTCTTCCAGCATATCAAAGTTGGGAAGAGGAAAATCATCCTTGGGGCAGCATTTTTTCAGATCCCTAAAATCGACACAACACCTGATTTGACCGTTCTTATTCTTTACAGGAACCACATTGGCCAACCAGGTAGGATGGTGAATGGGTTTGATAAAACCGGCGGCTAGCAACTTCTAAATCTCGATCTTGATTTGTTCCTCCATATCGTGCCTGAACTGCCTTGGAGATTGCTTGACTGGTTTAGATCCAGGTATTATATGTAGATGATGAGTGACCAGTTTTTCATCCAAGCCAGGCATTTCCTCATACGTACACGCGAATACATATTGATATTCCTTAAAAAGGTTCACAAGTTTTGTGCGTTCATCTGTACATAGAGCCGAGCTGATGGAGATAGGCCGCGGGGATTCTTCACTTCTGATGTTGACAATCTCAATCTCATATGTGGTGGAATTCATGCCGTCTTTCAACTGTCGGAGCATCTGGTACTTCTTCTTGTGGTTTGTCGTTATGATTGCATTCCATTGGGCGGAGAGACTGGATGGTAGTCTCCCCTGGTAATTGCTAACAGCAACGTCGACATACGGTTTCCCCTTTTTCATCACGACTTGCAACAAAAGCCCGCTCCTTTTTTGTATGAGGATGAGCTACACTTCTGTTTGATGAGGGGGAATTGGTGTTCCTTATCGGTGGAGGTGTGCCGTGAGACATGGTCCCTTTGTTTGGGGACGCGAGTCTTTCCTCCTCCTCAATTGATGGCCATGTATGGAGTGTAGTGCAGTAAACCTTTCCTGACGAGTTTCGTGAATTTTCAATTGGCTCGAACAGCTCCACGCCACAAATTGGTGCATAAGGAGACAATGACGCGGAAATACGGACAACTTCTTTGTTCAGCATGGTTTTCAGGAATTGGTGATACATTGAAGGGATGATCATGTTGCCATGGAGCCACAGTCTTCCCAGTATCATGTGGTAGTCCAGCTCTTTCTCTATTACTTCGAATTTTACCTTCGAATGGACTGGTCCTATTGACAGATTCAGACTGATATGTCCATACGTGCTGGTTTGGTTTCCTTCGAAATCTGTCATTGTTGTAGGCTGTCGTACGATTTCATTTGGTCGCACCTTGGATGTCCCGAGTGTTCTAAGAGTAATAACATTCGAGGATGCTCCCGTGTCGATGAGAGATCTCTTGAATCTGAATCCTTAATGCGTGTTGTGACATGTAGGGCTCTATTATGACCTTCTTCTTCCATCATGTCGTCTTCGGTAAATCTAACACTGTTGACGGATATCTCTGACATTCATGAGATATATGGATGTAAAGGAGCCAAACGTGCATCCAAGGCTATCTGATTGATTGCAGCAAATGTCTCTGCTCGCTGATCTCTTGAAAGGTGTAGACACTCACACAAATTTTCTACCAAAGAGGATGCTTCCTGGTCCACTATCCTCTGGTTGGTGGTGAAACTGTTGATCTGAGGGTGATCGTTCGGGACGTCAGTCCCTAGCGTTGGAATTTCTGGGACAGGTGAGCCACTCAAATCTGACAAGAAAACTGAGTATGTGGTTTATTGTTTCCTTCACCAGGTCCATGTTCCTTGTGTGGATCTCCTGGACTCGTGCCAACTCGACCAATCTTCGTATTTCTTCATTGGTTGCACCATTAGGTACAACGTTGGGAGGAGAGATGTCGCCATTCGCCAGGTTCTGAACGGAACTTGGATTTGTGGAATCATTTCTAAGACCGACCATCTTTTTTGAAATTGGAACTTGAACCGAGAGATTGATCTCCCACCGTGGTCGCCAGTTGTTTGTGGGTAAAAACTGTTTCTGCTGGTTTTGGTCAATTTGGGTGTGTGGATGAGAAACGAGCCTAAACCTTAAACAAATGCACTGCACGGGAGTACTTTAGATTCGAGAGATCAATCTGTACAATTCTGTACTAAAACAATAAATGGCCGTTCCAGGCTTGCTTCGGTCACAAAGTGAAGAAGATGGGTTGGTCTTAGGGAGGGAAGTGAAGAAGGTGTTGAGACCAGAATGGTTAATTCTGAAGGTGTGGATATTTTATGACTTGTATCAGAATGTGGAACTGGATTGCGGAATGTAAGCTATCAGTTCTTTGGTGTTTTCTGGATACTATGTTGTTGTTAACCAAAACTTGTCGTTTTATGGAAATAGGTACAACCTATTTATACAAGTCATATTGAACGCACCATGATCTCTTAGAAAGTGGGAGTGATTGAGTAATGGAGAAGTGGTATTATGTATAAATGCCAGAGACCACGTTCCCACCATGTAGGAAACTGGTTAGTTTACACCCACTACTTCTTACTACCACTAACTTCCCTATTTTCTGACACTTTCTTATAATGTGCGTGTTGCACGCCGCACGCTGTAAACCGCCAGACCAATATCCTGATGAGTATCCCCCAGTTTGTGACATGTTTGATGTCTCAAGTGTTTTCATGGAAAACGTGTAGCAGATTGCTACGTGTGGCAAGTCAAAGTCAGGAGACTTTCCACAGGAGAATATCACGTGATGCTATTTGGCTTGTCTTGGTTGGTCGCCCAAAAATTGCCACATGCCTGTCAATTCTGTGGCGAATTTGGACGAGTGAGATCGTAACTCATGAGAAAGGGTGGCCATTGATTATGGCCACATTCTGTTGGCGCCTGATGGTAGTACAGTGTCGTTATTGGCACACGCCGATGGCGTAGTGCCAATGACATAGTGGAGCCTGGCGTAGCTGACTATTGATTTTTCGTGGGGTTGTAGTAATGAGGTTCAAACTCTCGGACTTGTGAAGGATAATTTTTTAGATTTGATAAAAATATATATACAAAAATATTAACAAATTGGTAGAGAGTTACTGGGACTAAGGACTTGGCCAATTCTCATGCATATGGTACATTTTATTTATCCTTAACAATTATCGCTCAAAACATAAAATGTACGGACTCTTATTTTTTCAATATAGATTCTCAGAATATTAGTTATAAATCGTAAGCATGGGACATCAAACATTTAAGCAAGCATGCCGCATCAAATAAAATGATAACTAATTAATCAAAATCATTTTTTCAATTTTAAATCAATGCAAAAGTCATAAAAAGAATAAATTAAATTTACCAGAATGACGAAAATCGCCTCCTCCGTTGTCCCAATGTTGGGTTTAGTTCATCATGGTGAAATACCTCTCAAAATATTTTATTAAGCTCAATTGGTATTTACAAGAAGAGAAAACAATGAAACAGGAAATCTGCAACAGCGCATATGCGTTACAGACCAACTGTTTCAAGTCTCAACTGTTATGCTGAAGATAATCGTTACAAATCTGAAGATAAATGTTGCAAACGAGGATGAAGAAACTGTTACAATGAAGATAAACGTTGCAATCCAGTTGAAGAAACTGTTACGACGGATGAATAAACCGTCGTCGTTTCCCTGTTCTTCACGAGCAGCAGGAGCAGCAGCAATAGAGTTCTGAAAACTCTTGATTCACGCCTCCTGAGCTCTCCTCTCGACCCCAAACTCTCGACACCCCTTCTAGGACTCATGTATCTCCTATTTATACATTCCAGGCGCATCAAATCTCGCCGTTAATTCCTCAAAATCTTCACAGTAAAGGAAAATTATTCTTGGGAATAATTTCTTATTTTCTTTCTCTGCATGCGTTAATTGTCTTGATAATTTCCACAATATGTTGATATGCAACCTAGGAGAATATCTGCACTTAAATTCCACAACCCATGCAGCATCTTTACGTAATTTTCTTTCCAAGTTTAACCGATATCTCTTCTTTCCTGCTTTAATCGAGAATCGATTATCTGGCCAAATTTGATCGATCCCAACACCCACAATATCTTCTTATATCCATATCACATATACCCATTAAGTTTCAGCGATTTAATCTCCTTATAACACCTTCAAAAATCGATTGGAAAATCTACCAGTGTATAAAGAAACTTTCCCGCCAAAATTTATTTTTGAATTTGAGAAGAAGGGTGCCCCTTAACCAGAGATGGGGTGTGAATAGCAATTAGGGTGGAAATAGTAATTTTCCTGGGTTCCTCAAGTGCATTTCTGGGGTGCTTCCGGTGCATTTCTGCGGTGCATTTAGTACTTTGTCCTGGGGTGTAAAACACTACTTTTCGAGCCCATTTTGCCGCAAGGACTTATTTTTCCAAAAACATCTACAAAAACATAAAATAACACAATAAGTATTTAATCGAGTCTAACAATACAGAACATTGAGAACAAAATAGACACATAAATGCGTTTATCAAATACCCCCAAACTTATTATTTGCTAGTCCTCGAGCAAAACTAAAAAATAAAACCGAGTTAATCTCGGGTGGGTTTATCAGAGGTGTAACCACAAAAAACCATTTACTCCTAATTGGTCACAAGTATCCAAAGAGCTATGAGGACATACATATTCTCAACCTATCTCCAAGTAACTAGAATGCCAGAGAAATTAAAGGTGTCAGCTCTAAAGCTAACTGAAGAAAAGGGGAGACACATCCACACGACTGCTAGATAAAGAGATATCCGCTACACAGCTAGATAAACATTGTAAGATGCGTCCGCTGCTTTACAGCTGGATAAGATTAGGAGAGAGATAAAAATGAGAGGGACATCTGCTACATAGCTGGACTAATTACGTGTGATGAGTTAAACCAGTGCTAGAAAGATCTTGTGCCAGATTAAAAGCAGACTAACAAAGCAACCAAAATGCATCTTTTTTCGACTTTCTCACAGTGCTCAGTAGAAACAACGCCTTCTTCGGTCTTCAACTGTTGATGATAAACTCTCGAACCTCATAGAACCTTGACAATTAACTCTTCTCTTCAATTTCTTGCTTGACTTATAAATTTCTTCTTCCCTATGGCCTTATTGAATCAAAAAGAACGTAATGATGTTTCATTTTATTTTATTTTATTTTCATTTTTCTTTTTCTTTTTTTCATTTTTTTTTTCAAGACAAAAATTTACATGGCCATGAGAGAAGGACTTTCAAAACTTGGATCTTCGCAACTTGTGATGTCTTGGTATCATGGATTCTAACAACTTATATCATTTGCTCTTATAACTTCAACTTTTATTTTTGAATTATTCTCTTCTATTGTTGCTTCTAAACCTAAAACGTCTTCAACTTTCTTCATAGATTTTGATGTCGCTCCGCTTGTTGATGATGATAAGTTTCTACTGAGAGAGAGTCGTAATCCAGTAACTATGATTACATTGTGAGGTTGCTTTGTCTTTTTGGCATTTCCTGACCTACTTGCCTTTCCATCATGGATGGTTAGGTCCATCACGGTTACCCTCTAAAAGGAACAAGCTCTCTCCTGAATTTCAAGGATCTCAATGTCTTTTTCTCTAATGTCTCAAAAGGTTGTTATCCCTAGCATTCCAATTTCTATCTTTTCGGTGAGAAACAGTATGTAAACTTAGCTAACCGGATACCATGTGACGCTAGAAGTTTTAAAAGTGCAACTAAAAGTTCTTCCCCACCCCCAAACTTAAATCTAACATTGTCCTCAATGTTCTAAAGATGAAATTAAAAGCATGAACAAGGAGAAACTGTTACCAATGAAGCAAAAGAGATAAGGAAAGATATTACCGTGTCGCATGAGCATGGGATACCTCCCAAGAAGTGCTAAGTTTAAAGTCTTCAGCCAGACTTAGGAAAGGATTAGTCAACTCGAACCATAAAATAACAGTCGAAATAACTGTGGGTCTTCAAAACGAAATAGAGCTGACCAAAGGAAACTACAATAACCCAAGAAAGTGAACAAGGATAGCATGCCCTTATCTAGTTTCTTGATTAATATATTTATATCTAATTGTGGTTCAGGTCAGGTTCAGGTTCAGGTTCTATGAAAGGGTCTAAATAAAATATTTTCCTCGGATGCATTTCCTCATAGGTTGGATCCAAATTATTAGGTCCTAGAGTCTGGAAAAACTCAAATAAGAACTTAGAATCACAAAATAATAATAACCTAAATAACTGAGGATCCTCTAAGTCAATCAGGTTTGACTTAAATAATTGACCACAGTGAGAGTAGTGGTCATTCTTAAGCAGATGTGTCGATTCTAATTTCCTAAGGCATTTAGGTTTAGTCTCAAAACTTAATATTCGACACATTTGAAATCTATATGTTCCCACATTTGGAAGAAAACTATTTGGTGGTAAAACAAAATCAATCTTGGTATTATTGCCTGGGTTAACCACATCAACCAGAGGATGGGTTTCTAACAGTTCAGACTCTTGTTGGATATCATTAGGTTCTGGAAAACGAGTATGAAGATAATCTTGTAAGATGGTTGAGGCATTGATGTCAAGTCCCAAGTGAGGGACCTTACTAAGAGTTAAAGCACATGGAGGATGATACTCACCCCCAAACTTAGAGTTTTCAGTGTCTCTAGATAGACTAGTTACAACTTCCCTAATTTGTAGGTCATCAGATTCTTAAAAATGGGAAATTGATTCTTCTAAGTTGTAATCTTGCGGTGCATCCTCACTCACCTCTACGAGTTCATCTAAGACTATTGTTTCTAAATCGTATGACTCTAAAACAGTATTCTCAGGATAAACCGGTTCCTCTAAACCTTTCTTGGTTTCGTAAACAGGACATACTACATCGTCTGAAACGGGGGTATCTCAGTCACATCCTCGTCCTTTTGAATAGGTGATAATTTTTAAAATTAGAGGATCTGAACCAGAAATATATATCATTATAAGGCCCAACTGGGTAACAATTCCTGATCATATTCCCACACACATTTCCGATTCTTCATCATAATATAATTTTTTGATATCTAATATTCTCAATCTTTGTTCCAAACTAGCGGTCTATTTTTTAATACGTCTCGTAGATCGGTTAGAGGTGATTCATCGCTAACCGTTGAACATCCCAGTCGTTTCCCTTGCATATATTCACCAAGAGTCTTTTTCGAAGCGTCTCTTGATAACGAGAATTTCTACTCTATATTCTCGTAACGTCATTCAGTGGCGTCTCCTGAAAGGATTCATCACCAAAGACACAAACTACAGAGGAATTCTACACAATCATAAACAAGGCTGACTCGACCAAATCAAACCTATAAAATCTAGCAAACAAAAAGCATGATGACTCCACTTAGATTGTTTCTAGACCAGCTTCTATCTTTCGAAAGGGAATTCGTTGTAATTTGAGCAAACCCCTCTGGAATCAATCCGAGTCAAAGTAAGTTGAATAGAGGCGAGGGAAGCTTAGTAGAGCTTTGATACCCAAGGCCTCACCGCATTAGAAGGCGGCGCAGTACGCATTCAACTCACAGAAACCATCATGAAATTTGAAGTGTGTTTAAAGAGCAACCAATATTTTTCGAAAATTTTTCCTAACAAGCTCGATACCCTATAGGTCTCTTTCTAATCAGATTTTAAAGCTTGGGTTCGCGTTAGGTTTTGTTTTCCTAAAACGGGCAAGAAGGGAACGGTGATGAAATCCGAACCCTTATCTTATTTAGGCCAGGCCTTGCCCTTTACTAGGAAAATAAAGACAGTCTGGTTCGTCCTCAAACAATTATCACCTTAAGGCAGACAGTAACCCGCTTGCATGAGATTCACGGGTGTTTCGATTGGACTTACCTCCCGTACAAGACGGGCGATGAACCGTTGTCGTCGACTCGGGCCACGACTCCTATGCCGTGTGCGAACCCGAGGGGCTGAGACGATATAGTAATCGTCGTCCTTCTCTGCAAACAGTTTGTATTTAATTTTTTATTTTTTATTTTAATTATATAACCCTTTCGTAGGGTTTAAAAAATGTCCAATGTTTAATGTCCGGAAAAAAAAATGTCCAAAAATAAAAGATTACAAAAATAAAACCTTAATTACAGTTTCTAAAAAAAATTTAATCATAAAAAAAAATATCTAAAAAATAATAATAATAAAAAAAATCCTTCGTCTTCTTTCCGTTCTTTTTGCTTTAAGCTTTGCTCACAGTCTTTATGAAATCGCCAAAAATCTTTGACAACATCTTCTTCTTTTTTTTTCTTTTCGATCCAAGCCTCAAAACCTGTATCACATAGACAAATACCCAAAGAACGTAAAAAAGAACAAAGAAAAATAAATCTAAAAAAAAAAAAAAAATCTACCTAAACACAATTCCGCGTCGGCGGCGCCAAAATGATTATTGATTTTTCTTGGGGTTGTAGTAATGAGGTTCAAACTCTCGGACTTGTGAAGGATAATTTTTTAGATTTGATAAAAATATATATACAAAAATATTAACAAATTGGTAGAGAATTACTGGGACTAAGGACTTGGCCAATTCTCATGCATATGGTACATTTTATTTATCCTTAACAATTATCGCTCAAAACATAAAATGTACGGACTCTTATTTTGCCAATATAGATTCTCAGAATATTAGTTATAAATCGTAAGCATGGGACATCAAACATTTAAGCAAGCATGCCGCATCAAATAAAATGACAACTAATTAATCAAAATCATTTTTTCAATTATAAATCAATGCAAAAGTCATAAAAAGAATAAATTAAATTTACCAGAATGACGAAAATCGCCTCCTCCGTTGTCCCAATGTTGGGTTTAGATCATCATGGTGAAATACCTCTCAAAATATTTTATTAAGCTCAATTGGTATTTACAAGAAGAGAAAACAATGAAACAGGAAATCTGCAACAGCGCATATGCGTTACAGACCAACTGTTTCAAGTCTCAACTGTTATGCTGAAGATAATCGTTACAAATCTGAAGATAAATGTTGCAAACGAGGATGAAGAAACTGTTACAATGAAGATAAACGTTGCAATCCAGTTGAAGAAACTGTTACGACGGATGAATAAACCGTCGCCGTTTCCCTGTTCTTCACGAGCAGCAGGAGCAGCAGCAACAGAGTTCTGAAAACTCTTGATTCACGCCTCCTGAGCTCTCCTCTCGACCCCAAACTCTCGACACCCCTTCTAGGACTCATGTATCTCCTATTTATACATTCCAGGCGCATCAAATCTCGTCGTTAATTCCTCAAAATCTTCACAGTAAAGGAAAATTATTCTTGGGAATAATTTCTTATTTTCTTTCTCTGCATGCGTTAATTGTCTTGATAATTTCCACAATATGTTGATATGCAACCTAGGAGAATATCTGCACTTAAATTCCACAACCCATGCAGCATCTTTACGTAATTTTCTTTCCAAGTTTAACCGATATCTCTTCTTTCCTGCTTTAATCGAGAATCGATTATCTGGCCAAATTTGATCGATCCTAACCACCAAAATATCTTCTTATATCCATATCACATATACCCATTAAGTTTCAGCGATTTAATCTCCTTATAACACCTTCAAAAATCGATTGGAAAATCTACCAGTGTATAAAGAAACTTTCCCGCCAAAATTTAATTTTGAATTTGAGAAGAAGGGTGCCCCTTAACCAGAGCTGGGGTGCGAATAACAATTGGGGTGGAAATAGTAATTTTCCTGGGTTCCTCAAGTGCATTTCTGGGGTGCTTCCGATGCATTTCTGCGGTGCCTTTAGTACTTTGTCCTGGGGTGTAAAACACTACTTTTCGAGCCCATTTTGCCGCAAGGACTTATTTTTCCAAAAACATCTACAAAAACATAAAATAACACAATAAGTATTTGATCAAGTCTAACAATACAGAACATTGAGAACAAAATAGACACATAAATGCGTCTATCAGTAGCCGTGGCACAGTATCGCCTGGCGTAGCCATGAAAGCTATTTTGGCATATTGGTGTTAGACCCAAATATGACTCCGACAACATTGGCCCTGTTGTTACATCAGACTTTAAGTCCTTAGGAGATTTACTTGACTTAGTTGGCGTGGAAACTTTAGCTAAATTAGGGTTTGGCATATCGAAACCCTAATTAGCGCGTTTGGCATGTCCGCGGCACGGTGGCGTCTTATGCAATCAGCGTCATGGCCACATTAAAGGAATTATGGCAAGCCATAACATGGGAATAACCACGGGCACAAGGATGGCTACGGGTGGTTATAGAATGCGCCATTTTTAGGGTTTGGCGGGTCCCACATGGCTCGTGGCATGTTGTGGGCCCAAAGTGGCATAATTGGGCCGCAACTGGAAATTAGGGTTTCGACCAATGCCGCTAAGGCAGATCCGTGTTTGAAATACCCTAATTGGAATATGTTATGGCGTTTTTCCATGAACAAGAGGTGGGTTAGCACGTTGGCGCGCTAGTTATAGTACGTTGCCACGTTCGGCATGCTTCTGTGGCAAAGTGGCACGCTTGGCATGTTTGGCATGACGATTAGTGTTTTGGCGAGGCATGGCATGTTCGGCATGTCACTAATATGCCGGGGCGGAATGACACGTTTGGCATGCCAACTAGCGTATTGGCGCAACTTCGGAAAGCGACTATCTGGCGCAACTTTGCCTCTTTTGATACTGTGGCAGGTTTAGAGCGACCTGATTGGTCGATTAAAAGAGGGGCAGACAATCATGAGTGTGGCCACATTTCCAGTGTGTGTATGGCGGATTTAGAGTGTCCTGATTGGTCGATGGGAAATAGGGTCGGCAAGTATGGGTCCAGCCACAATTCATGTGCATGTGGCCGGAATAGGGGCCGGTTCGAGCAGCATGGGGTGTGGCCACTTGCAAGTGGCGCCGGCTGGCCCGTGGCATGGCCACACCTCCTTTTTTTGCTGCTTCTATCCGCGACTCCTTTTTTTTCCTTGTTTTCTGATTGTGAGTAAGATTTTGCACTTACTAATCCATGGCGGATTAATTTCCTATTTCGCCTAGGCTTAATTTCGATATGCAAGGTCTAATATACTACGCAGGGCACAAAACCCTAATTTTTGCAAATTAGTCAGGGTAATATCTGAATCATGTGAATTATCACAAAATTGATTGAATTCTATGTGTCGACGCAGAGTTCTTTAAGTTCATTGCCAGAGAGCAGTATGCTTTCTGATTGAATACTTTATGCAAGGACCTTAGCCTTGATACTTGGAAATTCGTGCTACTCTGCTGCGAGTGAACACAAATTATCATGCCATATCAATATTAAGGGTTCAACTGGGGAAAATAGCACAGAAAGCATTCAAAGAAACTTATATTAATTGAATAATACAGGCAAGGTGCTAAAATTTACATAATATCCGGGATTGTTGCTACATGCACCATTCTGGGTAAATTTCATGTGAATATATGTTGCTCAATAAACGCGCCACTGAAGAGGTTGAACACTCATCACTTTTACATGGCTCTGTTTCTTTACAGAGTGACGACACATTAAATGCAGGGTTTTACAAATTTAGCCCTGAACTAAAAACCACCATCAACAAAGGGATAACAGTCAAACCAGTCTTATCGATCTCCTCCAGCAGACGAAGGATGTTACCTTCCCTAATCTTCTCAGTAACATGGATATGACGAGGGCCAACACTCCAGGAAAGAAGATTACTTTTCTGAATAGCATTAGCGTACATAGCATTGAATTTGGCAGGGGTATAAACCTCTTGCTTAGACCTTCCAGCAGCAAAGGGGTCATAAGACTTCAAAGTGGTATTTCCCTTACTACGGTACCGGCACTCACGAAGGGCACGCCAATAATTGCTGGTGTATTGCATGACTCCTCGGACCCGAGTCTTATTCGTCGGATCATCCATGGTGGACAAAACGTCATAGTAGAAAGGATCCTTTCTACTAAATAAAGGAAGGAGCATACCGGCGGCCAGCTGGCCAACACTAATCAAGAGATTTTTCTTATTGTAAATAAGGACAAGTGAGCGTATATATCCTTGCCACGTAGCTGAAGCCTTCGAAGCTCGTAGTGAGGAGGAGGATGTGGAGGTGGAAGATCCTCAACATCAACCTATTCTACCTCAGGGTCCCCAGCAGCCTCAGGGACCACAGCCATCTCACTGCCAGAAGGAACCTTAGTATCCTTGGAGGTGGATCAGCAGAAGAAAAGGATCTCTAATCCTTCCGCGAAGGTTTATTCGGAAGTCTCATGATCCCTAACACCAGCAAGAAGAACATTCAATCAACAATGACGGACTAGAATTACAGTCGACCCAAAAGCTTGGTTGGGGAAAAAATTTATAGTACTTTGGGCATGGGTTTAGCAAAAGCCAACCAGGGAAACAATTTCGTCCTCCCAAAGAAGTGAAAAACATGGTCGATCAACACATTTAAAAACTTCCAGACACGGAGCAATCATGATACATTCATGATGAAAACACGAAAAGGAACAAACTCATGTTCTCAAAAAACACAGAGAACACAACAAAAGCCTCAAATACTGCATGCAAACATCCAAGAATATCAATGGCGTTCAATAACAATTAACCAAAGTCAAAGCAAGGCGAATACAAGATGAAAATCCAAACTAACAGAGAAGAAGCAAAATATCACTTACTTGTATATGATGATCGTGTGTTGAACCATAAGCCTTAGCGAATCGAAGGGAATACCAACAGTTGAAAGCGGAAGAAAATCTCTGAGAAAGAGATGGAGAGCGACAGTTCGAAGGGAAGGAAAGGAGTTAGTGAAAATCCCTTCTCTTTATTCTCTTCTTATATGCGGCTAGAGAATCCAAAAATTTGGATGTACTGAAATTCTAGGGGAAGTTATTGCATGAAAGGACATGTGGGGACCGCCCAATCGGTACGTTCAAAAATGACGGCGTTACGGGAGTTTTTCTTCCAATCCTACCAAATATTATAATAAGAAAGAAAAAGGGCAAACTGTGAATACCAATATTCTGCGGATCACGTGTCATGATCTTAGTAGTCGCATACAAGATAACTGTGTAGCCCTCGCTATACAGAGAAACCTGAGTAGCATAGGATACCTTCGCAGATCTGCTTTATCTCATCCCGAGAAGGGATACCTGGACGGCCAAGATAGAAGAAATAAAGCCTAGTCTAGAGAAAGGCAGCCGGCGAAGTGATAGATGACGCATCTAATCAGCATTAAATGCACAAATCTCTTATCTACACGCATAACCAAAGCGGATGGAGAGAAATAACGTGGTGAAATCTGACTGGCAAAGGTTAGCGGTGAACGAAGGTACAATCTGTACTGAGGCTAGGAAGTTCCCGAAGGAACGTGGGTCAGCTGAGGTGGCAGAGTCCGACTGGAGAAAGCACGCAGTGAACGAAGTAACATTTGTGTTAGAGCACTGCTCGGTCGAACTCGCATCCATTGCTATCTCAAGCATGTTTTTAAATATTAGTGATCAAAACTATAAGTCTTGATTTCTAGTCTACTATAGCTAAGTCTCGGCCTAGGATAGAAAGTGTACTTGAGCTCAAGAACTCCATGGAAATCATCATACAAGACGAAGAACTGCTCAAGGAACTGGTGGAACTTCATCGACTAAAAGATATGTAGAGACTTGAACTTATCCATCACTCAAAAGTATATCTACTCCATATCATATCTTGAGACAAAAGTCGTTTTGCTATATAGACTTTGATTATACACATTTGCTATTTCGAGCCGAGTTTATCTCGCTTATCTATTTCTCGAAATATGTGTTGGTAAGCTTTCGCTTTGGCCAAGTTCATCTTTACCTAGTGACGAAAGTCATGTTATATTTCAATCACTTTGAAAATGGCTTTGACCAAAAATAATTTGTGATTAACAACTATATAACGTCCTCTAAGAATGTTTCAATGATTGAAATGAGAGTTTAGATTATATAACTAATGTTGGATATAAGCATTGTGTGGCAACACATATATATATAAGTCCTTATTCCTTGAAGCAAAGTATGCGTACTTTGTTGATCAGGAAAACCGGAACAAGAGCTGTGAACTCAGTCCGCGAACTCAGTTCGCGAACCCAGTCCGTGAACTGGCGGAGGTTCTCGTCCCGAGAATATCTGATGGAGTTTGTGAAATCCTTTTGGGAAATTAAGTCAGCGAACGAAGTCTGCGAACTTGAGTTGGTTATATCTAAAGAAGGTTATTTGTGAACTTATATTTATATAAACTAAGGAATGCGAATTGCAAACCATGGCTATAAAGTTCATGAATCGATTCAAGTGAATCAAATCATTTTTGCTTCGATTGTGACTTGTATAGTTATATAAGATTTATACAATTGAACAACTCTCTAACTAGTTCGTTTGAGTCATTTGAACTAGTTATGGTGAAGAAGAATATGGTTGATATGAAAGTGCTCATATGGATAACCATTTGGTTAACTACTGTTGAACCAGCAAATGTATGTGTTTGGGTACGGTTACACAAACCTACAAACGTGCATTTCATTTTTGTGTAATAAGCTAAGTTTTCGATCTAACGGTTGAAAGATATTAGCTTGAATCTAATCAGGTTTTCATCTAACGGTGAATATTGAATGCTTTGTTACTAAGCTAACATTGATTGCAAACCCCGATTTGAAATACTATATAAGAGAGAACTCTAGCAACTGGGAAACCTAATCCCACACCTCCAGTGTGATACTAGTTGTATTGGCTAGAGTCGATTCTCCTTTAACCTTAGGTTTCTTCTTATAAACCAGGTTAACGACTTAAAAACTTCATTGGGATATTGTGAAGCCAGAACGATACTACTTTCTCGTAATTGTGTGATCTGATCTTGCATATTCTATCGTGTTGAGTACAATCGTAACGATTGGCTTGAGATTAATATCTCCGATAGGCAAGATATAAAAGTAGTCACAAACATCTTCGTCTCATCGTTTGTGATTCCACAATATCTTCATTCACCGCGTCGATTAAGATTATTGTGAGGTGATTGATAATACTAAGCTGTTCTTCGGGAATATAAGCCTGGGTTATCAATTGGCTCCTGTTCACCTTGATTTTTCAAAAGATGGAACAAAACCTTGTAGGTAATTTTGTGGGAGACAGATTTATATATTATCGTAGACTTTTCTGTGTGATACAAATTTGTTTATTTAAGTCTTTGACTTTGGGTCGTAGCAACTCTTAGTTTTGGGTAAGATCAGCTAAGGGAATCAAGTGCGTAGTATGCTTCTTGGATCAGAGACGTAAGGAGCGCAATTGTACCTTGGATTAGTGTGATATTGATTGGGGTTCAACTACAGTCCATACCGAAGTTAGTTTGTAGTAGGCTAGTGTCTGTAGCGGCTTAATACAGTTTGTGTTCAATCTGGACTAGGTCCCGGGGTTTTTCTGCATTTGCGGTTTCCTCGTTAACAAAATTCTGGTGTCTGTATTATTTCTTTTCCGCATTATATTTTTTTATATAATTGAAATATAACAGGTTGTGCGTTAGAATCAATCAATTGGAAATCCGACCTTTGGTTGATTGATACTTGAATATTGGTCTTTGGCACCGTTCAAGTGGTTTCTCTTGCATTCAATTAGTCTCGCAGATTTCTATTTTCTTGAGTAAGAATTGAATCGAGAAAGAGAGATATAACTCTTTGATATACTTTATTAAGATTGAGTCTAGTTAATTTTCTTGAAAGTATATTGGAGTTAGTCCATACAGATTGCTAATCGAAATATTGGGTTTGGTTGTTGTACCTCCGATTTTTCAATTGGTATCAGAGGAGGCAAACACGTTAAATACCTTACAAGTCTGTGTTTGTAGCGATATGACTTTATGGACAAAGGTGTTATCTCTATTAACGTACCACCAATCTTTGATGGCTCTAATTACTTATGGTGGAAAATTTCTATGCGAGCTTTTCTTCAAGCACGTGATTTTCAATCATGGGTATATGTAGTTAATGGCTATGATGCTCCCGTTGTGGCAGTAGGAAATGTAAACGTTCCTAAGGACATTGGTGAATACAAACCTGCCGATATACTTGATGTAAAGCGAAATTCTGACGGTTTTAATGCCATTATACATGCCATTACCCCATATCTTCAGCACCATGTGACTACGTGCACTAGGTATAAAGATGCTTAGGATATCTTAGAAACCGTATTCGAAGGTAATACCAGTGAAAAGGAAGCCAGGCTTCAAAACCTTAATTCCGATTGGGAAAACCTTCGTATGGCAGATGAAGATTCATTTGATGAGTTTAATCACAAAGTATCTGAAATTGTTAATGCATCTTTTGCATTGGGTAAGACTATTCCTGAAAAGGACATTGTGATGAAAATTCTCAAATCGCTGCCATCTAGATACGATTCTAAGAAGCATGCCATCATTTAAGGAAATAACCTTGATGCTCTTTCCAGAAACACGTTGGTTGGAAAACTAAAGATCTTTGATCATGAGCACACATCCAAAGTTGGAAAGGATGTTGCTTTCAATGCACAACAGAACACTAAATTACTTGACAAAAGTAAAAGTGTTTATGTCTTTGAGGATGATATTTCTGAGACTGATTCATCAGATGAAGATCTTGACAAATCAGTCTCTATGATCACAAGAAAGTTTAGAGATATTCTATTGAAGAGAAGTAAACGGTTTTCAAGAGACAAACCTAAGTCATTGGTTAAACCTCATAATCACATTCCTCCTAAAAACAGGGACACACATGAAACTGATAACGAGGATATGCCTCAGTGCTTTAAGTGTAAGGGATTTGGTCATTTTGCAAACGAGTGCCCAAATCATAGAAAATATACTGGGAACAAAGGTCTTGCTGCAACTCTTGATGAAATGTCTGATAGCTATGATTCTAATGAAGACGAGAAATCAAGTGTTGCACTTCTTGGTGAAAATATCGATTTTGATAATTGTAGCAATACATACATCAATCTTGATATTCTTTTAGAAGAAAACTCAACCAATCTGGAAGAAAAAATTGACCCTTTCCTCAGAAACTTTGTATGTGATGTTTCAGGTACCATTGTATGTCTAGCTGCTTGCACATCTCAGATGCCTGACTTTTATCCAAGATTGACGTGATCATATTGTTCTGCAAAGGGTCATGAACTACCAAGTTGTTACAAGTACAAACACCAATTGAGACATGTCAACAAACTTTAATGAAGATCAAATCGATTAGAAAATAAGCTTAAACTTGCTCAGAAGACCGCTGAGGTATGTAGGATTTTATCTTCGTCTAAGAAGTTAGTTTCCAAGGATAAAACAAGACCATTAGAGAAGAAAGTATGGTCAAATGGATTTGGTAGACAGAGGTCTGTGGATTCTTCTCAAGAGGAAAATGGTGGATAAATTGTTGTTCACCGCAACACAACTTGATTGTGTTGATTGGTAAATCTTGTCTCATGTGCCTGATCAAAATAGACAAGATTGTGTACTTCTCAGGATTTAAGAAAAGTTTGGTTTTCTTATTTTCTTAGTTTTGTGTCTATCGATAAAGGAGGGTTATTCTCGATAATTCTACTCTCTCTAGGGTTCAGAGTTGTGCGTGCACGAACCTGTTAAAAGGTTGCGTAAACCTACATTCCTTTTTCCTTCTCTGGAACCTCTTTTTATCTCAAGACTACTTGTTGAGTTTAAATTGTGATTTCCTCTCACAAACCCATACGTTTATGGATACTTCAAGCATCATGTCTTCTGATGGAAAAGATGTTAATATGGTTGTTAAGCCATCAATCATGAAGGAAAAAGAGAAATCTCCGTTAGCTCCGACATTGAAAAGAAAAAGAAGGAATGTGAGGAAGCCTAGAGTTGTTTCTTAAAATTCTCAGAAGTTTTCTGATGTTCTTGAAGTGTTGAAGGAGATGCAAAAGGAGATTCAGCAAATAAAGGATTTTGTGTTTAAGACTCATGAGATTCAGAAATCCCTGGTTCAATATCAGTCAAGAAGGTTTATTGATATTAAATCCTATCTTCATGAACCTTATGTCCCAATGGTTGTTGACGACAAGGAGTTCGGGGACGATAAAGAATTCTTCAAAGGTCTTAATGCCTAGTAAATCTTATATTTTATTTTTTTGTTTAGAAGAATAACTAGAGTTTTGAATAGCCATTATTGTGATTACACATAGCTATGTCCAACATTTTCATCTTCATGTTTTTAGGTTTATTTGTTTAAATTCTAAAAAAATTTGGAAGATGATTTTTGCAGTATTAATCTTTATGGTTTCATATATTGTAATATTTTATGGGATATGTGTGTTTGCGTCCGTAAACTGTGATTGTCCCATACCTTGTCAAAAGTTAAGTCTTTCATATGTCGATATGCATGTATTGATAAAAGAATGAATGGACTTTTAACACAAAAGTTTGAAGCCTATTATGTCATTTATTGATGGAAGATAGGTTAAAATCTTTTGTTGACAAGAAATATGTCTATTATATGTCATTGTGCAAATAGTGATGGAAAATAGAATGAATCCTTGTATATTCTGCACTATTGATCTCCCCTGATCCATATTTTATGTATATACTGTGAGGCTCCGTAAGTTCTCTTATGTCGAGCATGATCAATAAAATTTATCACATTTTGTGGTTAATTTGGTTGCATATTTCCGATTAGATTAATTATGGATTCTCTTATGATTAATCTAATTGAGTACTTTTGGATTCAAATTCATATTCGCATGTGATTTGTTATGTCCAAAGAAATCCTTCTTTTCTTTTGAAATTAAGGTCGTTCTTGTTATTCTTTCGGGAATGGCATTTTATGGGGGAGAGTTCTTAATTAAACTTTTGCTTAATTGACAAATCTTTGTGGGGAGTGCGGTTGTGGAATATTATAGGGGTTATCTTGTATCTTTATAAACTCCTTGATGAAAGCATTTAGCTTCGGCTTTATGATAGCATCTAAACAAGTTGATATATGCTTTCTTTTTGTCATGAAATGTATTTTTTGGAAATTTCATTAGGATCCCGTTTTCGTACCTTTGCCAATTTTATTGACAAAAAGAGGGAGAATTAATATGTAGTTCACACTACAAATACATGTGGTTTTCGGATCATTATGTAAGGGGGAGCGGTTTCCATGTGAGATGGAGTATTGACTAAGGGGGAGTGATACATATCACCATAGTATTATTGTCGAAGTTGTGATATAATTGAACTTTGATGCTGCATAATGATACTATGACACTGTATAACAATGATTGAAAATACTTGTTTTCTCATTGTTATAGCTACGGATTTTCAACAACGATGATGCTGAACTTACAACCTTTGGGATCATTGGAGTACTTGGAAGTGACGAAGATTTCGAGTAATGTTGAAGATTAGGCATGTGGAATAGGAGCTACAAAAGTTTATCATTGATTTTTGTATTCCATATATGTATTGATAGTTTTTCACTAAAATTGACAACGGAGGAGATTGTTAGAGCACTTCTCGGTCGAACTCGCATGCATTGCTATCTCAAGCATGTTTGTCAATGTTAGTGATCAAAACTATAAGTCTTGATTTCTAGTCTACTATATCTAAGTCTCGGACTAGAATAGAAAGTGTAGTTGATCTCAAGAACTCCATGGCGATCATCATACAAGACGAAGAACTTCTCAAGGAACTGGTGGAACTTCATCGACTAAAAGTTATGTGGAGAATTGAACTTATCTATCACTCAAAAGTCTATCTACTCTATCTCCTATCCTGAGACAAAAGTCGTTTTGCTATGTAGACTTTGATTATACACATTTGCTATTTCGAGCCGAGTTTATCTCGCTTATTAATTTCTCGAAATATGTGTTGGTAATCTTTCGCTTTGGCCAAGTTCATCTTTACCTAGTGACGAAAGTCATGTTATGTTTCAATCACTTTGAAAATGGCTTTGACGAAAAATAGTTTGTGAATAGAAACTATATAACGTCCTCTAAGAATGTTTCAATGATTGAAATGAGAGTTTAGATTATATAACCAATTTTGGATATAAGCATTGTGTGGCAACACATATATGTATAAGTCCTTATTCCTTGAACCAAAGTATGCGTATTTTGTTGATCAGGAAAACCAGAACAAGAGATGTGAACTCAGTCTGCGAACCTAGTCCGCGAACTGGCGGAGGTTCTCATCCCGAGAATATCTGCCGGAGTTTGTGAACTCCTTCCGGGAACTTAAGTCCGCGAACTAAGTCTGCGAACTTGAGTTGGTTATATCTAAAGACGATTATTTGTGAACTTATATTTATATAAACTAAGGAATGCAAATTTCAAACCCTGGCTATAAAGTTCATGAATCGATTCGAGTGAATCAAATCGTCTTTGCTTCGACTGTGTCTTATATAGTTATATAAGATTTATACAATTGAACAACTCTCTAACTAGTTCATTTGAGTCATTTGAACTAGTTATGGTGAAGAAGAATATGGTTGATATGAAAGTGCTCATATGGCTAACCATTTGGTTAACTACTGTTGAACCAACAAATGTACATGTTTGGGTACGGTTACACAAACCTAAAAACGTGCATTTAATTTGTGTGTAACAAGCTAAGTTTTCGATCTAACGGTTGAAAGATATTAGCTTGAATCTAATAAGGTTTTCATCTAACGGTGAATATTGAATTCTTTGTTACTAAGCTAACATTGATTGCAAACCCTGATTTGAAAGACTATATAAGGGAGAACTCTAGCAACTGGGAAACCTAATCTCCACACCGCATGTGTGATACTAGTTATATTAGCTAGATTCGATTCTCCTCTAACCTTAGGTTTCTTCTTGTAAACCAGGTTAGCGACTTAAAGACTTCATTGGGATTGTGAAGCCAGACCGATACTACTTTCTCGTAGTTGTGTGATCTGATCTTGCATATTCTATCGTGTTGAGTACAGTCGTAACGATTGGCTTGAGATTAATATCTCCGATTGGCAAGATACAAAAGTAGTCACAAACATCTTTGTCTCATCGTTTGTGATTCCACAATATCTTCTTTCACCGCGTCGATTAAGATTATTGTGAGGTGATTGATAATACTAGGTTGTTGTTCGGGAATATAAGTCTGGGTTATCAATTGGTTCATGTTCCCTTGATTTATCAAAAGACGGAACAAAAACTTGTAGGTGTTTTTGTCTGAGACAGATTTATCTATTATCGTAGACTTTTCTGTGTCATACAAATTTGTCTATTAAAGTCTTCGACTTTGGGTCATAGCAACTCTTAGTTATGGGTGAGATCAGCTAAGGGAATCAAGTGCGTAGTATCCTGCTGGGATCATAGACGTAAGGAGCGCAAATGTACATTGGATCAGTGTGAGATTGATTGGGGTTCAACTACAGTCCAGAAAAATGTTAGTTTGTAGTAGGCTAGTGTCTGTAGCGGCTTAATACAGTGTGTGTTCAATCTGGACTAGGTCCCAGGGTTTTTCTGCATTTGCGGTTTCCTCGCTAACAAAATTCTGGTGTCTGTGTTATTTCTTTTCCGCATTATATTTTGTTATATAATTTAAATATCACAGGTTGTGCGTTAGAATCAATCAACTGGAAATCCGACCTTTGGTTGATTGATACTTAAACATTGGTCTTTGGTACTGTTCAAGCGATTTCTCTTGTATTCAATTAGACTCGCAAATTTCTATTTGCTTGAGTAAGAATTGAATCGAGAAAGAGAGATATAACTCTTTGATATACTTTATTAAGATTAATTCTAGTTGATTCTCTTGAAAGTACATTGGAGTTAGTCCATACAGATTGTTAATCGAAATATTAGGTGTGGTTGTTGTACCCCCGCTTTTTCAATTTGTACGGAAGTATATCAGGGAACGATGGATCCAAAGATAACAAAGATATACTTGGAGCAGAAGAGGCTATAAATACCAAGCTTCACCAACAAACCAAGGGCATTCAATATCTAGGAGAAGAAGATCTAGTCTTAATCTTATACCTCTTTAATGTTTAGAACATAAGTATTTACTTGAACTTGAGTTCTCTCTATTACTTTAGGAAGCATTTAAGATCTTTGTAACCACCACTACTTAATACAAAAATATCACTCATTACCCCGTGGATGTAGACAAAACTCGAACCACATAATCTCTCGTGTCTTATAATAATTTAGTTGTACTTACATTATAGTTGTGTTCTTTGTTATTATCGTGATCTTAGATATTCTTTATTACTAAGTATCGTCAGTTCAACAGAGGTATCATTACTACATAGTACTCGGTCCTCTGAGCTGTTTACATTATGTAGACTATGGGAAAATTAGTAGCCACAGTTTGACGCTAGAAGGTTTTTCTCACCATCTTGAGTTTTTATATTCCGTCATTTATTTTAACTTACGCATCTTCTTTATCGAAGAGATCTGAGTTCAACATCGATGAATCTCACTTTCTAGTGATTCGTTCATTTATTGTTTTCGCAAGTTCTTGGAGTTCATAGCCTCTAAAGACTCGCAATCTTACAGATCTACAAAAATCAAACGCACTCGCAAAACGTTAAAACTTTTATTTTGTACTAAAAACAACCTTTTCCGACAGAGTATCCTTCAGATCTGAGTACCTTTGAGCACTGAGGAATCTCAGCGAGAATTTAAGGAAGCAAAAATCTTTTCAAGCATTTAATACCCCATCTTTCAAAAAGATCTGGCACATTTTTCAATTGTTTTCAACATTTAAGGTTGTTTTTCCAAGGGTGTTATAAGAAATTTAATACATGTCTTTCCATACGTCATTTCAGTCCTTTTTTCTGAAAAAGCTGCTTGGTCGTTTTCTGTGTCAGAGCATTAATTGCTACTTTTGACGAAGGCACCCAAGTAGCAAATTTTGTCGTTTTTTCTGTAACCGCAGGATAACAAAAGCCTAAGGCATGAAGAAACCAAGTGATGTACCAACAAGCTCACGACCAGCAGTTACGAGAGGAAGATCTCAAAATCCATCTCAAGCGAACCAAAGAACAGAAGACAAGGACGAGCAAAGTGAAATAACAAGAAGAACAATTGCTAACAAGCCACCTATTCCTGCTGAAGGGATAGGGTAAACATCGGGAGCACAACCACTTTACGGCATGCCGTTGCCGGAGCATCGTAATGTAACAAAGCTACCTGCGGCCAACGTATGGTTACCCAAAACCTTAGCTCCTACGGGATGGGAGTTGGGAAACCTAACTCCGATCCAACTATATCCTTACGCTCCGATCATAGAAGAATGAGTGGATAACTCTAACGATCCGGCCGACAGCGCTCCTCAGGGTGGTGGAATCCATAATGAAGATCAAATAGCAACACAAGTAGCAGCTTTGCTACTCCCTAACAAGGAGCATGAGGATGCAATGCACGTGATGGCCCAGGATAACCAGAACCTAAAATATATGTTGGATGTACAGATCGAGGGTTCCCAAACTCACCCTCCGTTAAAGAGGCGTGAGAACGGAGCTATCTCAGGAATACGAAGGGTAGATCTTAATCCACCAAAGGCTAACCCACCAGGGGGAGCCAGGAGAACACATCATGATCTAAACGAAATGGATCCAACTTACAAGCCCTCTCAGTCTTATTATGATGATACATTTTCAAGAGATGCTCACAATGTGAACATGGTCATGGAGAAAATGGAGAAAATACGGAAGGAGATACAAGGATTGAAAACCGGTTACGCAGGAGCAAGGCTAGAAGAGGTTCTCCAAGAAGCGACAACATCTTTGTTGTCTTTTCGCATTTTGAGGGGGATATCCCTGCGAAATTTCCACTACTTACGTTTCAGGCATACAATGGTACCTCTGATCCCGCAGCTCACCTACGATATACACTCGTGTCCTTGCCCATTGGGAAAGATATGAGGTAGTACTTTGTAGGTACTTTCCTGCAAGCTTAACAGGATCATCATTGGCATGGTATGACAACTTACCAGCAGACTCAATTGACTCTTCTGAGAAATTATCTACGGTGTTCTTGGAGACATACATGTACAACAAGTCAACAAAGGCAGGGTTAGATAGGCTATTTGCTTTAGTTATCGGACCCCACAAGACATTGATGCAATACACATACTGGTGGAAAAATACATGCCAAGCAATCGGTAAAGTCAATCCAGAAATTAGCATTAATTGCTATAAGTATGGACTTGACAGAACCTCAGCTATCTTCGTGGAGCTTCACAACCGAGCCCTTGATTCCGAAGGAGAGCTTAGGGTTGTGCAAGATCGCTACATCAGACTTGAAGAAATCCAGAAGGACAACCCCAGGGTGCAAGCAAAGACGACAACAGCTCCGCAACGAACCAACTCTCTGGAACCAATTCCGGAGATACCTAAGAGGCAAAATGAAGCCGGGGGAAGAACCATCTCTCGAGACAAAAGATCCAAATACGGAGATGGAAAAAGCATAGGAAGAGGAAGAGCAGAATTTGTAGATAAAATCTACACAAAGCTAAACACCATATTCTCCCACATTCTAAGCAAGGAATGAGCGAAGCCAGGTTTTCCGTACCCTAACACTAGGGGAAAACAACCAGATAAAACAAAAGAGGCTAAGAAGTACTGTGACTACCACTAGTACTACGGGCATACAACTGATACATGATATCACTTAAGGAACACGATCCAGAGATTCATAAACGAAGGAAAATTCATGGAGTACGTGCAGATACAACCAGCTAATGCTGAGGTAGCCCCCAAGAAAAGGGTAGAACTACCTCAGGACGGAAAATACATCAACATGATTACCTTCTCCAGCGGAGGTCAGGAGGAGCTACTCGAAGACATCCTCGAGTTTGCCCGAAACAGAAGAAAGCTAGAAGCTCACGAGGTATTCAAGATAAGTGGACCACCTACTAGCACTTGGGAAGAATGGATGGCTACGCCATTAGCATTCTCAACAAGAGACGTCAACCAAGAAGTTGAGATTCACAATGATCCACTTGTGATCACTCTTCCTATACATGGATGGAACGTTACGAAGGTCCTCATTGATGGGGGCAGCTCATTGAATGTATTGTTCTACGAACCTTACCTACGTATGGGTTTGACAGCCGAGCAAATGGATTCATCCACTTGCACAATATACGGTTTCAACGGAGCAGTCTCTAGACCAAAAGGAGAAATTATCTTACAGGTGCGCGCCGGACCCTTAGTAACCAATACAAGGTTCTCATTTGTGGAAGCACCTTCGCCATACAACGTAATCATGGGCAGGCTATGGGTCCATAGACTGCGAGGAACAGCTTCAACATATCACCAGTACCTTCGATTCCCTACACCTATGGGTGAAATGGAAATCAAAGGTGACCAGCAAGATATAAAGCTATGCAATCTAGCTGAGGTCAGTTTCAACGAAGAAACAGCCGCTGCCCAACAACACGAAAGAAAAAGACGAAAGGAGAACACCAAGGAAGTGAAGGACGGAGTATTCTTAGTACCCTTATCCACCTCAGTTCCGGAGACAAGCACCTCCGCCACTCCGGGGGCGAACGTCTCTGCCAAATGACAATTACAGAAATGCACTCCTCTATGACCTCAGAAGCAAACCTTCTCACCGATGGAACCAACAAAGAAAATCAACATTGACACCGAGAAGGAACCAAAGATGATCAACATCGGAACTTTGTTATAAGAAGACGAGGAGATGAAATTACAAAAGCTAATACGGGACTACGCGGATGTCTTCGCATGGTCAACGGAAGACATGCCAGGAATCGACCCGAATTTGGTCTCCCACCATCTTTGGCTCAAACCAACAACGTATCCGCAAGGTGGCAGATATCTACCAAGAAGCGGTAGAAAAGGAGTTGCAAAAGCTACTAGCAACAGGATTCATACGAGAAGTCAAGTATCCCACGTGGATATCCAACATGGTGATTGTACCTAAGAAAAATTGAGGCGTACGCATTTGCATCGATTTTAGCAATCTCAACAAAGCCTGCCCCAAGGACATCTACCCGCTGCCAGTTGGTCAATGCAACCGAAGGTCACCAGAGGCTATCCTTCATGGATGGATACTCTGGTTACAACCAAATTTCCCTTGCAGAAGAAGACCAGGAGAATACTGCGTTCTTTACCCCACGAGGCTTGTATTGTTATACAAGGATGCATTTTGGACTAAAGAACGCGAGGGAAACATACCAGCGATTGGTAGACAAAATCTTTAAGCCATGGATAGGAAAGATACTTGAAGTCTACGTGGATGATATGCTTGTCAAGAGCAAAGAGGCGAAAAACCACCTGTCAGACCTAAGGGAAATACTCGAAGCCATGAGAAACTTTCACATGAAAGTGAACCCGGAGAAATGCACATTCGGAGTAACCTCAGAAAAATTCCTAGGATACTTGGTAACTAAGCGAGGAATAGAAGTGGACCCCGAAAGGGTCAGATCAATAATGGAAATGCCATCTCCGCAAACACTGAAAGGAGTACAAAATCTAAATGGAATCTTAGCTTCCATGGGAAGATTCATAGCAAGATCATAGGATAAATGAAAAATATTTTTTGGTACACTAAGAAAAGGAAGCAAGTTCATATGGAATACAGAGTGCGAACAAGCTTTCCAAAAGATCAAGGAGTACTTGGCTTCAGTACCCATCCTACAGAAGCCGAAGCCGGGTGAAATACTCAACTTATACTTAGCAGAAACTAGCTATGATATGAGCCAAGTATTGGTGCGAGACCAAGGGAAAGGCGAAAAACCCATCTACTACATCAGCAAGACACTCAGTTCAGCGAAGCGTAACTACACCAAGGTGGAGCAGCTTATATATGCCTTAGTAGTGGCAACACAAAAACTAAGGATATATTTTGACGCACATACTATCCGAGTCTTCACGAAGGCTCAGATAGGTCAAATACTCGACAACACGGAGAAAATTGGAAGAGTGGAAAAATAGGAATGCCATGATCAAACAATTCCACATAATATTTGAAACTTGGAAGGCTGAGAAATCATAAATACTAGCAGAATTTTTGGCGGACCTACCTCTCAGCGATGAAGCGGAGATATATGACATCCAAGGAATGGAGGAGGACAAGCAAGAACCAGAAGATCCCCTGGAACATCAGAATTCACGAAGATGGGAGATATTTGTAGATGGCTCCTCCAATGGAGAAGGCGCGGGCATTGGGATTGTAATAACAACCCCTACCGGAGACCGACTCATCTACGCATTCAGGTTAGAATTCGAAAAATACACCAATAACATCATAGAATACGAGGCGGTCATACATGGTCTACGCTTGGCACGGGAGCTAGGCCCATCAGATATTCGTTTGACTAGTGACTCACAGTTGATCATTAGACAAATCGAGCTCAAATACCAAATTTTGGATCCGGTGCTATCTTCGTATCTAAAGCTAGCTCAGGAGCATGCGTCAAAGATCAGCAGCGTAACATTCAGGCACGTCTGTCGAAAGGATAATAGACACGCAGATGCCTTAGCATTCATATCATCAATGCTAAGGGATAGAAACACCACCGCCGTACAAATTGGAAGAATATATGAACCTTCAATAGAAGGACTTATCTCAGGAAAATACTCCACGACATACACAGCGGAGATACCCGCAATCATAGCGGAAGAAGGTCTTTGGAGGTCAAAGCAAAAATGCAAGGATACTACTGGCTAAAAATGGACGAAGACTCAAAGAATGTGGCTAAGCGGTGTGAAACATGCCAACGCTTTGCCAGAAAAATCAAAGCACCAGCAACTGAGCTAAACTCAGTTATCAGCCCTTGGCCATTCATCAAATGGGGGGTTGATATTGTCAGAACCTTGGTAGAGGGAACCTCGAAAGAAAAATATCTTATTGTTGCCACGGATTATTTCATCAAGTGGGTGGAAGCAAAAGCTTTGGAAAGAATCAGGGACGCAAATATCTTTAAGTTCTTGTTTGAGCAAATCATATGCAGGATCGGAATACCAGCCACCATAGTCTCTGACAATGGCAAACAACTGCAAGGAAAGAACATCAACATGTTGTTTGACACTTTCAACATTCAAAAAAACAAGTCCACTCATATATATACTAAGAGCAATGGACAAGCGGAGGCAACCAACAAAACCGTAGAGATGAACTTAAAGAAAAATCTAGGAGTATACAAGAAGAGATGGTGAGAACAGCTGCACAACGTCTTATGAGCCTATCGAACTACAAGAAGGTCAGCTACGAGAGAAACTACATTCTTACTAACCTACGTAGCTGAAGCCGTAATCCCAACGGAGATAATACTTCCAACTACAAAAACAGAGGCATGGGAGAAGAATCTAACAACAAACTTGATGTTGGAATAGATGCATGATCTTGAAGAAAGAATATAAGTGTCTTTGCAAAATATGGTGAATTATCAATGAAGGATAGCTCGGGAATACAACAAACGAGTCATCCCTAGAAACTTTGTAGTCGAGGAATACGTACTATGTCAAATTCCGCCATATCAAATAAAGAATGAGGGGGGAAAGCTAGCTCCAACACGGGACGGGCCCTACATCATACATGACATCGCCGGGAAAGGGTCTTACTACCTAAATACCCCAAAAGGTGAAGTATTACAACACCCTTGGAATGCAATGTACCTAAAAAAAGTACTACTTGTAAGAGAATGGTGATTAATCAGGAGAAGAAAGGAACGGGCCATGACCCACCATGTTCTATCCCTGATCAAAGGTATTATGAACCTTACTAATAAATGATAGAAACTTTTGCTAAAAGGATAGTTTCGATTAATATAATTGGGTTAGAATAGACACCCTCCGTCAGAATTGACGATGAAACAAGGCAAGACATAACTGCGCATATGTCAATACTCGGATCCTCGGAGCAATAGCTCCCTTCATGAAGCAATAAGAAAAAGTAATATATCCCATATAAAGATACCTTGTCGAAGTAAAACAGTCTTCGCGCTGAACGCGTAGGGTTACAGGAAAACTATTGCCCACGTAGGAACCTTCGCCACCACGGTACCTTCTGGCCAAAGGATACTTAGGTAGGACGATGAATGTTCCACCAAAGGTTAAACATACCTTAGCACCTGGAGATAACTTGATTGTGCGATCAATTAAACACAATACGTCTACAAACAAAAATATACATGAAATAATATAGGTTAAATAATAATATTATCTTAAAAGTTGCAGATAAAGAAGGTTCAAACCATCACGAAGTATTGTTTCAAAGAAATGAGACATCACAAAGGCGCCTCAACTAAGGGCATAATACAACACAGAGATCAGTTAAGCTAAGCTGAATACGACGGAATCAAGGGTAAGAAAGACGAGGAAATACGACTCCTTCAGCTTGGAGCTCGGCTTCCTCAAATGCAACATTGATGTAATAAATGTCCGGACGCTCCAATTGCACCTTCATCTGAGAAGACTGAGCCTCCAGATCCGAAGCCGATTTCTGACGAAGCTCCATCATCTGATCACTAAGCTGATCGTTAGCTTGCTGAGAGTCTCAGCCTTGAGATTAGCGGCAGCATCAAACTGACGAGATATCTCCAACGAAGATATTTGACCCTCGAGATGGTTGATCTTGGCATTTTCACCCACCAGCTGCTCCTAGAGACCTGCGAATACAAAAGGTGTATGCAATGAGAAAAAGCATCAAAGGGTACAAAGAATGATGCTGAAATATAAGGACCTTAAGCTACCTCCTGCATGACTAAGGTATTCTTCTAAACTATTCTGGGCCTCAGCAAGGTACACCTCAGCGGTATCGAGATCCTCCACAAGGGTATCTCGTTCAGTTTGGAGGTCATCAACATCAATCCAGAGAGAAGCATTCTCAGAGGATAAAACTTGGTAAACATTCTCTAACTCTTCCAATCTCTTAACCAAGGATGCATGAGACATGGAACAAGACGCGGAGCCAACCTCTACAAGTCTATTCTTAAGAGAACGTACCTCAGAAGACAAAACATTACGCTCTGCAGTAACCTTAGCCAAGAAAGCACATGCATCTTCGAAATCTGCATGATACTTTTTACGAATGATTTCTTGGGCTGAGAGGCGTTTCTCAACTAAGGCAATATCCTCATTTTCCTTTAAAACGATACCCTCTTTACAATTAAGGGCTTCGTCACATTCTTTACGGAGTAAGGCCATCCTCTTCACAAGATCCGCGTTATGAGCAGATTCAAGAGAAAGTTGGGCCTCGTTATGCACAGTCACGTTCATTAACCTATCAGACTCCTTATGATAATACCAAACATCGGAGGTCAACTTGGATACCTTCTCCCAGAGATGTCTAAGCTCACTAGAGCTACCAGCTGGCAGGCGCAGGTTGTCTCAGGACTATGCAACCAAGCGAAAGTGAAAACAAAACAAAGGGAAAGAATAAACGAACCTATGGATTTGGAAGACTCAGCAACCAGGACGGAATCATCAGCTTTGCGCCATCCTCAGCAACTTTAGCAGCATTGTTAGCTCTCTCAAGAGCCAACAGACAATCCTCCAAGGATCTCTGAGTCTTTCTCAGATCATCCTCCAACGAAGATACCTTAGCAGCAGAAGCAGCATCACTGGATGAAGGTTGTTGTGTGCTAACAAGGGCGTATTCTTGACGAGCACGCTCCAACAGAGCACCCAAGTGAGTACACTTAGCCCTATAGAACTTGAACAAGGTGCATCCAACATATATTTGTTTGCAAAGCTGCAAATAAAGGAGCATAACAACAGACGAAGATTCAAAACAAAATGAGAAGCAGTAAGGTAAGAATCACTTACTGAGAACAGTGAAAGATGAGGAAGGAAATCAACGTATGTGTCTATGAAGGCCTACGTATCTTGGATACTACCCCTATGGATTTCACCAAAGCTCTGACTAGAGCGAAGGCAGTCGGGGTCGAAGAATAGATCCTTAGCCACACGATACTGAGTGGACAACACATTTAACTGCGAAGCTACCTAAAAAGAACCAGCCAGATGATGACGATCAACCTCGGAAGAAAAGGGACCCTTTGAATCCCGAAGAATGGCTTCAAGAATAGCATCATCATAACTACCAAGGCTCAAACTCTCCGGAAGCTTACCCTTCTCATACTCAGCAACAACTCCACCAATCGCTTGAGAGCGATCATGGGGTACGAGTATTTATCCCTCACCACGACGAAGAGACAGCATGGTGGATGAACTAGGGATCGAAAACAAGCTTAAGCACCACCTAAGTCCATATCACCAGCAGAAGGAAGATTTCCCAATACGGTCCAATATGGTGACGAGGGTGGAGGTCCAACAACCTTGCTAACGGGGGAAGTAGAAAAAGATTGAGCGCTCCCTGATGAGGTGGGCGTAGCATTGAAGGAGAAGCTAGCCAGTGAAATCACAACCTTCTTCTTCGGATGTGAGTCTGAGATCCTAACCATCACCATTGGGGTAACACCCTTAGAAGACGAACCGCTCGATTGAAGCGAAGTAGCAGGAGACGAAAGAAGACTCTAGGAAGATACAACCACAACATCAGTAGAAGCCGAGACAACAGGCAGTGCACCGCTAGGGATAGAAAACTAAGGTACCTTTGGCAACAAGGTAGGAATAGGAACTTGAACACTAACCGGGCTCACCAATGAAGCCTCACCACCAACAGGGAGGTTCTCACCCTCCACAGAGCTAACACGTATATGACTGGGGATATTCTTGGAAAAATCTTCCTCAATATCATCCAGATGAGGACTAAGGCAAGTGTCCTCAATATACTCCATATCCTCGTCATCCGGCACCTCTTCACCAGCCTTGGGATCCTCATCATATTCCTCAACATCAATAACGACCTTCAACTTGCCCCTTCTCTTGGAAGACTATGGAAAAACACATGCGCCAGCTAAGGATCAGGGGCAAGATACTAAGAAATTTACGAACACAAAGGTATGTCTATGATCCTTACCTCCGCAGGTGTTGGTGTAGTTGCTTCAGCCGAATCCTTTCTTTTCCTAGTCCTGGTGGCGACGGAATTACCAGCATAACCCAGAGCAGTCCTAGCAGCAGAACCTGAGGCAGTGACAACAGAAGAAGCAGGGGCAGACTACAAAAGAAAGACATCAGAATACCAAACAAATATTGCAAAGCAATAGATGAAAAACCTTCAAAGAAAGCAAAGTTTACCTCATGAGAAGCGGCAGGGTTGAAAACCCAAGGCTGATACCCATAATACTTCTCAGGCAAGGAGAAAGCTACACGAGGGACGTTGGGATCTGCGGTAGTAAAACCATAGTCCCAAGGACCCACCACATGAAGAGCAGTACGAGCCCAACGATCATCATGATCAAGACGGATACGACCAGGCTTTGGAAAATGTAGCTTAGCAGAATAAGGGATAACAGTCAAACCAGTCTTATCGATCTCCTCCAGCAGAAGAAGGCTGTTAGCCTCCCTAATTTTCTTAGCAGTAACATGGATACGACGAGGTCCAACACTCCAGGGAAGAAGATTAGTTTTCTGAATAGCATCAAGGTGTGTAGCATTGAAGTTAGCAGGGGTATAATCCTCTTTCTTAGACCTTCCAGCAGCAAAGGGGTCATAAGACTTTAAAGTGGTCTTTCCTTTACTACAGTACCAGCACTCACGAAGGGCATACCAATAATTTCCGGTGTATTGCATGACTCCTCGGACTTGAGTCTTATTCTCCGTATCATCCCTGGTGGACAAAACTTCATAATAGAAAGGATCCTTTCTACTAAACAAAGGAAGGAGCATACCGGCGGCCAGCTGGCCAACACAAATCAAGAGATTTTTCTCATCGTAAGGAAAATCCCGGATCAGGGACTCGGTAAGAACATCAGGGCCGTTGACAAAGGAGATCTCGAACTTATGGAGGCGAAAAGACTTGGTGATCTCAGCGAAGGACAAGTGAGCGTAGCTATCCTGTCACGCAGCTGAAGCCTTTGAAGATCCTAGTGAGGAGGAGGAGGTGAAAGATACTCAACAAAAACCTCTTCTACCTCAGGGTCCGCAGCAGCCTCAAGGACCACAGCCATCTCAGTGCCAGAAGGAACCTCAGTATCCTCGAGATGTAGAGATGGCGTAGCATCAGGATGATCTATCCGCGGAGGTGGATCAACAGACGAAGAGGATCTCAGATCCTTCCGTGAAGGTTTCTTCGAAAGTCTCATGATCCCTAACACCAGCAGGAAGAACATTCAATCAACAATGGCGGACTAGAATAATAGTCGACCCAAAAGCTTGGTTGGGACAAAAATGATAGTACTTTGGGCAAGGGTTTAGTAAAAGCCAACCAGGGGAAACAATTTCGTCCTCCCAAAGAAGTGAAAAACATGGTCGATCAACACATTTAAAAAATTGCAGACGCAGAGCAATCATGATACATTCATGATGCAAAACACGAAAAGAAACAAACCCATGTTCTCAAACAACACAGAGAACACAACAAAAGCCTCAAATACCACATGCAAACATCCAAGAATATCAATGGCGTTCAATAACAATTAACCGAAGTCGAAGCAAGGCGAATACAGGATGAAAATCCAAACAAACAGAGAAGAAGCAAAATATCACTTACTTGTATATGATGATCGTGTGTTGAACCAGAAGCCTTAGAGAATCGAAGGGAAGACCAACAGTTGAAAGCGGAAGAAAACCTCTGAGAAAGAGATGGAGAGAGACAGTTCTAAGGGAAACAAACGAGTTAATGAAAATTCCTTCTCTTTATTCTCTTCTTATAGGAGGCTAGAGAATCCAAAAATTTGGATGTCCCGAAATTCAAAGGGAAGTTATTGCATGAAAGGACATATGGGGACCACCCAATCGATACGTGCAAAAATGGCGGCGTTACGGGAGTTTTTCTTCCAATCCTACCAAATGGTAGAATATGAAAGAAAAGGGGCAAACTGTGAATACCAATATTATACGGAGTACGTGTCACGATCTTCGTGGTCGCATACAAGATAACTGTGTAGCCTTCGCTATACATAGAAACCTGAGTAGCAGAAGATACCTTCACGGATCTTCTTTATCTCATCCCAAGAAGAGATACCTCGACGGCCAAGATAGAAAAAATGAAGCCTATTCTAGAGAGAGGCAGCTGGCGAAGGGACACAGATAGATGACGCATCTAATCAACATTAAATGCATAAATATCTTATCTACATGCATAACCAAAGCGCGTGGATAGAAATGACGTGGCGAAATCTGACTGGCAAAGGTTAGCGGTGAACGAAGGTACAATCTGTACTGAGGCTGGGAAGTTCCCGAAGGAACGTGGGTCAGCTTAGGTGGTAGAGTCTAACTGGAAAAAGCACGCGGTGAACGAAGGTGCCATTTGTACGAAAGGTATATCAGGGTATGATGGATCCAAAGATAACAAAGACATACCTGGAGCAGAAGGGGCTATAAATACCAAGCTTCACCAACAAATCAAGGGCATTCAATATCTAAGAGAAAAAGATCTAGTCTTAAGATTATACCTCTTTAATGTTTAGAACTTAAGTATTCACTTCAACTTGAGTTCTCTCTATTACTTTGGGAAGAATTTAAGATCTTTGTAACCACCACTACTTGATGCAAACAAATCACCCATTACCCCGTGGATGCAGACAAAAGTCGGACCACGTAATCTCTCGTGTCTTATGATAATTTAGTTGCACTTACATTATATTTTAGTTCTTTGTTATTATCGTGATCTTAGATATCCTTTATTACTAAGTATCGTCAGTTCAACAGAGGTATCATTACTACATAGTAGTCGGTCCTCTGAGCTGTTTACATTACGTAGACTATGGGAAAATTAGCAGTCACATTAGATATGGGTAACCGTACCTAAACGTGTACACTTAGTTGGATCAATAATAGTTAACCGAAGTTAGCCATATGAACACTTTCATATCAACCTTGTTCATCTTAATCACAACTAGTTCAAATGACTCAAATGAAACTAGTTATAGATTTGTTCAATTATTTATATTCTCATAGAAGTATACAAGACACAATTGAAGCAAAATCGGTTTTATTCACTCGAATCAATTGATGAACATTATAGCCACGGTTTGCAAAGATTGCATTCCTTATCATATAAATGTATTTGTTCATGAGTATGTAAACATACTTAACCTATTTTAGAACTTAACCCACTCAGGTATGTAAACGGGTACACATATCTAAGTTCCCGGACTTGGTATTGTTCGCCAGTATGTAAACGGGTACGCATACTGTCGTTCATGACCAAACTCAGTTGAAATCATTACGCATACGGGTATGCATACTGTAGTTCCCAGACTTCAATTGTTGAATCAGTACACATACGGGTATGCATACTAAATTCCCGTACTTGGAATACACTTGCAACAGTTAGCATACAAGTACGCATACTGTGCTATATCCAATCAATGGTTAATTGTTCTAAACTCCCATTTTCATCATTGAAACATTCTTGGAAGACGAGAATAGATGTATCACACAAACTATTAGCTTCAAAGTAATTTTCAAGTGATCAAACGATCAATACGAAACATTCCGAGTCTATATCAAATGACTGTCTCACACAAATCATATAAGATGTTACCAGGTGATTTTCACATGATCATCTTTTAACTTTCGTAAAGAATAAAAGATGAACTTGGTTAAAGCGAAATCTTACCAACACATATTTCGAGAAAGATATAAGCGAGTTAGACTCAGCTCAAAATATCAAATGTGTATAATGTAAATTCTATATAGCTATACAACTCTTGTCTCAATAGGAGATAGATGAGTTCAATTCTCCACATACCTTTTGTTGATAAAGTTCCACAAGCTCCCTTTAGTAGTTCTTCATCTTCAATCGATGAACACCGTGAAGTCCAAAGCTCAACTACACATTCTATCCTAATCCGAGACATAGCTATAAGTAGACTAGAAATCAAGACTTATAGTTTTGACAACTAAACTTGACAAACAAGCTTGAGATAGCAACACTTGCGAGTTCAACTGAGCAGTGCTCTAACAGAGACTAAGTCGTATAGCTATATAGACTTTTACATTATACACATTTGATATTTCGAGCTGAGTTTAACTCGCTTATATCTTTTTCGAAATATGTGTTGGAAGCTTTTTGCTTTAGCTACGTTCATCATTATTCATGAAGAGTTTAGTTGGAAATAATTTATTTGTTGGAAACTAAATAATAGTCAAAAGATGATCATATGAAAATTTCTTTGAAACATCTTACATGATTTAAGTAAGACAGTCATTTGATGTCGACTCGGAATGTTTCGTATTGATCATTCGATCACTTGAAAATTACTTATAAGCTAATAGTTTATGTGAGACAGCTATTGTCATTTTCTAAGGATGTTTGAATGAATGAAATGGGAGTTTAGAACAATTATCTGTTGTCCGGATATAACACAGTATGCATACCAGTATGCAAACTGTTGTGGTATGATTCAGGTCCGGAAACCAAGTTTTCATACTAGTATGCGAATGGTTTTAACTGTTAAAGTCCGGGAACCAAGTTTACATACCAGTACGTGAACGGTTCTACCTTAGCTAGGGCCGGAATGATAATATGCATACCAGTTTGCGAACCGTCAAACAAGACCAAAGTCCGGAACTTAAGTTTGCGTATCGGTTTGCAAACTGAGTTGGTTTAAGTTCTAAAATAGGTAAAGTATGATTTCTACTCATGAACAAATACATTTATAAATTAAGGAATGCAATCTTTGCAAACCCTGGATAAATGTTCATAAATTGATTCTCTTAAATCAAACCGATTTTACTTCAATTGTGTCTTGTAAACTTCTATGAGAATATAAACAATTGAAAAACTCTTTGAGTAACACAATAAATTCATTTGATTATGATTTGATCTAGAAGTGTTAGATGAATGTGGTTAATACAAGAGTGTTCATATGGCTAACTTCGGTTAACTATTGTTGAGCCAACCTAATTACACGTTTAGGTATGGTTACTCATATCTAAATGAAGGTATATTTCATTTGTGTGTAACAAGCTAAGAACATCTAATGGTGGAGAGATATTGCTTTGGGTTTAAGCAAACTTAGCTTAAATCTTATAACAGGTTTTCATCTAACGGTGAGTATTGATTGCTTTGTTTTTAAGCTATTAAACCCTAATTTGAAGACAATATAAGAGAGAACTCTAGCAATTGGAAAACCTAATCCCTACACCTCATGTGTGATGCTAGTTGCTGATGAGTGCTAAAAAGTGCATATTTCTATATATTTTTCTTGGCATTTAACTCATCTTTTGTGCAGTAATTCTACATTTTATCCCATATTCTGTATTTTCATTGTTTTCAAGAATAAATATTTTTCTTACTTAATTTTGCATTTTTAGGTAATAAATAAAGTCTGGATAACTTGCGGAGCGGAAAAGAGTTGAAGAGTAGTGAAAAGCCGGAAGAAATTACGCAAGGAAGCCGCAAAGAATGGTGCGCATAAGCCCAAAAGACTAGAAATGGGCTCAAGAAGGAAGAATTGTTCTTAAAGAAGATATGGGCTTGGCATACCCAAGGCCCAAAACCCTTACCCAAACCCATTTTCTATAACCAAAACCGCCTCCATTCTCAGCCGTCAGATTGGATCCAACTCATCATCCTACGGTCGCTCATTCATAGAGCATCAAAATCTGAAGTCTCTGCCAAACACCACAGCGCTTAAATTCCAAGCCTTCAGATTAGATTGTAGTTGAATCCAACGGTCGCTCCTATGCCTGTGCATCAAAATTAGATACTTCCGATTTACACTACAGTACCTAACATCATCTAACACCGTTTACTTCGTTGTATTTCACAATCCGACGGTCGAAGTGATTCATCTCTTATATTACCGTTAGATCTACAAACATATTTGCATCCAACGCTCAACGTTTCTGATCATCATATCCGATGTACATGCTCCACAGTGAAAATTCCTATACCCTAAAAACCATCGAGAGTTTTTTCTCTCATTCCCTTCTTCTCTTCCTTTCTTCTTCCTCCTCCCTGTTGCCGTACCGCTCCACCACCAACTCCACTGCCGCTCCACCGTACCACCATGTCCGCCACCACCAACTCTGCCACAACCACACCACCTACCACACATGGTAACTTTCAATCAACTTCATCAACATCACACGATTTCAGTGACGTGTGGAATTGATGAGAATGATTGCATGTTATCAATCGAAGCTAGAAAAGGCATGGGAAGGAGCAGTGAAGTCAGAGGAAGGATGGGTCAGCGATTGATTGAAGAAATTGCGCCATCAAAGTAAGATTTTACGAAACCCTAATTTCTCAATTTTTGGGATTTTTATAGAAAACCCTAATTTCTGTTAGGGAGAGCATAGGGAAGCTAGAGTAGGGATATGGGTATGGTTGAATTAGGTGAATTAGGTAAAACCAAACCCTAATTGTACTGTTTTCAATTTGGGGATTTTTTGGGTAGAAACCCTAATTGTATAATTTAGGGATTTGGGTATAAATAGCCTTGTGTGTATGTTGTAAAACTTATGCTGGACTAGCCAGTGTCCAGGACTGTGAAGTTCTGTTAATTTTCAATTTCAGTTTCAAATCAATTTTAGTTAATTTTCAATTTCTGTTTTATTTCATGTTTAATTCCATGTTCATTTAATTTATGTTCTTATAATTTCTGTTTGTTTCTAATTTCAATTTAGTTTTGTGTTTAATGTTAGTTCAATGTTATGTTTAGTGTTTAAAGGTTTAGTTCCTCAACTGTTGTTTCAATTCACTGTCAAGAAGTGATGGAATGTTAGGCTAGAAGCTTTGAGGCACTGTATTGATTGAGCAGTGGGGAGAAACTAGTGCTCACTAGTGACTGTGAGCAAACTAGTTCTCTTCCCACTAGTAGTATGCCTAGGCTCACCTTCACCATTTCACCTTCACTGTTATGTGCTTCCCATGTTATGTTATTGTGTTTAAATTCATGTTTTGTTCACTGTTAGTGGTAGAAGTTTATCTTTGAGGCATTGGATTGATTGAGCAGTGGGGAGAAACTAGTGCTCACTAGTGACTGTGAGCAAGCTGGTTCTCTTCCCACTCTAGTAGTATGCCTAGGCTCACCTTCACCATTTCACCTTCACCATTTCACCTTCACCATCTCCCCTGCCCTTGGCTTAGGCCTTGGTTCCATTGTTCTCTGCTTGTAGTTTCATTGTACTGTCACATTTACTTCACTATTACCTTGTGTTTATTGTTTTATCATCCATTGCCTCATTATTTCACTACTATCTTCATCACTTTCACAATCTTTTGTCACTGCTTTGTTTAGTGCATTGTTGTTTAGTTCTTTGCTGTTTAGTCATTGTCTTGTTTAATTTTCTTCATTGTCTTTACCTTAGGCTAACTGCCTTTGTATTATTACCTCACTGCCTTCTTCCTCTATCTTTGCTGTTTTGGCCTAGAGCCATTGTTGCTCACTGTTACCTGTCTGTAGAGGTCACTTCTTTTCTTCTTGACCAAAAACTCTCTAAGCCCACTGTCCATTGTTTGTACAAACTGAAGCCCAGTTCACTAAGGCAAAGACCCAGTTCAATCCAAAGATCAAGCCCAGTTCAATTCACATCAGAAACCAACTGAACCCAAGTTCAGCCCATCAAAACCACTGAAAGCCCAACTCATTCCAAGGGTATTCATAACCCATTAGCACTCAAAAGCCCATTGATTATTCATAGCCCAATAACAAATTAGAGCCCAAAATAGCTAGAGAACTCCAAAACACACCCAGTCTCTGTGGATCGACCCGTACTTGCACGAGCTACAACCGACGACCGTGCACTTGCGGTATTATTGTAGGCCCGTTTTCATTTCGCTTCAATTTTATACGCATCTCCGGGCCCACCAAGTTTTTGGCGCCGCTGCCGGGGACTGGTGCTGTGTTTTTCTTGTAGTTTTATTAGCTATTTTTGCATTTCACTGCATAGCATTTGCATCTGCATCTGCTTCACTTCATTTGCTGTTGGACCTGCTGTTCTGAACCAGTTTTTCCTCTGCTGGGACGCCACCAAGGAAAAGAACCAAAGCCCAACTGGGTTTTTGCAACAATATCAGAGCAGCTGGGCTGTGCTTAAAAGGTAACCCATTTAAGAGAACCCGAATTGTGGGCTTCCAATTTTTAATTGTGGGCTTGTAATATTAAAGCCAATTTTTGGGCTTTTTATTTTCTGTTGGGTTTGTAATTAATTTTTGTGGGCTTGTTTGTTTAATTTGTGGGCTTGTTTAAATTCTTTCATTGGACTTGTATTTTGTATTCTGGGTTTTTAAACCCAGCTGAGCTTGTAACCGATCACGCTAGTTGAACTCGTTAGTGGGCCGAGTACCCAAATTCTAGGCCGAGATTTTGGACTCAGTTCCACCAAAAGTTTTCAACCTAGCTGAGCCAAAGCAAACACAAAACCAACAGTGGGCTTGCTCCCATTCAAAAACCAAATTTTATTTTCTTTTTAAAAAAAAAAAAAAAAAAAATTTTACTTTACTTTTCTCCCATTCAAAAAAAAAAAAAAAAAAAAAAATTTTACTTGCTCCCATTTTAAACCAAATTTTTTTTCTTTATCCCATCTTAAACCAAAAGTTTTATTTTACTCCCATTTCAAAACCAAATTTTCAAATGTCTCCCGACAAAACCAAATTTTTCCCAAAAAGTCCAATCCCATTAAAAACCAAATTTTCTTGTAGATAATGTGTTAGTTAAAATTCCTTTTGTATATATTTTGTGCTCATCCATTGTGACTCCGAATATGTTGGAGTTTTGCCTTGGATAACGGAGTTTTAATTCTGCTTTCGCCGAAATCGGGTATTCTCTCTCCTTTTACTCTACTCAGCATGTCCCTTTCCATATGTTGCATTTTAATTCTTTCCATATTTTTAAACATTGAGGACAATGTTTAGTTTAGGTTTGGGGGTATAGAGTAGATACCACGATAATATGCCATAATTGAAAACAAAACTCTATTCTTTTGAAAAAATCGAAAAAATTCAAAAAAAATTAAAAAAAAAAAAAATCATAAAAAATGGAGCTCATTTACCTTGAAATGTTGACTCTTGTGCAAATATGTATTTTTATTAGGAGTCTTAGTCTAGATATTTAGGCACCCTGATTCTAGCACAATTCACATAGTGATAAGAAATTTGCACGCGCACGATCTACCAATACATGTATGGCCTCGATCTTCAAGGTGTTTGATAGGAAGTTACGATTGCCAATCACTTTAGAATACTGAACGAAACTTGACTAGCTTGTTCTTTGGTTGGTTGGGATAGAAGGTGGAGGTTACATTAAGAAAGACAACCATCGAATTTAACTGGGTGCATCAAAAAGGGCTACCTCTTGCAAAGTGTCATGTAATCTTTTGTTTCCTTTTGTTTATGTATCAAAAGTGTTTCCTTGTTCAAAAAAAAAAAAAAAAAAAAAAAACGATGTATATATTCAGAAAAAAAAAAAAAAAAAATCAGAAAATACAAAAAAATCAAGTATTTATCAATTCCATCATCTCTTGTTCCAAAAATAAAAGAGAGAGTCAATGTAAATAAGAGTCATGTAAAGTCATTTTGTTGTTTCATTGTAATAAGCAAGGAGGGTGTATGCCATTGATGTACAACGCGAGTAATTGTGAAATACCTCCAACTCATTCACAATTCTCGTAAAGTCCGGACAGCTAGCTAGATTTCGACTTCAGTTCTTAGCCTGAGAAACTATCTCTTGGTGATTAGTAGTCATAACTTCAGATCTTTCTTTACACATGTGTAGATACACTTTACACTCTTATCACATGTCTTTTTTTGTTATCAGTGCTAGGATTGTGCCTTCGATAGCTAGATTGACATCTCCATTTTGCTGTGAGCTAAACTGACTTGCACATGTCACATTTGATGGAATCTGAGCTTATATTTTGACCTAGAACTTTGTAGGTACGTTCTAAGCAAACCTTCACGAGACTTCAACTCGTCCACTAGGGACACTTAGTGGTTTAAAAGGCTTAGTGCATACGCTAAATGCATTCGAGAGACCAGCGACAGTGGTATAGTTAGGATTTCCTTAGTTTTGTTTTACTTGAGGACAAGTAAAATTCAGGTTTGGGGGTATTTGATGAGTGCCAAATATTGTATATATTTATCCCTTTTTGTTGGCATTTTAACTCATCTTTTGTGCATTAATTCTACATTTTATCCCATATTCTGTATTTTCATTGTTTTCAAGAATAAATATTTTTCTTACTTAATTTTGCATTTTTAGGTAATAAATAAAGTCTGGATAACTTGCGGAGCGGAAAAGAGTTGAAGAGTAGTGAAAAGCCGGAAGAAATTACGCAAGGAAGCCGCAAAGAATGGTGCGCATAAGCCCAAAAGACTAGAAATGGGCTCAAGAAGGAAGAATTGTTCTTAAAGAAGATATGGGCTTGGCATACCCAAGGCCCAAAACCCTTACCCAAACCCATTTTCTATAACCAAAACCGCCTCCATTCTCAGCCGTCAGATTGGATCCAACTCATCATCCTACGGTCGCTCATTCATAGAGCATCAAAATCTGAAGTCTCTGCCAAACACCACAGCGCTTAAATTCCAAGCCTTCAGATTAGATTGTAGTTGAATCCAACGGTCGCTCCTATGCCTGTGCATCAAAATTAGATACTTCCGATTTACACTACAGTACCTAACATCATCTAACACCGTTTACTTCGTTGTATTTCACAATCCGACGGTCGAAGTGATTCATCTCTTATATTACCGTTAGATCTACAAACATATTTGCATCCAACGCTCAACGTTTCTGATCATCATATCCGATGTACATGCTCCACAGTGAAAATTACTATACCCTAAAAACCATCGAGAGTTTTTTCTCTCATTCCCTTCTTCTCTTCCTTTCTTCTTCCTTCTCCCTGTTGCCGTACCGCTCCACCACCAACTCCACTGCCGCTCCACCGTACCACCATGTCCGCCACCACCAACTCTGCCACAACCACACCACCTACCGCACATGGTAACTTTTAATCAACTTCATCAACATCACACGATTTCAGTGACGTGTGGAATTGATGAGAATGATTGCATGTTATCAATCGAATCTAGAAAAGGCATGGGAAGGAGCAGTGAAGTCAGAGGAAGGATGGGTCAGCGATTGATTGAAGAAATTGCGCCATCAAAGTAAGATTTTACGAAACCCTAATTTCTCAATTTTTGGGATTTTTATAGAAAACCCTAATTTCTGTTAGGGAGAGCATAGGGAAGCTAGAGTAGGGATATGGGTATGGTTGAATTAGGTGAATTAGGTAAAACCAAACCCTAATTGTACTGTTTTCAATTTGGGGATTTTTTGGGTAGAAACCCTAATTGTATAATTTAGGGATTTGGGTATAAATAGCCTTGTGTGTATGTTGTAAAACTTATGCTGGACTAGCCAGTGTCCAGGACTGTGAAGTTCTGTTAATGTTCAATTTCAGTTTCAAATCAATTTTAGTTAATTTTCAATTTCTGTTTTATTTCATGTTTAATTCCATGTTCATTTAATTTATGTTCTTATAATTTCTGTTTGTTTCTAATTTCAATTTAGTTTTGTGTTTAATGTTAGTTCAATGTTATGTTTAGTGTTTAAAGGTTTAGTTCCTCAACTGTTGTTTCAATTCACTGTCAAGAAGTGATGGAATGTTAGGCTAGAAGCTTTGAGGTACTGTATTGATTGAGCAGTGGGGAGAAACTAGTGCTCACTAGTGACTGTGAGCAAACTAGTTCTCTTCCCACTCTAGTAGTATGCCTAGGCTCACCTTCACCATTTCACCTTCACTGTTATGTGCTTCCCATGTTATGTTATTGTGTTTAAATTCATGTTTTGTTCACTGTTAGTGGTAGAAGTTTATCTTTGAGGCATTGGATTGATTGAGCAGTGGGGAGAAACTAGTGCTCACTAGTGACTGTGAGCAAGCTGGTTCTCTTCCCACTCTAGTAGTATGCCTAGGCTCACCTTCACCATTTCACCTTCACCATTTCACCTTCACCATCTCCCCTGCCCTTGGCTTAGGCCTTGGTTCCATTGTTCTCTGCTTGTAGTTTCATTGTACTGTCACATTTACTTCACTATTACCTTGTGTTTATTGTTTTATCATCCATTGCCTCATTATTTCACTACTATCTTCATCACTTTCACAATCTTTTGTCACTGCTTTGTTTAGTGCATTGTTGTTTAGTTCTTTGCTGTTTAGTCATTGTCTTGTTTAATTTTCTTCATTGTCTTTACCTTAGGCTAACTGCCTTTGTATTATTACCTCACTGCCTTCTTCCTCTATCTTTACTGTTTTGGCCTAGAGCCATTGTTGCTCACTGTTACCTGTCTGTAGAGGTCACTTCTTTTCTTCTTGACCAAAAACTCTCTAAGCCCACTGTCCATTGTTTGTACAAACTGAAGCCCAGTTCACTAAGGCAAAGACCCAGTTCAATCCAAAGATCAAGCCCAGTTCAATTCACATCAGAAACCAACTGAACCCAAGTTCAGCCCATCAAAACCACTGAAAGCCCAACTCATTCCAAGGGTATTCATAACCCATTAGCACTCAAAAGCCCATTGATTATTCATAGCCCAATAACAAATTAGAGCCCAAAATAGCTAGAGAACTCCAAAACACACCCAGTCTCTGTGGATCGACCCGTACTTGCACGAGCTACAACCGACGACCGTGCACTTGCGGTATTACTATAGGCCCGTTTTCATTTCGCTTCAATTTTATACGCATCTCCGGGCCCACCAGTTGCATACTAGATTCGATTCTCCTTTAACCTAGATTTTTCTTAAAATCATTATATGTTAACGACTTAAAGACTTCAATGGGATTCTGAAGCCAGACCCAACTATTTTCTTTGTAGTTGCATTCTGATGTTACTTGTTCTATCGTATTGAGTACTATCTTCTCTAATATTGGCTCGAGATTTATCTCCGATAGGTAAGTGTTTGAGGGTGAAAACCGTTTCTGCTGATTTAGGTAATTTCGTATGTGTAGGTGAGAAACTTAGTCTAAACCCTAAACAATGTACTGCACGGGAGTACTTTTGATTCGAGAGATCAATATGTACAATCCTGGCCTAAAATAAGAAATGGGCGTTCCAGGCTTGCTTCTGGCCTAAACCAAGAAATGGGCGTTCCAGGCTTGCTTCAGTCACAAAGTGAAGTAGAAGGGTTGGTCTTAGGGAGGGAAGCGAAGAAAGTTTTGAGACCAGAATAGTTGATTCTGGAAATGTGGGTGTTTTGTGACTTGTATCAGAAAGTTGAATTGTCTAGCTGAATGAAAAGTTATCCGATGATTTCTGGATGTGGTATTGTTCTCCTGACCAAAACTTGTTGTTTGGCGGAAAATAGGTGAGACCTATTTATACAAGTCGCAACAAAAGGTACCCTGGACTCGTAAGAAGTGGAAACGATTGAGTGGTGGAAGAAGGGAGTAACGGGTAACGTCTGGAATTTATGTTTCTATAATGAAGGATACATTTACACCATTACTTCTTGCCATTACTAACCGCCCCGCTTTATGACACTTTCCTGTAACGGGCGTATTGCACGCCGCACGCTGTAAACCGCCAGACCAATACCCTGATGAGTATCCCCCAGATCGTGACATGTTTTGATGTCTCGAGTGTTTTCGTGGAAAACATGTAGCACTTTGCTACGTGTGGCAAGTTAAAATTGAGAGGCTTGCCGCAGGAAAATAGCATGTGATGCTAGGCTCGTTTTGGCTAGTCGCCTAATACTTGTCACAAGCTCAGCTCGGTGGCGAACTTCGATGGCCGCGATCGCATCTTAATAAAATAAGGGTAGTCGTTGATTGTGGCTACCTTATGTTGGCGCCTGATAATGGCGCAGTGGCGTTTTGGTGTACTCCAGTGGCATTGCGGCATGGATCGTGCATGTCAGTGGCACGGTGGTGTAAGTGGAGCTCGACGTAGCTACGGACATTGGATTTAGGATGTTGGTCGCCTAAAAGTTGCCACAAGTCTATCAGTTCAGTGGCAAACTTGAATGGTTGAGATTGCATCTCAGGAGGAAGGATAGCCATCGATTATGGATACCTTCTGTTGGCGCCTAATAATGGCGCAATGGTAGTTTTAGGGCTTGCTAGCAGCATTGCAGCATAGCCGGCATGGCTCGTGCAAGTGGTGCCTGGTGTAGCCATGGCAACTGGATTTAGGCGGCTGGCCACCTAAAAGTTGCCACAAGCTTGTTAGTTTGGTGGTGAACTTGGATGGCTGAGATTGCATCCAAGGAGGAAGGGTAGCCGTCGATTATGGATACCTTCAGTAGGCAGTGACGCCTTTGACGCGCCTCTGGCATAGCCGCGCCTGTGGCATGGTGGCATGGCCAAAGTTGGGATTGGGTGCCGCGACCAATTTTAGGTTTTGACACTGTGGCCGAAGTTAAAGTTTGGCACTGCGGCTGAAATTAGGCGTCGTGGCCAAACTGGGATTTGATGTCGTGGACAAAGTTTAGGGTTTGGCGGCATGGTCGCTTAAAAGTTGCCACAAGCCTGTTAGTTTGGTGGCTAACTTGGATGGCTGAGATTGCATCTCAGGAGGAAAGGTAGTCGTGGATCATGGCTACCTTTAGTTGGCAGTGGCGCCTTTAACTCGCGCTAGCGGCATTGCGACATGGCTGGCATGACTCGCGCATGACTTTGGCACGGTTGCGCGCGTATCCATGGCCACTGAAATTTTGGCACGTTGGTGTGGAAATCTTTCCTAATTAGGGTTTGGCTTGTCGAAACCCTAATTAGCCTATATGGCACGTCGCATGTGGTGAGTAGCCATGTTTGGCGCGTTTGGCATGTGTGGCATTCCATTTGGCATGTTGGCACGGGTTTTGAGAAGACAATTGGCTTTGTGACCATCTGGCGTGGTTTCCTCCTTTTCAACACTGTGGCGAGTTTAGAGCAACCTGATTGGCTGGAAGTGGGGCCGGCAAGCTAGGGCGTGGCCACACTTCTAGTGCGCTGTGGCGGATTTTAAGCGACCTGATTGGTCGAAGGGAAGTGAGGCCGGAAAGCTAGGGCGTGGCCACACTTCCAGTGCGCTGTGGAGGATTTAAAGCGACCTGATTGGTCGATGGGAAGTGGGGCCGGAAATCTAGGGTGTGGCCACACTTCCAGTGCGTTGTGGCGGATTTAAAGCGACCTGATTAGTCGATGGGAAGTGGGGCCGACAAGCTAGGTCATGGACACACTTCCAGTGCGCTGTGGCGGATTTAAAGCGACCTGATTGGTCGATGGGAAGTGGGGCCGGCAAGCTAGGGCGTGGCCATACTTCCCGTGCGTTGTGGCGGACTTAATCACCTAATTGGCTAAGCATAGTTTCGACCAACGGGGTCTAGTGCACTGCGCGGGGTGCAAAACCCTAATTTTTGCAAATTGGTCGGGTTTATGAGTTTTTTATGAGTTATCACAATAATTGGCTGGATATTGTGCGCTTCCATAAATACAGTGTGCTTTCCGTCTGAGCATTTCCTGCGATGGCCTTAACTTTGGTACTTGGAGGTTCATGTTACTACGCTGCGAGTGAACATAAATACGTCATGCCATACCGATATTAAGGGTTCTGCCGGGGAACATAGCACATGAAAGTACTCAGTGAGTCTTGTATTGGAGAGTTGCCGAAATTTACAGAGCGTTTGGGATGGTTGCTACATTCGCCAGTCTAGATAAATTTCATGTAAATATATTGAATGGCTCAATAAATATGCCGGTGGAGAGGTTAGCACTCACGGAACCGTTTCCTTGCAGAGTGACGTCACATCAGATGCAAGGTTTTACGATTTTAACCCTAGGCTAAAAACCACCATCAACATTAAGTCCCCTGCTTAGCACCTAACAATGGCATTGTTGCGGGGTAAGCATGAGATGGTGACAGACAAGAGTAAAATCGAAAGAGCAATACGTGAAAAGGTTTCCAAGGAGATTCAACTAACCTTTGGTGGAAGGCATGGGGAATCCGTGTTGGTGGCTCTACATAATTCCAACTTGCCCATAGGGTGTTGGCGTCAGCGCTGAAATTTCAGCTACTGATTGGCAGAGATGGCATTGTAATTTGGTCCGCGAAACGGTGAAAGGCGCTAGCTGTCTAGGTCACAGAACGTATGGAGATGACTCTGCTTTGAACGTCCAGGATGGCGTTTCCTTGGCTGGTGGAGATGGCGCTGCTTTGAATGGCTAGGATGGCGCTGCTAGCTGGAGTAGCGGATGGGTGCGGCTAGCTTGGCATGACGGATGGCGCGGCTACCCTGGGATGTCCGTGGAGTGGTGCGTCTAGCTTGGCCGTACGTAGATGGTGCCGCTGGCTAGGACGCGGAATGGCCGAGATGGCTGCTGGTTTGGACGCGGAATGGCCGAGATGGCTGCTGACTTGGACGCGGACCTTTGGCACGGGGCTTGAATGCGGACTTTTGGCTCTGGCGTGGTGCTGCTGGCTTGGCTACGTCCGTGGCATGGTGGATGTCACATATAGCTTGGAGTGGACAGAAATGGCGTCGGCTAGGAGTGGTAGAGATGGAGCCATGGAGCGTTGGCGTAGTGTTGGCTTAGCCGTGGAGATTAGCGCCAAGAAATGTCAAAACCGCGAGCCCAGCTTCCTTATTTCGTGCGTGTCCCAAAAGAGAAACTTTTCTCTAGTCGAACTCCAAAACACCATGCATATAAAAGGCGTTACCTATCTTCCTTAATTTCGTATTGTTTGCTTTGTTTTCATATCTTGGTGCTAGCGGCAAAGGCTTGGATCGGCGGAGAGATCATCAGCAAAAGTAGGCGAGCGTATTTTAGGTATGTTTCTCAACGTTTCTTATTTTGTTTTCTATTCTATGTTGGTGTAAACCCTAGCCATAGGCATATCCTCCATAAACCCGTAGAAATACTCTTATATGAATGATTCTTCTCTACTAGAAGTATAGTAGTAATATTAGCCGTCACATTGATAGTAAGGAAGCCAATTATTATGCAAAGTAGGCGTGCACGGATGGGTGGCCGCCATTAGTTATTCTCCCATGAAAACCTAGCTTTAGGGTTTCCTTTTCCTTTTGTGGCCATGTGCACAATTTCCGTGGTGGGACACACTCTCCCTTTGGTCGAAAGCATACTTTCTGCTGCGAGACACGGTTTTGGCTAGGGGCATGTTTCCCGCGGCAAAACATGGCTCGTTGAAGCTAGAATCAGTCCCCACTCTTTTGGATATGCGTGTTCCTTTTGGCTACGTGTGCTATGACTTGCGACCAAAATAAATTGGCTTGCGACCAATATAGATTCTCCGCCAGTGATAAAGTTGTCTTCATGTACCTCTTTTTTTTTGGTAGTAACTTTTCTTCGTTTTTCTCCATTATAGTTACTTTGAAAGTGAAAGCAGTATAAGAAAATTTTGTTAGGATGTCACCTGAGAATAGTCCTGTCGCTATGTAGAAAAACTTTAGCAACTCCAAGCCCAACATGGATGAAGAATTCTTTACACAGTTTGCCACGTTTAAGAGAAACCATCCCAAATATGTGGCTATCCTTCTGAGCGGTTCAGAAAATGAAGGAGACGCCCCATCAGTTCAGGCAGGGCGCGTGATACGATTTTGTCTTCAGAAAAATGAGTATCCTGCTTCTCCTATTTACTTCAGGGCTTGTCAGAGTCCATTGCGTTATTTTGATGAATGGATGCGGTTCATGATAAGTCAAGACTGCGTAAGAGACAGTCTGACCAGGGCGCAAATCATCAATGCGGTCATGGGTTCTGCAACACTACAAATCAGGAAGGACATCGTGAGATTGGTCACTTTTATCTCCAGATGGTGTCCGGATACTCATACGGCCATATGCAGGTGGGGTGAAATGACTATTTTTTTAGAGAGTGTATCCGTCCTTCTGAATCTTCCAATAACAGGGAACCTTGACATTACTTTGTCTGATGAGAAAGAGGAAATGTGTGCCATTCTCGTTGCCAAGTCGGCAGGGTTTGTTCGGAAAGATTACGAAACGAAGTGCTTCTACAGCTGGTGGGTGTCTGAATGGTTCTCGAAAGACTCGGAGCCGGATCAGATGAACGGTACGCTCCACGTTGCTGTATTTTTGGCTCTGTGGTTATCCAGAGATATTATTGATGATGGCTCTGGCAAGAAGGAGATAAGACAGGAGCTCATCATACTGGCCATCAAATTGGCGAAAGGTGTTGTCCTCCCCATCGGCGGCTTGTTTCTTGGATCTTTTTACACCCATCTGGATCATTTGACCTCAGACATGTATGCTTATAATGGCCATATGAAAGTAGACTCGTATGTCCATATCACTTTTCTTCAAACGTGGCTGTGGGAGCATTTCAAAAATTATGCTCCTAAGATGTTGGATTCATTTCCTGACTCCTATAGCGGTTCCAGGATACTCCGCTGGTTGAACAAGCGTCCAAAATCCGGGTCGAAGCTCATTGACTTCCTCGACAATGCTTATGCAGTTAATTTTCGTCATTGGGATCCGGTCCATGCATCCATAGTTCATCCGAACACTTTTGTTGTTGCCTCAAATATGACTTTGCTTTCTGCTGGAGAGAATATGAGCGTTGGAGAAATCATATTCATGCGAAGCTGTACACCTGGACGCGCGTCATCTTTCTTCAGGGGATCTTATGAGGCGGTTCCTTATAATATCGACAAGGCTGCTCGTCATATGGGTTTTGACCAAGGAGTCTCATTTCTTCGTCAGTCGGCGGCTCCGAAAGAATTGTTGTCAGCTGCTCTTGATGCCAGTGTTCTTGCGCCGGGTAAAAACCTCCCTTTCCTGCTCTCAGAACGAAGTCCATCGACGACCTCCAAATACAATGTGTTCTGGCAGGGTGAGTTTCTCGCCCTCAATGTGTTTGTGAATGACGTGATGAAAGATCCCCATGGAAAGCCTTCCTTTGTGGTTTTAGCGAAACATCCATTGTTAAGGGAGCTTCCTACGTCTAAGCGGAAATCTCCCAGCCCGGATGTGGACAGTCCCCAGAAAAAGGAGTGAAGGTCTAAAAACCGTGGGGTGGTTTTCAGTCGGATTCGACGGCTCTTGTGACTTTTAGTTCTTCCAATATACGAGTATGTATGATTCTTCTTCCTGATTTGGTCGTCTTGCATAAATATTCTGAATTGTTGCCACTAAACATCTCTTCCCTTTTGATTCAGGGTCTCAACAAGATAAACGCCTTTACCAGACTTGCAATTGGCCAAAAGGTGATGCCTTCTGAAGAAAACTCTGGAGATACTGAGCCTCTCAGCAGTGAAGAGGAAGATGAAGAAGAAGAAAACTCAGAGTCTGACGGTGACGGGGGAAGTTCTTCAGAGAGGGGCAGCGAGTCCTCTCCCACACGTTTTCCTCTTAGACTATTTGTTTATACCGAACAAATACTCAATTGGTGGTATTTACAGGAGGAGGCTGCTTCTGAAAATAATTCTGAGATGGAGATTCAGGGCAATGAAGATGTAACAGTGTCTCCAATCATGGAAACCGTACCCGCTGGTAATCTGGAGATGGAGGTTGATCATCATAAAGATGTTGTCGTGATTATTCCCAAAGAATCTTTGCTAGTAGCACATCCAGCCGCAGGTGTCGTTTTTGATCCTTCATTCGAGGCTCCTTTCGACGGTCATGTGTTGGTTGGAGGATTCAGTGTGCCTGTGAAGTATGCGGAACTATATACCAAGATATGGAAGAGGTATGGGCACATCGCCACGACCAAGAAGGTTGATAGTCGCTTTGCATTGGTTAAGCGCGTGGAGGAAATTTTATCTTCAATTCATGACATGTGTGGCGTGACTGGATACACTATTTCTCGAGATGTAGTCAAAAGCTGGGAGTTCCATCGGGATATGTGTGTAAACTTCGATTTTAATGCCTCCTGGTTCTGTGATGGATTTTCCGAGATCCAAAGGCTGCAGGCTGAAGCGGTTGATGGCCCTTCCGCGGATTTAATTGATCAACAGGAGGCAGAAGTTGAGAAGTTGTTCCAGGAGTTGAAGCTGAAGAAGGCGGCTCTTCAAAGCATGAAGGACGTTTTCTCCAAAAAGAACGGGCCTTTGCTAGACAATTTTCCTTGAATGTTTTTCTTTTTTGAACTCCCTTTTCTTAGGTTTTTTTTTTTGAAAGCAAACGAAACGCATAGTTTATGGTTTGATTTTTTTTTTGAATTTTTGGATTGATAGATAATTGTTACCTATGAGGATTTTGGATTATTCTTTGGAATGAATATTAGAATAATGCCGTTTTTTATCATGACTGTTAATAACATAAATATTCCCGGAGAGTCATAGAACCGTGAATATTGTATGATGGTAAAAAGTAAGGGATGGAATTTTGGGGGTAACATGGATATTGGTTTCTATTATCAACGTGAAAACTTGAAGTAGTAGATTATGTACTTTGTCTAACAAGACTTACTCGCTTTTAGGGTCTCCCAACAAACTGGATCTTCCGGGCGTAAGTCTAAGTTTTATCGGCGGCGCCGTTGTGACTGTGAGAAGTCCCAGTCATTCCTCATCGTGTAAACCGCTGCTGATTTTGGTAATTTCGTATGTGTGGGTGAGAAACTTAGTCTAAATCCTAAACAATGTACTGCACGGGAGTACTTTTGATTCGAGAGATCAATATGTACAATCCTGGCCTAAACCAAGAAATGGGTGTTCCAGGCTTGCTTCGGTCACAAAGTGAAGGAGAAGGGTTGGTCTTAGGGAGGGAAGCGAAGAAAGTATTGAGACCAGAATAGTTGATTCTGGAAATATGGGTATTTTGTGACTTGTATCAGAAAGTTGAATTGGCTAGCTGAATAAAAAGCTATCCGATGATTTCTGGATGTGGTATTGTTCTTCTGACCAAAACTTGTTGTTTGGTGGAAAATAGGTGAGACCTATTTATATAAGTCGCAACAAAACGTACCCTGGTCTCGTAGGAAGTGGAAACGATTGAGTGGTGGAAGAAGGGAGTAATGGGTAACGCCTGGAATTTATGTTTCCACAATGAAGGATATGTTTACACCATTACTACTTTCCATTACTAACCACCCCGCTTTATGACACTTTCATGTAACAGGCGTATTGCACTCCGCACACTGTAAACCGCCAGACCAATACCCTGATGAGTATCACCCAGTTTGTGACATGTTTTGATGTCTCGATTGTTTTCGTGGAAAACATGTATCACTTTGCTACGTGTTGCGAGTTAAAATTGAGAGGCTTGCCACAGGCAAATAACATGTAATGCTAGGCTCATTTTATCTAGTCGCCTAAAACTTGTCACGAGCTCACCGGCTCGGTGGAGAACTTCGATGGCCGAGATCGCATCTTATAAAATGAGGGTAGCCGTTGATTGTGGCTACCTTATGTTAGCACCTGATAATGGCGCAATGGCGTTTTGGTGTACTCCAGTGGCATTGCAGCATGGATCGTGCATATCAGTGGCACGGTGGTGCAAGTGGTGCTCGGCGTAACTACGACCATTGTATTTAGGCGGCTGGTCGCCTAAAAGTTTCCACAAGTCTATCATTTCAGTGGCAAACTTGAATGGCTGAGATTGCATCTCAGGTGGAAGGATAGCCGTCGATTATGGCTACCTTCTATTGGCGCCTAATAATGGTGCAATGGCAGTGTTAGGGCATGCTAGCAGCATTGCAGCATAGCCGGCATGGATCGTGCAAGTGGTGCCTGGTGTAGCCATGTCAGGTGGATTTAGGCGGCTGGTCGCCTAAAAGTTGCCACAAGCTTGTTAGTTTGGTGGCGAACTTGGATGGCTGAGATTGCATCTCAGGAGGAAGGGTAGCCGTCGATTATGGCTACCTTCTGTAGGCAGCGGCGCCTTTGACGCGCCTGTGTCATGGTTGCATGTCCAAAGTTGGGATTGGGTACCGTGACTAATTGTAGGGTTTGGCACTGTGGCCGAAGTTAGGGTTTGGCACTGCGGCTGAAATTAGGCGGCGTGGCCAAACTGGGATTTGATGTCGTGGCCAAAGTTTAGGGTTTGGCGGCATGGTCGCTTAAAAGTTGCCACAAGCCTGTTAGTTTGGTGGCGAACTTGGATGGATGAGATTACATCTCAGGAGAAAAGTTAGTCGTCGATCATGGCTACCTTTAGTTGGCAGTGGCGCCTTTAACTCGCGTTAGCGTCATTGCACCATGGCTGGCATGGATCGCGCATGCCTTTGGCACGGTTACGCGTGTATCCATGGCCACTGAAATTTTGGCACGTTGGTGTGGAAATCTTTCCTAATTAGGGTTTGTCTTGTCGAAACCCTAATTAGCCTATATGGCATGTCGCATGTAGTGAGTAGCCATGTTTGGCGCGTTTGGCATGAGCGTTTGGCATGTGCGCGTTTGGCATGCACTTTTGGCATGTTTGGCATGCCATTTGGCATGTTGGCGCGGGTTTTGGGAAGTCAATTGGCTTTGCGACCATCTGGCGTGGTTTCCTCCTTCTCAACACTGTGGCGAGTTTAGAGCAACCTGATTGGTCGCTGGGAAGTGGGTCCGGCAAGCTAGGGCATGGCCACACTTCCAGTGCGTTGTGGCGGATTTAAAGCGACCTAATTGGTCGATGGGAAGTGGGGCCGACAAGCTAGGGCGTGGCCACACTTCCAGTGGGCTGTGGCGGATTTAAAGCGACCTGATTGGTCGATGGGAAGTGGGGCCGGCAAGCTAGGGCGTGGCCACACTTCCAGTGCACTGTGGTGGATTTAAAGCGACCTGATTGGTCTATTGGAAGTGAAACCGTCAAGCTAGGGAGTGGCCACACTTCCAGTGCGTTGTGGCGGATTTAAAGCGACCTGATTGGTCGATGGGAAGTGAGGCCGGCAAGCTAGGGCGTGGCCATACTTCCAATGCGCTGTGGCGGACATAATCGCCTAGTTTGGCTAAGCATAGTTTCGACCAACTGGGTCTAGTGTACTGCGGGGGGAGCGAAACCCTAATTTTTGCAAATTGGTCGGGTTTATGAGTTTTTTTATGAGTTATCACAACAATTGGATGGATTTTGTATGCTGCCACAAAAATCCTTATCTACAAAATGCAGTGTGCTTTCCGTTTGAGCATTTCGTGCGATGGCCTTAACTTTGGTACTTGGAGGTTCATGCTACTCCGCTGCGAGTGAACATAAATCCGTCATGCCATACCAATATTAAGAGTTCTGCCGGGGAACATATCACAGGAAAGTACTCAGTGAGTCTTGTATTGGCGAGGTGCCGAAATTTACAAAGCTTTTGGGATGGTTGCTATATTCGCCAGGATAAATTTGATGTAAATGTATTGAATGGCTCAATAAATATGCCGGTAGAGAGGTTAGCACTCACGACACTGTTTCCTTGCAGAGTGACGTCACATCAGATGCAAGGTTTTACGATTTTAACCCTAAGCTAAAAACCACCATCAACAGTAAGATATAAAAAGTAATTCACAAAGCTCTTCGTCTCATTCTTTGTGATTCCACAATAAATTGTTCCACTACCATGTACTTAAGTTATTGTGAGCTAACAAATATTTCTAGGTTGTTCTTCGGGAATATAAGACTAGATTATCAATTGGTTCATGTTCACCTTGATTTATCAAAAGACTGAACAAAACCTTCGTGGGTATTTCTGTGGGAGACAAATCTATCTATCAGAATAGACTTTTTTGTGGTAGACAGATTTGTTTATAAAGTCTTCGACTTTGGGTCGTAGCAACTCTTAGTTGTGGGTGAGATCAGCTAATGGAATCAAGTGCGTAGAGTCCTGCTGGGATTCAGAGGCGTAAGGAACGCGACTGTACCTTAATCGGTGTGAGACTTGGTTAGGGCTCAACTACATTCCATTCTGAAGTTAACTTGTACTAGGCTAGTGTCTGAAGCTGCAGCTGTGAGGAAAGTAGTGCCATCTTGGCGCAACAACAAGTCTGGCCTGCAACAGGTCATGGCTTTGGCCTGGCAACCCAGTTAGCCCTGACTCAGCTGAGTTAGACAGCTGGCTCAATCTTGACTCAGCCCCAAACTCAGTTGACTCCCTTGACCGTTAGTTAACCGTCCATTTAGACGGTTGACCGTTATTTGACTCTGGTGAACACTGACCGCAATATAATTTCTGGTCACCTGAGTTGGTTCCCGATGACTTTTCCGGCATATTTCTGACTACTTTTTGGGTCATTTGGAGACACTTTTTGGGCATAGTTTCTACATGGTTCTTTCTTACATATGAGCTCGGTGGACTTCTATCTTATGGACTTTTGGAAACAAAAAGAGATAAAAGGGAAAGACTTCTACAAATATATCACGTATTTTCTACTCGGAGCTTTGGGGGAGAGAGTCGGATATCTTAGGGTTTGCTTTGGTTATTTTCATCTTCTTTATTCATTATAATTATGTTGATGTACTCCATAGCTATGAGTAGCTAATTCTTATATTATTGGTTAAGGATGTAGTCTGATATTGACAACTTGGGCTTGATTAATGCATTAGTTTTCTCTCTTGATTATCGTTCAAACTTCTATTATGAATCATAATTGCATGATTGACGTATTGCAATAGGATTTAGATGTTTATTTTGTTAAGTAGCCAATTAATTAGACTCACATCCAATCCACATCTAATTGAGGGTTAATCGTCAAGCGATGACCCTAAATACAAGTAGCATGATATGATTACGATTTGTACTAATACACTCTTGTAATCATATGTAGAGCTTGACCTTTGTCCGAATTGTCATGCGCAGTATATGACAATTGCATTGATTATCCTATTTATAAAACTTAATGCTCATAGGAATTGAACTTAATTAGCGCAAGGCGTTAGGTTATTCTTTAGGTAGATTTCACATGCGCGACTCTAATGTGTGTGGTGATAAACTTAGGAAATTAGCAGATTTTCGTGCTCTCTTGATAGTCTAGGGCTTTTGATAAAAAAACAGAGATTAAAACGTAATTCTAATCATGTTTGCAAACACTTGTTTGAGATTGAATATGAACTCCTTGACCAATATTCTCAACTATTAATTATATCCTACTATTTACTCCCCGATTATTTTATTTTTGAATATGAACCCCTTAACCAATATGAACCCCTTTCGGCCATTTAGACTGTTCCACACTAGTCCCACAATCGTCTCCCCACTGATTATCCCGTCTTTCTTAAGGTCGTAATAAGAAACAACCCGCAGTTTGTAATACGAAAATTCTAAATGTACCGAGCATTTAGGCAAAACTAAAACCACATACACATAACAGGTCCGCAGGGCCCCGGGATGCTGTGTCTATACGGTTTTAGTTTAATTCAAAAACACGGTTTGTTCAGAACTATTGTTTCTAATAATCCAACAAATGCGTTTGAAACCATTCAACGGATGACAGAAAAAGTACGCACTGAGTGTTTGAAATGTGACGACTAAAATTTGCAATCTGGAGTCTGGACATCTAATGGTCAGTTCGAGGAGGGATCCCGGAGTGAAAGGATTTAAGTCGGACAGATGCTTAGAAAAGAATAATTTAAATCCGATAGAGCAAGTTTAGAACAGAGATAGATGCTGTATTTTCCCATTATCAAAAGTGTACGTGGCAGTTATCATTTGGTTAGTAGGATATCCAACCTATCACTTACAAAAGAGATAAATTGTAGTCAAGGACTCTGAATTCTGAAGTCTGTTCGTCCGCATCTCCTTTTTGTCCTACGGGGCTAAAACCACATATATAAACGTAACGTACTTGTGTACTTGTCAACCGTGTTGATTAATACGGTGTCGAAATTTAATCGGAACCGTCTATTAAGAATCTAAAAATTCTTTGGGTCCATATAATCTACGTGTCAATATCCGACAACATAAACATGAAGGGAAAGTAGCACTGAATCACACCGAACCAACCTGTATCCCTATTATATCGGTTATTTGGAACCTCGCACCGTACAAATCAAACGGCTAAAGATGAGTAATTTAGCGCCCCTGGATCATATTCGTATGGTTCTCATAACATTTGTTGATCGAAAAAGTACAAAATTTTACTTGAAAAAGACCATCACACTTTTATGATATTTCCACCCAAGCTGTTTCATTCATTACATATACGCATAAAATGGGTGAAAACATCTCATGACAATCATAAATATCCTCGAGATAGGCAGATGAGCATCACAAGATATTGTCAACGGCTCAACATGAATTCACGAACTTCATGTTACAAGCTCTATCTTAAATAAACATAAACAAATATGAAAGAAACGGTGTACAGAGTTTTTATGAGTTGTTTTTTAAAGAGAGAGACAGAAAAGCGCCAACCATGGTTGTTGTTGATTAAGAAAACGCAAACAGTTTCTGATTCACTGGAATTCATTTCCAGATTCAGATATGGAGATTCCATTAATCTGTAGTAGAATTCATCATCATCATAATACACCATCAAATTTCATTGAGTTATCCTCTGTTTCTTCAAGATGTCCCGTTTTTCAGTTCAAAAATCAAATAATAAGAAAAACAAGTTTTAGGGTTTCAGTTTCATCTTGTATAAAGGCTTCATCAAAAGGAGGAAGTAGTAGTAACGAAGGGATTGATAGTGGAATTTCAACTAGTCCTGTTATGGAGGTAACAACTTTTAATGATAGTTTTGCTGCTGATACTAAAGATCTTCCTGTTTGGGATAAATTAGGAGCTGTTGTTAGACTCACTTATGGAATTGGTAAGCTCGGGTTACTTTCTATCATTTCAAACTTGGCTTTTCTCTTGTTTGATGATACCTTGCTGTGATTTGATTGAGATTCTTGCATGTTTTAATTTCAAGTCTTTGTGGGTGGGAATTATTAAAAAGTTCTATATATTGAACCCATATAGTAAGGGGGTTATAGTATTTTTCACAAGTTTGAATCGGGTGTATGAGAAGCAAGAATTGTATTGTTAGTTTCTTCTGATGAGAAATTTTGACTGCAAAACCACGATATAAGGAAAGTTTGACTGCAAAACCAATGTTTATAGGCTTCTCCGGATGGTAAAAAGTCTTATTACAATGGCAAAATGTGGATAACCCAAGTGAACGGTATAGATTGTAACTTGTAACGCTGAAGCATATTGGAGGTTGGATGTGAGAACGGTTTATAGGATCTAAATTGATACAATTATATTTGTTCAGCATGACATGATCAATTGATATATCTGAATATTATTTCATTGTGTTTTTTTGTTTGCTGGAAAATCAGGGATATATGGAGTAATGGCATTAACAGGAAGGTTCATATGTTCCATGTCTGGAATCGATTCCATGGGAGGGTTCGATCCATCATTAGATGCTGTTTTAGAAGGACTTGGGTATGCAGCTCCACCAATTATGGCTCTTCTCTTCATATTAGATGTATGTAAGATGCGCTTTGTCAACTCATCATTGTAACATTTCCGTAATTCCTGTCAAGATATTATGAAATTCTTGAGAAAAATAATGCTAAAAGTTGTTTGATCAGCCATTACAGAATAATTCAAGGGTTTGCTTGGCAAATTTAGTATTTTTATTATCTCAGTTTTGACTAAGCTTTTAATTTTTAAACATGGTGAATGATGTTTACAGGATGAAGTTGTGAAGTTATCACCTCCTGCACGTGCCATCAGAGATGTGGAAGACGAGGAGCTCAGGAGCTTCTTTTATGGGATGTCACCATGGCAGGTAAATTACTACTCTAAATTTATGAGCCTACTTAAAATGGGAACTATGAATCATCAACTGTGTCTTTTATGACTAAGCTTTTTTTTTTCTTCTAATGAGCCTCCTTTAAATAGGAACTATAAATCATCAACTGTATCTTAGCATTAGGTCAAGTGCTTTCTAAAGAAAGAATAATAGTTTCTTCCACACTTTTGCAGTTCATACTCATTGTAACTGCTAGTTCCATAGGAGAGGAGCTTTTCTATCGAGCAGCAGTTCAGGTAAGTTATGCTTTACTTCGTTTTGTGTATATTACAATCATCCAGACTAGCTTTTGGTCAAGTTTGATTCCACAACACTAAGTAGTTAGGGTGCATTGAACCTTTTAATTTTGTAGGGGGGATTAGCTGACATTTTTTTAAGAGGAGGCACCGAATTGATGAAGGATGCTCGAGGAATTGCAGCTCTGGTATAAACACAACTCTTGTACTATATCTTCACAGTAGTGCTGCTGACTCTATAAATATCATTACTCAATCCTTATGGTTTAAAATTGTGCAGACGGGTGTTTTACCGCCATTTGTCCCTTTCGCTCAAGCATTTGCAGCTGTGATCACAGCTGCTCTTACAGGGTCACTATATTATGTAGCTGCCTCTCCAAAAGGTAATTCTTTGGTGGTTTTGTTTGTATTAGCCGTGGTATTTTGTTCAGCCTTAATTTTATAGCACATTTCGAAGCAGAAAAATGAAAGTTTATTAACCGATATTAAGGTAGGGTGAACAATCAGGGACTAGGCATTAGCTAGTGAAGTTATCTTTGTTTTAATTATTGGTGTCTTTCTCATCTTCAGATCCTACATATGTGGTAGCTCCAGTCTTACCATCTCGCTCTAGCCGTAACGATCTTAAAAAGCTCTTTGCAGGTATGTTTCTGTGTTCTCACTTATTTTCTTCTTGTTAGAACTGTGCTACGAATTAGATGGTCACAACAGGTTACCTTTTCTCATCTTTATCATTCCTCTCTCAATATTATGCAGCTTGGTACGAGAAAAGGCAAATGAGGAAGATTTACTCACCCCTGTTGGAGGGAATTTTAGCACTTTACCTTGGCTTTGAATGGATTCAAGTAGGATTTTTTTGTTGCTTTACCTCATTTTGCAAGTCTGTACTCATTGTAAGAATGAGAGTTAATGATGCTGTGTCTTTGTTCACATATGCAGACAAATAACATACTCAGCCCCATGATAACACATGGGATATACTCGGGCGTTATATTGGGACACGGTTTGTGGAAAATTCACGACCACAAACGAAGATTACATCAGCGGATAGAACAACTTAGATCAGAAGTTAGGTCTTCAAATAAGCTATAAAAAACCATGGAAAGTGATTGCCTACTGAAGAATCTTGAACGAGTAACTGGGACTGAACGAAATTGTGTATGTTACTTGGTGGAGTCTAATGAAGACCGAAGATGAGAATGACATATAGTAGATTTAGTTGAAGAATGTTTACCAAGAATAATAGCTGCTTTGTATATGATGAATATATTTGATCTGTATATTTGGTTCCTACTATAGTGTAACTTTCCATGTCAAGCAGACTCCTTTCTTAATCAGCTGAAAATCTCCCCGTTAGTGCACTACTCCGTATTATAGTAGCAACCAATTACAAGATATATAGGGAGTTTAAAGAAAAACAGCCTAACTATATCCTAGAAAAGGTTCAACTTTTATGGCAACCCAACTCAGATGGCTTCTCATATAGTCTGGAGAATTTACAGTTGAAGTTTATGTATGGAAAGCTAAATGACTCTAGGAATGCCTCTGCTCATCCTGCCCATCCAACTCTGAATAATTCTCTGGAAAGAGTTGCGGCCTATGGGGTTTGAAAATTTCACCCGGAATCAAACTATTTATTTGGAAGTGTTTACAAAATGCCTTAACTACCCGCCAATTCAAGAGTCTTTGGCATAGTGAATGATATCTCCTACTTGTTCTTACGGTTGTGATGCTTTAGAAGCAATAAAGCATTCAATTTTTCGTTGTCACTGTGCTAAGGCAATCTGGTTACTACCATTTACTCCCGTTCATTTTGAAATTAATTCTGACAGGAGTTTTTATAGACATTTGTAAACAGTGGCTTCAAAAACCTCGTGATTCTATCAATTTTTAAACTACTTATACAAATATGTGGTTCATTCATATGAAAGGAGAGATGTATTACAGTATTTATGGACAGGAAGAATTCTCATCTTCAGACAACCTTAGTGATTCAGCGTCATATGATACAGATGCGGCTTGGACTTCTAGAGATAACCCATTGTTAATGCCCAAAAATTACTCTTAGGTAAACAATGTATTGTCGAAGTACTTTCTTCAAGTTCGAAAATCCTAAACCAAGAAATTGGGCGTTCACGCTTTTTTCGGTTACAAAGAGAGAAGATGGGTTGATCTTAGGGGAGAGAAAGCAAAGAAAGTTGAGGAAATTAGTGGTTATTGAATCGTTGTATGTGAGATTGTCGAACTATGAAAGAAGCAGAGCTTGAGAATGATAAGCTTGTTCTGTCTTCTGAATAGACAAAGTAGTCTATTTATAGGTGTAAGGAACACTGATTGTTTCCTCGTAAGTAGTGGAGTGTTGTATGCACATAGATGATAATTTTGGTGTAAACACCTCATAAATCTGAGATTCAGGCCAAATCTGGTTTAAGAAAGCGCAGCCACAAATTCTATTTCATTAACTTTCCATTGGAGAAGATAAACTTCTCTTACACATTTATAGCCAATGATAATCTCTAATGACTACGCAATGGATAATGGACACGCGTTCATTAATCAACGGATGAAAAGTAAAGTACTGAGGCACTCGACTATCTAGATTAGGGGCAGCCAATTCAGTGGCCCGTACATCGGAAGAGTAAATAAGGAAAGAGCTACTAGGCTGTAGTATGCAACATTGCCTCCCCCTGAAGAAGATCATTGTCCTCAAGGATGAACCTAGGATAATGAGCTCTGATGTTGGAGACGACTTCCCAAGTAACGTCTTCAGCCGAGGAGTGTGTCCATTGGATCAAAACTTGGTGTACAGGCTGGTGGCCAATGATCACATTGCATGACTGTAACACCTTTTCAGGTAACATAATGACAGCTCCAGAATGATCCACAACAGGTAAAGCAGTTCAGGGTGTGTGCTTGAGGCCAATGTGTTTCTTCAACTGGGGAACATGGAATACAGGGTGTATACGTGAACTAGAAGGTAAGTCCAACCTGTAAGATACATCACCTACCTTTTGCAATACTTGAAAAGGGCCATAAAACTAAGCTTAAAGCTTGAATTTCTTCCTGAGTGACACAGATGCTTGTCTGTAAGGTTGAAGCCTCAAATATACAAAATCCCCCACTGCAAATGATCTCTCAACCCTTGAAGTGTCAGCATATAGTTTCATACGTTCTTGAGCTTTGTGGAGTCATTCCTTGAGCAGATCCATCATAATGGCTCTGTCTTTCATATAAGTCTCAACTGCAGCCACAAAAATTGCAACAGTAGTAGGGAAAGCCATGTGGGGAGGGACATATCGATATAATGCTTGGAATGAAGACATTTTCAAGCCTCTGTGGAAGCTAGTATTGCACCACCACTCTGCAAGTGATAGCCATTGACTGCAGCTACTGGATTTGTGACCATAGATGCACCTTAAGTAATTTTCCAAGCATGCATTTACTCTTTCAGTTTGTACATCTGTTTGCGGATAATAAGCAGTGCTCAAGTTCAAGCTAGTCACTAAAGCTTTGAATAAATCTTGCCAGAAATGACTGGTGAACACTTTATCTCTGTCAGACACTATAGAGGAAGGTAACCCATGTAGCTTGAATACATTAGTGAGGAATGCTTGAGATACAGATGCAGCTGTGTAAGGATGTTACAGAGAAATGAAGTGAGCATACTTGGTTAGCCTGTCTACTATAACCAGAATACCATTCTTTCTGTTGCTGACAGGTAAACCATCAATGAAGTCCATTGTAATGTGTTGCCAAGCTTGGTCAGGGATTGGCAAGGGTTGAAGAAGGCCAGCAACATTTGTTTGATCACTCTTATTTCTCTGGAAAATGTCACAGTGAGACACAAATAGCAAGATATATTTTAGCATTCCTTGCCAGTAAAAATGGCTCTTAGCTCTGACATAAGTGGATTGAATACCAGAATTCCCTCCTATAGCAGAGGCATGTAATGATTGCAAAATGGTGTCTCTGACATTGCCCCCTGAGCCAATGTATATTCTGTTTTTGTATCTCAGAATGCCCTCCTGTAGGTGAAATGTGGCACACTATCAACATTGATGAGTAGCTGAGAGATAAGTTGCTCTACCTTGTAGTCTTGTGCATAACTAAGAACCACATCTTGCATTCAAGATGGAGTAGAAGGAGATAATGAATTGCAAGAAACAACAGGTCTTCTAGAAAGTGCATCATCAACTATATTTTCTGCACCCTTCTTATATTGTATGTCATAATCAAATCCCAAGAGCTTGATAAGCCATTTTCGTTGAAGAGCAGTGGTGATATTTTGTGTAAGGAAGTATTAAATACTTTGATGGTCAGTTTTAATGATAAACTTGTCACCTTGCAAATAGTGTCTCCATATTTGAACAACAAGGACAATAGCTAAGAATTCTTTCTCATAAGTAGAGAGTGCTCTTGCTCTTGGACCTAATGGCTACTGAAGTAAGCAATTTTTTGCCTTCTCGGAGTAAAACAGCACCAAGACACAAATCACTGGCATCACTTTCCACCACAAATTGTTTAGTAAAGTCAGGGAGAGCCAAAACAGGGTGTTGCTCATGGCTAGCTTGAGCTTCTCAAAGGCAATGGTGGTTGCAGGACTCCAAAGAAAGGAATTCTTCTTGAGTAAGTCAGACAGAGGTTTACTAATGGCACCATATCCATGCAAAAATTTCCTGTAATACCCAGTGAGTCCAAGAAAGCCTCTTAGCTCTTTGATGTTCTTGGGAAGTGGCCAAGTCTGCATGCATGAAATCTTTGTTGGATCAGCACAAACCCCTTCAGGTGTAATAATGTGACCCAGATACTCCAATGATGATTGGAAAAAACTGCATTTATATATCTTTGCAAATAGTTGGTGTTTGTCTTAACAAGGAGAAAACAATCTGTAGATGCTCTAAGTGCTCAGTCATGCTTGAACTGTAAATAAGTATGTCATCAAAGAATACCAAAACAAATTTCCTTATGAATGGTTGAAATATGTCATTCATTAAGGCTTGAAATGTTGCAGGGGCATTGGTGAGGCCAAAGGGCATGACCTTGAACTCATAATGTCCTTGATGAGTTCTAAATGCATTTTTGAATATGTCCAAATCACTGACCTTGATTTGGTGGTAGCCACCTCTAAGATCAATCTTGGATAAGACTTGAAATCCTTGAAGTTCGTCTAGAAGCTCATCAATAATAGGAATAGGAAATCTATCTTAATAGTAATGCTATTGAGTTTCCTATAATCAACACAGAACCTCCAAGAATTATCCTTTTTCTTGACCAAAAGTATTGGGGATGCAAATGGACCGTAACTTGGCTGAATAATCCCAGAATGAAGCATTTTCTTAATCAATTGCTCAGTCACTCCTTTCTGATTGACATGAATGGAGTTGGGTTGTAATGGAATGGTATGATATAAACTCCTTTTTGGTGGGAGTTCAGTGGGTTCTTGAAAAATATCATTGAATTCTTGTAATAATGTAGTAAAATTTCAGGAGTTGGAGGGGGTGTTGATGTTGGAGAAATGGAAAATAAATAGGCTGTTATGCCATTAGAATGCTTGTAAAAGTACTTTTTAATAGTTGCACCACTCATCATTAAGAAGGAGTTTTTTGGTGTAGTGCCTTGCAAAGTAATATGTTGTTTGTTGTACTGAAAAGAAATATTGAGTTTGGCAAAGTTGAAGGTCACATCACCTAGTTTTCTCATCCAATCTTATCCAAGTACTATGTCACAGCCTCCCAATGGGAGTATTCTCAAATCCTCCATAAATGAGTGTCCCTGCATACTTCATTTTAGTTTAGGACAAATACCTGAGCTGACTGTTTGCGCTCCATTAGAAAAAGTAACCATCATCGGTGGGGTGGGGTGCAATGGAACATTTAAGGGAAGAAGTCAAATCACTATCAATGAAGCTAGTGGTGCTGCCTGTGTCAATAAGAATAAAGAATGATTTCTTGTTGATGATGCCAGGAATCCTGATAGTGTCACCAGTGATAGTGTCTGTGAGAGCATGGAGAGAGACTTCAATATCAGAGTGCATCGGAGATTCATTTGCTTCTTCAAAAATTTCTTCCTCCTCTTCAGTATCCCGTGACTCAGGACTGTCCATATGGACCATGTAGAGTTTTTGCTTCCCTTTACAAAAGTGGCCAACATCACAATTGTAACATAGCCCCTGTGCTCTTCTTTTATCCATCTCTTCCTGTGTTAGTTTTTTAATAGATGGAGGTGGAGGGTTAGGCTTTGCAGTAGGATTGAAAAAGGTTTTTGGAGGTGTAGGAGCTGATTTAGGTGATGTGAGAATTGACTTAGGGGATAAGGGTGTAGGAGAGTATTGTCTATGAGGTTTATAAGGGTTAGTGAAAGTTCTGGTATACGGTTTAGTAGCTATGTTGGTGAATTGAAGTTTTTGTTCTTGTAGTCTGGCCAGTGAAAAGGCATCAGCTAAAGTTTGTAGGTGGAACATGGGCACAGACTTACCAATTTCATCCTTCAATCCACTAAGAAATCTCATGACAAAGTAAGATTCACTCAATGAAAGGTTCATGCGAGACATTAGTGCTTCAAGTGACTCAAACTCCTCATAATAATCATCCACAATGGAACTTTGTATTAACTTGTTAAAACTACCCACAAAATTCTCCTCAATAGGGTTTTAAAATCAAGCACATAGATGGTGAGATAAGTCAACCCAAGTAATACAATTACGATTAATCTGAAAATTTAAAAACCATTTTTCAACCTTACCCTCAAGAAAGATAGTTGTACTGTCGACTTTCATGTGTTCTTCAATGTCATTGAGTTGAAAGTATCTCTCGCTTTTCTGGATCCATCCTCTAGGATTATCTCCATCAAAACGTGGAAAATCCAACTTTGGAATACGATGATGGTGAGGAAGGTGTGTAGAACGATGATGATGAGATTCACCTTCATCGTCAGAGTGATGCAGATTGATGGGTTCACTAAATAATTGAATGAGATTTCGATTGTTATTTTGCAAAGCTTCCTTGAAGCTTGCCTTGACTGTATCAATCTGTGTAGTAAGATCTGTTGAAAGGGTTTTGAATTCTGTTCATAGGTGAGCGATTGCGGCTGTATTAGCATCAGCTTTATCAGAGACATCTTTAAGAGTCATTGTGAATCAGAAGAAAAAAAATGGGTTGATAGAACGGCTCTGATGCCAATTGTTGTACGAATACAACAATTTAACACATAGAGATGATGATTTTGGTGTAAACACCTCCTAAATCTGAAATTCAGGCCAAATCTGTCTTAAGAAAGCGCATCCACAAATTCTATTTCATTAACCTTCCATAATTGGAGAAGATAAACTTCTCTTACACATTTATAGCCAATGATAATACCTAATGACTACGCAATGGATAATGGACACGTGTTCATTAATCAACGGATGAAAAGTAAAATACTGAGGCACTCGACTATCTAGATTAGGGGCATCCAATTCAGTCGCCCGTACATCAGAAGAGTAAATAAGGAAAGAGCTACTAGGCTGTAGTATGCAACATGGAGATCATGGAGAGATGGAAATAGTGTAGGTAATGGTATAATTACGCCCATTATGCTAGGGAAGTTTCTAGAAACCTGTAATTCGTCACTCCATTATTTTACCACTTCCTTTAACCTCTCTTAAATGTTACCACTACTTGTTACTTCCTTATCATGAGGTGTTGCCACACCGCATGTTGTTGTAAACCACCAGAACAATACCCATAGATAATTACCCCACGTAAAATGTTTTTGATTTCTCGTAGGAATTAGTAGAGTCATGGACTGTCTCTTGTCTTGTCCAGGTTTCCACGATGCATTTGACTGAGTAATAACCTAAAATAGCCAGACTTTGTCGAAGTGGCATAACTTCAAGAGATAACTCAGATCCAAGGTTATGTGTGACTAATAAGAAGTTTGTCGTAAGATGGCATTGTTTGAAAGCTTATGATAATGGCGTATTTGTGCACATTAGTGGCATATTTGATTATGCGAGACATATTAATACACAATGGTGTCGTAGCAATAGTCATAGCCTGTGAGGCACGACCAATTTGTCCAAGGCTACTTCGGAAGTTGGCAAATGTGGCTTGGGAAATATGTTGGCGCTGGACACCATCTAATGTTGTCTTGGGTCGTTTGGTGGCGTGGGGCACCAAGTTGATAGCTAGTCAAGTCATGGCGCGAGGCACGACCGATTTAATAGCTAGCCTAGTCGTGGCGAGTGACAGGGCCAAGATGGCATGGCCATGGGACGCTGAGACGTTGTCCATGTTGGTTCGTGGCCACAGCCACAAATTTTGGTGGGACGGCACAAGATGGTGTCCACGGCCACAAATCAACCTGACTATGAGACGCAACCAAGTTGGCTCGGCTATGAGGCGCGGCCATGTTGGCCTGGCTTTGGAGCACGGCCATGGTATGTCGGTCATGTTGGCCTGAGATGCTGGCCATGTTAATTTGACAACTCATCTTGGATACTTTGGCCTGGCATCTTGGCCATGGACAAGTGTAGTTGGCGTTGGCACTTTGTTTGTATCGTATAGAACATATTCAAGGAATTCGGCTGTGGAAGTTATGCGATTCGAAGTAATGTTCAATGTAATTTCGTACTAAATAGTATGCTTCTAATAATACTTTTATGCAATGGCATAGTAGCTTATTCTTAATATTTATAATTTGTACCATCAGTATACACTGATCAATACATGACAATTCGTGTGGTCGTGCATAAGATAATGATAGTTCAACCTATCAAATTGTTTACCGATCAAAAAAAAATTTATACATTAAAGGATCAAGAAAGGTGATCCTTCTACTAGAGATTATTTATATTTCTGCATTGCTAAACATGAACCTGATATTATTTTTTTTATCTGAAACCAAAACTACTAACTCCAAAATGCATTTCTTTCTTCAGCTGAATATCCTTATTTTTGGTATGCACCTTTTATTGGTTTGTCTGGTGGCATTTCTTTTGCTCGGAAAAAATGCATAAATCTAAAAATTATGCATACTACTAGACATACTATTCATGCCATTTTTCATACTCATACCCATCATTCATATATCCTTATAACTTGCATGTATGTTGCTAATGATGTTTCTGAAAATCAAGCACAATGGTAGTATCTGTTGGATATGCATAATGCAGTGGATCCCCCTTGGTATCTGGTTGGAGATTTGAATTTCACTATGAATGACTCTGAAACTCAAAGCACTAGTATGCATCTACACCAACGTTCTAGGCATATTAGATCAATTTTTTTTTAACAATTAGGTCTTCTGGGCATTGGTTTCTGTGGAAATTCAATGACTTGGTCTAATCAAAGAAATGTAGATGCTCATGCTCAAGTCAAACTAGATAGAACTTTAGTTAATATTTTATGGTTAAATGCTTATACTTCTTCAGGTATTCTTCACGTACCTCCAGTTGCTTCGGATCATTCTCCTATTTTGTTATCTACAACAAATGTTTTTTTGCTCTATTCATTATCCTTTCAAGTTATACGAGTGTTGATTTACAGTTGATTCTTGTATGAACACTATTCACAATAATTGGTCTCAAAAAAATTTGGCCTCCCCTTCTTTTCAAATTTCTTCAAAAGTCAAAAACACTAGACAATAGCTTCAACGGTAGAAGAGAGTATCATTTGGTCATATAGAAACTCATTTCAAGATTATTCATCAACAACTGCAACATTTTCATGACCTTAATTTTCCTCCTTCTCACCCGACCATAAAGAACTTAACCCAACATTTTCAAACTTGGCTTCACATTCAAAAATATCACTACATGCAGAAAGATGGATCTCATCTGCATGAAGCAAATAGAAATACTTCCTTCTTCCATATCGCTGCAAATTTTAACCAAAAAGAAAGAAAAAAATAATCAAATTTCTGCAATAGAATTTTCAATTTTTTTGTGGCATGGCTTAAAATTAGAGATTGAGGTAACTCTTTTTCAACACTTCACTTCCTTCACCATTACATCTAAACCCCATTCTAATCCAGAACTTTTATCCTACTCTTACAGTTGTATTACTGATTCAGATAATAAAAATTATTTGTTCTGCCTTTTTTCCAAAAAATTAAGGATGTTGTGTTCCAATTAGACCATGGTCTTCACTAGGTAATGATGGTTTTCAAGCAGCCTTTTATAAACAATGTTGGTCTTTAGTTGGATCTGAAGTAGTTAGTATGCTGCGACATTTTTTCACTCATAAGTTTATGTTTAAAGCTTTGAATCACACATACCAGGTACTATTCCCAAAACCTTATACCCTCAGACTCCAAGTGATTACATGCCGATAAGTTTATGCAAAGTGAGTTATAAGATAATTGTTAAGCTCCTGGAAAACAGATTGAAGTCGTTGCTTCCTGATATTATTTCTCTAACATAATGTGCTTATGTTTCTGGTCGACATATTTAAAATAATGTTATTATTACTCATGAACTTATGCATTATATGAAACAAGAAAGAAAGAATAAGGTGCCTTATGTTGATTTTAAATTGGATATGTCTAAGGTATTCGATAGACTCGGATGGTCTTTTCTTTTTAATTCTCAAGCGACTTGGGTTTCATGAATATTGGATTCAGAAGGTACAACTATGTGTCACTACAACAAATATTTCTCTCTTGATAAACGGAAGTTCTTCACCAACCTTGACTCCTTAAATAGGAATTCGACAAGGGGATCATTTATCCCCTTATCTATTTCTTCTTGTGATAGAAGCTTTTTCTAGACTTCTTCAAGCTCATGCTCGACAAGGTAAATTAAGAGGCATTAAAGTTGCTAAGACCAGCGCAAAAATCAGTCATCTCTTTTTTGTTTATGATTGCTTGTTGATTTTGGAAGCCACACCTATACATCTTAGACACCTTCAAACTCTTCTTTAATCATTTAGTTCCATTTCAGGTTTGGTCATTAATCTTCAGAAGTCCACCATTTTTTCAGCAACAATGCTTCTCCTCACAAGCATACCATAGGTACTATACTTCAAATAAAGACTGTCAACCAATCTTGGACCAAATGAAAAGCAAACTTCAAGGGTGGAAAAGTAAACTCATAAATCTAGCTGGGAAGACTACTCAACTAAATTCAATTCTAAGTAAAATGGAGATGTATCACATGCAGGTGCTTAAACTGCCACATGCTACACTACATTAAGTGGATATAATTCCGAGAAATTAATGGTGGAATCATTCTGCCCAAGATAAACGCAGGCATTTCATTTCTCATAAGAACGTGTCTCTCCCAGAAACATAAGGGGGTTTAGGAATAAAATAGCTACCACACGACAATTACGCTTTGTTAGATAAATTAGCATGGATTCTTATGCATAAAAACTCCGAGCTTTGCTTTCAACTTCTGAAAAAGTAAATACTTATTTTATCATGATCTTAAACATGATCCCCCTCCATATATCGAAAACTCCAGTTGGATCTGGCAAAACATCTCTCAAGGTTTACAAATTGTTCATCAATATGGAAAATGGCAAGTGGGAAATGAAGGGAAATTAACATCTGGACTCATAATTGGAGTCCAAGTCGGTTTGAACCTCCTCACAAATATGATGACTTACATACCAGTGATTATCAGTGGGTTTCTCAGCTTATTGGTTCTATTACTTCTCAATGGAACATTAATTTTCTAAGGAAGTTATTTACTCCCTTACAAGTGAATTCTATTTTAGCCATATCTGTACATTTGTGAGAACATGATACTTTGCTCCGGCCTATTACATCTAATGGGAAATTTACTACTATTAGAGCACTGCTCGGTCGAACTGGCAAGCGTTGTTATCTCAAGCTTGTTTGTCAAGTTTAGTTGATCAAAACTATAAGTCTTGATTTCTAGTCTACTCATAGCTATGTCTCAGATTAAGATAAAATCTGTAGTTGAGCTTTAGACTTCACGACATTCCTCGATTGAAGACGAAGATCTACTGAGGAGAGGAACTTCGTCAACAAAAGGTATGTGGAGACTAAAACTTATTTATCACTCAGAAGTCTATTCTATTCTTTCTCCTAATTAGAATAAGTCGTATAGCTATATAAACTTTTATATTATACACATTTGATATTTCGAGCCGAGTTTATCTCGCTTATATATTTCCCGAGATATGTGTTGGAAGCTTTTTGCTTTAGCTACGTTCATCATATTCTTGACGAGTTTAGTTGAAAATAATTTATTTGTTGGAAACTAAATAATAAGACAAAAGATGATCATGTGAAAATTGCCTTGAAACATCTTACATGATTTGTGTGAGACAATCATTTGATGTCGACTTAGAAAGTTTCGTATTGATCGTTCGATCACTTGAAAATTACTTGAAGCTAATAGTTTGTATGAGACAGCTATGGTCGTCTTCTAAGGATGTTTCAATGATTGAAATAGGAGTTTAGAACAAAAAACCTTTGTCTGGATACAACACAGTATGCGTACCTAGTATGCAAACTGTTTTGGTATGATTCTGGTCCGGGAACCTTGTTTAAATACCTAGTATGCGAACGGTTGATGAGTGCCTAATAATGTATATATTTATCCCTTTTTATTGGCATTTAACTCATCTTTTGTGCATTAATTCTACATTTTATCCCATATTCTGTATTTTCATTGTTTTCAAGAATAGATATTTTTCTTACTTAATTTTGCATTTTTAGGTAATAAATAAAGTTTGGATGAATAGCAGAGCGGAAAAGAGCAGAAAATTAGTGAAAAGACGGAAGAAATTACGCAAGGAAGCCGCAAAGAATGGAGCGCACGTCCAAAAAGCTAGGAATGGGCTCAAGAAGGAAGAATTGTTCTTAAAGAAGATATGGGCTTGGCATACCCAAGGCCCAAAACCCTTACCCAAACCCATTTTCTATAACCAAAACCGCCTCCATCTTCAGCCGTCGGATTGGATCCATCTCATCATCCGATGGTCGCTCCTTCATCGCGCATCAAAATCTGAAGCTCCTGCAAAACACCATAGTGCCTAAATTCCAATCCTTCAGATTAGATTGTAGTTGAATCCAACGATCGCTTCTTTTCCTGCGCATCAAATCTCGATACTTCCGCTTAACACTACAACACATAACTCCATCTGATGCCGTGAATTTCGTTGTACTTAAGCATCCGACGGTCGCTCCTCGCATCCGTCCATTTAGCCGCTCGATTCTTTCCAAACTCCACAATCCAACAGATCTCCTCGCTGTTCATCAACACCCGATGACCCGGCCACACACTGGAGCACCAAACCCTACACTACCCTAAATCGACCAAAAGAGAACCTAAATCTAATTTCCATCTCCTCATTTCTCTGCAACTGCTCCACCCCCATACCTTCTCCATGTCCGCCACCACCTCTCTTTGCCACCATCTCTACCACCTCACCTCTGCAGCGCCATCACTTCTTCACCATCATCACCCGACACCACACCATCCCCCTAGCCGAGTTGCTTTAACTCCTCTCACCAACTGACCTAGGTGAGGGTTGATAAAACACCTCGAATTAGGGAGCAATTGACGCAATTGGAGGCAGAGAAGGACCGAGAGAGAAGAAAAGAGACATGGGTCGACGTCAATTCAAAGTTTAGGTGAAAAATTTTGGGAATTGAAAAACCCTAATTTCTAATTTTAGGGTTTGAAAAAATTGGGTATTTGTATGCTATAAATAGAGAGTGTGTAGAGCAATTTCAGGGTGTTCTTGGACTAGCCAAGTAACCACCCAATTTGGGTTAGGTTCACTTCTAATTTCTGTTTTTAATTTCAAAATCAATTTAGGGTTTCAATTTTAATTTCAAGTTCTGTTAAATTCTGTCACTTTTTATTGCAATTTGTGTTTTAATTTTAAGTTCCTGTTAATGTGCTTGTTTTAATTTCATGTTTTAATTTCCTGTTTTCATATCCTGTTTGTCTCCTGTTAAATGTGCTCCTGTTAAAATTGTTGCTCCTGTTTAATCATGTGTTCTGTTAATGTGTGTTGTTACTGTTAGATGTTGTTTACATGTGTCCTGTTTAATGTTAATGCATGTTTAGTTCCATGTAATGTTAATATACCTGTTTTGTGATACATGTGAAGTGATAGAATGCTAGGCTAGAAACCTTTGAAGCACTGAATTGATTGAGTAATGGAAGAAATTAGTGCTCATAGCAAGCTAATTCTCTTCCCATTCTATTTGTATGACTGTATTCTTCCCTTGGCCTTGCATTGTCACCATTGATAGCTTCTCATCTTCCCTGCCCTTGGCTTAGGCCTTGGTTCACTTCCATTGTTGTTGTTTAGTTCTTTGCTGTTAGTCATTGTCTTGTTTTATTTACTGCATTGCCTTTGCTTTATTGCCTTGTTTTCCCACTGTTTTCTTCCTTGCTTGTGCTACTGCTGCTGTTGCTTCCCTTGCTGTTGCTGCTGTTGCTGCAGCTGCCTTTTCTTTCCCCTGGTGCTGTGCACTTGCCTTGCATTGCTTGTGCAGCACTGCTGCAACCCTGTTGTTGCTGCTGTTTTCTTGGCCTTGTGCTGCTGTGCACTGCTTGTGCAGCTGCTGCTGCAACCCATCTGCCCTGCAACCCTGCTGTTGCTGCTTTCCTCTGCATTGCTGCATTGCCTCCCTTCCACTGCTGCTGCTGCTGCAACTGAGCCCAAAGCTCACTTCAACACTGAGCCCAAGTTCAATTCAGTGAAGCCCAAAGGCCTAGCTAAACCAAGCCCAGTTTCTAAGACCAAAAGCCCATTGTAAATTGTTGAAAGACCACAGGCCCAGCTCAAACCAAAGCCCAAGTTCTCAGTTCATCATTCAAAGGCCCTAAGCACAATCATAACCCATTGGTTACCAAAATCCATTGGTACCCAAAGCCCAACAATAGCAATTTAGAGCCCAAATAGCTATAAACACTCCAAAACACACCCGATCTCTGTGGATCGACCCGTACTTGCACGAGCTACAACCGACGACCGTGCACTTGCGGTATTACTGTAGGCCCGCGTTTCACTTCGCTTCATTTTTATATACCCATCTTTGAGGCCTGCCAAGTTTTTGGCGCCGCTGCCAACACAGAGAGGGCACCAGCAGCAGCACAAGGCAAAGATGGAAGCAGCAGCAGTACTGCAGGGCAGAGGCAAGTGGTAGCAGGAAAAGGCAACAGGAGAGTTGCAGGGCAGATGGGTTGCAGCAGCAGCTGCACAAGCAGTGCACAGCAGCACAAGGCCAAGAAGACAGCAGCACAAGCAAGGAAGAAAAGCAATGCAGCAGTGCAAGGCAAGTGAGAAAGAAAGGATGGCAGTGAACAAAACAGTGATGACAATAAAGAAAACAAGCAGAGAACAATGCAAGAACTAAACAAAGCAAATACTAGACAGCAAAGAAAGATAACAAAACAAACCAATCTCTGTGGATCGACCCGTACTTGCACGAGCTACAACCGACGACCGTGCACTTGCGGTATTACTGTAGGCCCGCGTTTCATTTCGCTTCATTTTTTTTACCCATCTTTTAGAAGCCTACCAAGTTTTTGGCGCCGCTGCCGGGGATTGGTGCTGTGTTTTTCTTGTAGTTTTATTAGCTATTTTTGCATTTCACTGCATAGCATTTGCATTTGCATCTGCTTCACTTCATTTGCTATTGGACCTGCTGTTCTGAACCTGTTTTTCCTCTGCTGGGACGCCACCAAGGAAAAGAACCAAAACCCAACTGGGTTTTTGCAACAATATCAGAGCAGCTGGGCTGTGCTTAAAAGGTAACCCATTTAAGAGAACCCGAATTGTGGGCTTCCAATTTTTTTAATTGTGGGCTTGTAATATTAAAAGCCAATTTTTGGGCTTCTCTTATTTTTTGTTGGGTTTGTAATAATTTATTTGTGGGCTTGTTTGTTTAATTTTTGGGCTTGTGTATTTAATTTTTGTGAGCTTGTTTAATTTGGGCTTGTATTTTGTATTCTGGGTTTTTAAACCCAGCTGAGCTTGTAACCGATCACGCTAGTTGAACTCGTTAGTGGGCCGAGTACCCAAATTCTAGGCCGAGATTTTGGACTCAGTTCCACCAAAAGTTTTCAACCAAGCGGAGCCAAAGCAAACGCAAAACAAACAGTGGGCTTGCTCCCATTCAAAAACCAAATTTTATTTTCTTTTAAAAAAAAAAAAAAAAAAAAAAAAAAAATTCTTTTGCTCCCAATTTTAAAACCAAATTTCTACTTTGCTCCCATTTTAAACCAAATTTTTTTCAAATATATCCCATCAAAACCAAAATTTTCCCAAAAATCCAAACCCATTAAAACCAAATAGTGGGCTTTGTGTCTTTTCAAAATGGGCCAACCTCGTGCTCTCCATGAATACATGTATCCGTCAATAAAAATTCCATTATCATGTATTGTATTACCTCAAACCAATAACCCTTTTAAAATAAATGCAAGCATGATACAAATACTTCCTATATTTCGAGGGTTCGATTCTGAGAACCCCTATACTCATGTAAGAGAGTTTGAACAAATTTGTCGGACTATGCAACCTGATCATATGTCCGAAGACTCTCTGAAATTGCGTTTGTTTACATTTTCTTTAAAGGAAAGGGCCAAAACATGGTTTTACGGTTTGAGACCACAATCAATCAACACTTGGGACCAACTCACAGATCTATTTTTCAAAAAATTCTTTCCACATCATAGGACCATCGCTATTCGTCAAAGTATCAATTGTTTTGTCCAATTGGATGAGGAAACTGTTTTTCACTATTTTGAACGTTTTAATGATTTGTTGAGTGAATGTCCGCACCATGGAATTGAGAAGTGGAGACTTGTCGTCATCCTCTATGAGGGACTAGACTTTAAATCTCGAACCATGGTTGAGTCTATGTGTAATGGTGAGTTTATTGATAAATCTGTGGATGATGCATGGAATTTTTTAGCCGAGATTGCAGAGAAAACCCATCAATGGGAATCCGTTAGGGAAACAGGAACAACACCACATGATATGAGTCACCCCCATGAATTAGAGTTTTATTCTTGTAATAGCTCCGACCTTAGGATTGAAAATTATCCTAGATTGCAAAATCCCTATCATGATGATGATGATGATTATGATGTTATGTTAGAAGAACATGTCTATACTGAAAATGTTATGGAACCTTTGGGTTCAAATACATTAGGCTTCTCTGCCCCGACCTTAATGCATGATATTTCTTCTAGTATTCCATGTGATGTTTCCCCTGATGTGCCGATACACGAGAATAAATCTGTTGATGATGTTATAATTCTGATTGTGATCTTGCCAATTTGATTGATGATTGTGAGCATGATGTGACATGTGTAGAAGTTAGGAGATTTTGATTTGATTGATAATGATATGCCTATCTTCTACCTAAGTCACAATCTGATGGCCTTCCACCCAACCTAGATTTGGTTTGTACCCATATTGTCAAACCGATTTTTCTGAAAATTCCTAATCTAGGATTGGAACTGTGTGCCTCCCAAGTCCTCTTGGACTATTTTGCTTCAAAATATAACACTTTTAAAGAGCCACAGTTGGAATGCATTTCTTTGCCCATCCCGAAAACAGTCCATTATGAGTTAGACCTTTTGAATCCTGAACCCCTAAAATTAAAAGATTTTGTGCTTAAAAGTAAACCTGTTGAAAATTTAGGTTTAGGGGTATTCATTCGGTTTTTCACTCTCACTCCCATTTAAGTCCAATTTTAGTGTTTTGAAACTTTCTATGTCTCTACACTTTTTCTTTTGGGTTGATCCTCAACTCTTTAGACTTTTGGTGTATGGTGAATTTTTTGTATATAATCCAGTAGATAAAATTTCTTAAAAACCCTTTTGTTCCTTTTGTATATATTTTGCTAATCCAATATGATCTCGGCTGAAATATGTTGGATTTTTGCCTTGAATAACGGAGTTTTAATTCTGCTTTCGCCGAAATCGGGTATTCTCTCTCCTTTTACTCTACTCAGCATGTCCCTTTCCATATGTTGCATTTTAATTCTTTCCATATTTTGAAACATTGAGGACAATGTTTAGTTTAGGTTTGGGGGTATAGAGTAGATGCCACGATAATATGCCATAATTGAAAACGAACTCCTTCTTTTTGAAAAAATTGAAAAATTCCAAAAAAAAATTAAAAAATAAAAATTCAAAAAAAATTAAAAAATGAAAAATCATAAAAAAATGGAGCTCATTTACCTTGAAATGTTGACTCTTGTGCAAATATGTATTTTTATTAGGAGTCTTAGTCTAGATATTTAGGCACCCTGATTCTAGCACAATTCACATAGTGATAAGAAATTTGCACGCGCACGATCTACCAATACATGTATGGCCTCGATCTTCAAGGTGTTCGATAGGAAGTTACGATTGCCAATCACTTTAGAATACTGAACGAAACTTGACTAGCTTGTTCTTTGGTTGGTTGGGATAGAAGGTGGAGGTTACATTAAGAAAGACAACCATCGAATTTAACTGGGTGCATCAAAAAGGGCTACCTCTTGCAAAGTGTCATGTAATCTTTTGTTTCTTTTGTTATGTATCAAAAGTGTTTCCTTGTTCTAAAAAAAAAAAAAAAAAAAAAACGATGTATATATTCAGAAAAAAAAAAAAAAAAGAGAAAAAAAATATCAGAAAAATACAAAAAAAAATCAAGTATTTATCAATTCCATCATCTCTTGTTCCAAAAATAAAAGAGAATAGTCAATGTAAATAAGAGTCATGTAAATAGTAATTTTGTTGTTTTATTGTAATAAGCAAGGAGGGTGTATGCCATTGATGTACAACGCGAGTAATTGTGAAATACCTCCAACTCATTCACAATTCTCGTAAAGTCCGGACAGCTAGCTAGATTTCGACCTCAGTTCTTAGCCTGAGAAACTATCTCTTGGTGATTAGTAGTCATAACTTCAGATCTTTCTTTACACATGTGTAGATACACTTTACACTCTTATCACATGTCTTTTTTTGTTATCAGTGCTAGGATTGTGCCTTCGATATCTAGATTGACATCTCCATTTTGCTGTGAGCTTAAACTGTTTTGCACATGTCACATTTGATGGAATCTGAGCTTATATTTTGACCTAGAACTTTGTAGGTACGTTCTAAGCAAACCTTCACGAGACTTCAACTCGTCCACTAGGGACACTTAGTGGTTTAAAAGGCTTAGTGCATACGCTAAATGCATTCGAGAGACCAGCGACAGTGGTATAGTTAGGATTTCCTTAGTTTTGTTTTACTTGAGGACAAGTAAAATTCAGGTTTGGGGGTATTTGATGAGTGCCTAATAATGTATATATTTATCCCTTTTTATTGGCATTTAACTCATCTTTTGTGCATTAATTCTACATTTTATCCCATATTCTGTATTTTCATTGTTTTCAAGAATAGATATTTTTCTTACTTAATTTTGCATTTTTAGTTAATAAATAAAGTTTGGATGAATAGCAGAGCGGAAAAGAGCAGAAAATTAGTGAAAAGCCGGAAGAAATTACGCAAGGAAGCCGCAAAGAATGGAGCGCACGTCCAAAAAGCTAGGAATGGGCTCAAGAAGAAAGAATTGTTCTTAAAGAAGATATGGGCTTGGCATACCCAAGGCCCAAAACCCTTACCCAAACCCATTTTCTATAACCAAAACCGCCTCCATCTTCAGCCGTCGGATTGGATCCATCTCATCATCCGATGGTCGCTCCTTCATCGCGCATCAAAATCTGAAGCTCCTGCAAAACACCATAGTGCCTAAATTCCAAGCCTTCAGATTAGATTGTAGTTGAATCCAACGATCGCTTCTTTTCCTGCGCATCAAATCTCGATACTTCCGCTTAACACTACAACACATAACTTCATCTGATGCCGTGAATTTCGTTGTACTTAAGCATCCGACGGTCGCTCCTCGCATCCGTCCATTTAGCCGCTCGATTCTTTCCAAACTCCACAATCTAACAGATCTCCTCGCTGTTCATGAACACCCGATGACCCGGCCACACACTGGAGCACCAAACCCTACACTACCCTAAATCGACCAAAAGAGAACCTAAATCTAATTTCCATCTCCTCATTTCTCTGCAACTGCTCCACCCCCATACCTTCTCCATGTCCGCCACCACCTCTCCTTGCCACCATCTCTACCACCTCACCTCTGCAGCGCCATCACTTCTTCACCATCATCACCCGACACCACACCATCCCCCTAGCCGAGTTGCTTTAACTCCTCTCACCAACTGACCTAGGTGAGGGTTGATAAAACACCTCGAATTAGGGAGCAATTGACGCAATTGGAGGCAGAGAAGGACCGAGAGAGAAGAAAAGAGACATGGGTCGACGTCAATTCAAAGTTTAGGTGAAAAATTTTGGGAATTGAAAAACCCTAATTTCTAATTTTAGGGTTTGAAAAAATTGGGTATTTGTATGCTATAAATAGAGAGTGTGTAGAGCAATTTCAGGGTGTTCTTGGACTAGCCAAGTAACCACCCAATTTGGGTTAGGTTCACTTCTAATTTCTGTTTTTAATTTCAAAATCAATTTAGGGTTTCAATTTTAATTTCAAGTTCTGTTAAATTCTGTCACTTTTTATTGCAATTTTTAAGTTCCTGTTAATGTGCTTGTTTTAATTTCATGTTTTAATTTCCTGTTTTCATATCCTGTTTGTCTCCTGTTAAATGTGCTCCTGTTAAAATTGTTGCTCCTGTTTAATCATGTGTTCTGTTAATGTGTGTTGTTACTGTTAGATGTTGTTTACATGTGTCCTGTTTAATGTTAATGCATGTTTAGTTCCATGTAATGTTAATATACCTGTTTTGTGATACATGTGAAGTGATAGAATGCTAGGCTAGAAACCTTTGAAGCACTGAATTGATTGAGTAATGGAAGAAATCAGTGCTCATAGCAAGCTGATTATCTTGCCATTCCATTTTTGTATGCTTAGGTTGCACTGATTTGATTGAGCATTGGGAGAAATTAGTGCTCATAGCAAGCTAATTCTCTTCCCATTCTTTTTGAATGCCTTAGCTTTGCTTTGTTACTTCTTCTCCACACCCCTGCCCTTGGCCTTAGGCCTTGGTTCATTTATCTTGTTCACACTGTTTTCTTCATTGTCATCTTTCTTTTGCTGTTTAGTTTTTAGTCTGTTTAATCTTTGATGTTTTTGCCATTCTTTTATTCTTTGGTTTGCTTCCAATTTGGCCTAGAGCCACTGTTTACACTCCTCTTTTGCTACTAAGCCAGAAACACCTGTGCTGTTGCTTTTGCCCTGTTGTTGCTTCCCTACCCTGCTACTCAGTGCTTGTGCAGCTGCTTTCTTTGCACTGCTGCTGCTGTTGCTGCTGTTTTCTCCAGCTTTGCTGCTGCAGTACTGCTGCTTTCCTTCTTCACTGCCTTGTGCTTCTGCTCCACTGCTGCTGCCTGTTCCCTGTCTGCTGATGCTCCAAAGCTCATAAGTTACAAAGCCCAAGTTCAATTCAGTGAAACCAAAGGCTAAAAGCCCAGGTTTAATCCCAAGGCCCATCCAACTGAGCCCAAAGCTCAGCTCATTCCAAAAAGCTAAGGCCCAATTCACTGTGAAAGCCCAGTGCCTTCAAGGCTAATTTCAGTTCACTGAGCCCAAGCCTAAGTTTAAGGCCAAAGCCCATTTACACTTCAAAGACCAACTGAGCCCAAGCTCAGTTCATTTCATTGTTAAAAACAAACCCATTAGACCCAATTTACTCAAAGGAGAATCAAATCCCAACAATAGCAATTTAGGAACCCAATTAGCTAGAAACAACAAAACACACCCGATCTCTGTGGATCGACCCGTACTTGCACGAGCTACAACTGACGACCGTGCACTTGCGGTATTACTGTAGGCCCGCGTTTCATTTCGCTTAATTTTTATACACGTTCCCGGGCCCACCAACGGTTCTACCTGAATTACGTCCGGGACGGCTGTTTGCATACCGGTTTGCAAACGGCTGGACAAGACCAAAGTCCGGACCTATATTTTGCGTACAAGTTTGCAAACTTAGTGGTTAAAGTTCTAAAATCGGTTAAGTATGTTTTTCATACTCATGAACAAATACATTAATGAATTAAGGAATGCAATCTTTGCAAACCGTGGCTTAATGTTCATGAACTGATTATTATATAAGTACTTTGCACGATTACGAGTCAATCCGATTGTGTTTCAATTGGTTCATATATATTTTTATGAAATAATGAACAATTGAACAACTCTATTTGAAACACAATTATATTGATTTGATTATCTTTCATGATTGAGTTATCATCATATTTGATTTATAAGTGTTAGATGAATGTGGTTAAGACAAAAGTATTCATATGGCTAACTTCGGGTAACTGTTATTGAGCGAGCTCAATATACACGTTTAGGTACGGTTACCCTTATCTAAATGAAGGTATATTTCATTCGTGTGTAACAAGCTAAGACCATCTAACGGTGGAGAGATATTGCTTTGGTTTTAAGAAAAATTAGCTTGAATCTTAAATCAGGATTTCATCTAACGGTAAATATTGAGTGCTTTGTTACTAAGCTATCTTAGCTTTGATTGTAAGCAAACCCTGATTTGAAAGACTATATAAGGGAGAACTCTAGGAACTGGAAAACCTAATCTCGGCACTTTCATGTGTCCTAGGTGCGAGTATAGTCGATTCTCCTTTAACACGGGTTTTTCCAAACCATTATAGGTTAACGACTTGAAGACTTCATTTGGGATTTGTGAAGCCAAATCCGACTATTTTCTATGTAGTTGCTTATTCGAATCTTACTTGTTCTATCATATTGAGTATTATCTTCTCTAAGATTTTCTTGAGATTTATCTCCGATAGGTAAAATATAAAAAGTAATCACAAAGCTCTTCGTTTCATTCTTTGTGATTCCACAATAACTTCTTCTACTACCATATAGTTAAGTTATTGTGAGGTGATTGATATTTTTAGGCTGCCATTCGGGAGTATAAGACCGGTTTATCAATTGGTTCCTGTTCACCTTGATTTATCATAACACGGAACAAAACTTCATATGTACTTTTATGGGAGACAGATTTATCTATCAGAATATACTTATCTGTGGGAAAGAGAATTGTTTATAAGTCTTCGACTTTGGATCATAGCAACTCTTAGTTGTGGATGATATCAGTTAAGGGAATCAAGTGCGCAAAATCCGGCGTGGTTCTAGAGGCTTAAGGAACGCGACTGTACCTTACTCGGTGTGAGACTTGGTTAGGAATCAACTACATTCCAGTCCGAAGTTAACTTGTAGTAGGCTAGTGTCTGTAGCGGCTTAATACAGTGTGGTGTTCAAATCTGGACTAGGTCCCAGGGTTTTTCTGCATTTGCGGTTTCCTCGTTAACAAAATTTCTGGTGTCTGTATTATTTCTTTTTCACATTATATTTTTATATAATTGAAATATCACAGGTTGTGCGTAGTTCAGTCAATTGGTAAATCAGACCTTGTTTGTTGGATAGGAATTGATTGGCACTTGGACATTGGTCTTTGGTACCGTCCAAGTATTTCTCACATCATTCAGGCTCATAGATTTCTATTTGTTTGATTTTTTGATTGATTTGAGAAAAATAGATATAACTCTGTGATATCTTTCTTGGTTGAGATCGCTTTATAAGCTGGTGCTCTCGGAATAATATTGGAGTTAGTCCATACAGATTTCCAAACGAATTATTTGGTGAGGTTGTTGTACCCCTAGTTTTCAACTACTAAATCAACTTATCATCGTTTATGTATAAGTATGTAGAAGTCATAATTCAAGTACCACTACATCATCTTTTATTCCAAGGTTTTGGTTGAAGTTATGGAAATTACAGGTCCGTTATAAGATCCAGATTCCAGACTTTTACGTGGAAACTCATCCATAATGCTCTTCTTGTCGGAGATAAGTTGCAAAATTCAGCTGGTACTCCTGTTATTATTGTGTACTTTATACTACTCAACACTTAGAGGATTGTTTCTCATTGTAATGGTTGTTCGGAATGTTTGTCTTCCACTACATTTTCTTCAACTTCCACAATATCAAACATCTGCTATCAAATTTTATATTGAATCTCATCAGATCATCCTAATCCTAACATTGTTCCGCATTAACTCTTAAGATATTTATCATTCATCTCCACTAATGCCCATCATCCTTTGCATACTAGGCAACTTGTAGTTTACTTTCGGCATTGGTTACCTCTTCCCATTGACTTTGGTTTCACCTATTCGCCACCCTCACTTTTCCTATTTTTTCCTATTTACCACTCTATTTTTCTTCTTCCCTAATCTCCCTTTTCATCAAGAACACATTAATAAATTCTGTCTAACGATTATTGTTTACCAAAAGTTTATACTTTTTTTAAATATTTTATCATTAAATTCGTCTAATTAATCGACGAATAATTTTTGGAAATAGATGAATCAATCACTCAACAAGTAAGTTTACTTCCCGAATCAAAGCTACTTAGAGAAAAAAAGGTGGTTGACCAGTAAAAATTTAATAAATCATCCTTGAGTATATGATCGATCAGGTTAGCATATATTCAATTATACAAAGTGCACAACATATTGGATACAAAAGTGGGCAAGTATCAAAAGTTGGGTCGAGAAGTACATCCATGATACTAACGAAATTCACGATTAAAGTTGAGTAACTTAATTAATTTTCTCTTGATGCTTTTAGGCGTTAGACGCAACATTTCCTCATTAGCTTAATTACAAATAATATCAACCTTTTCCTCTACGGAATTAGGAGCTACCGAAAAAGACGATGAATCCATTAAAAAAAAATCTACCGAACAACTTCAACGATCGTCTTACGATGAGAATAATCCAATGAGTTATACGGCATCTACAAAGTACCAATTTAATTAAATGAGTTATCTTCTTCTCACTTGAAAAAATTCATTAAAGAAATAGTGAAGTGAGATCGATGGGTGGAGATGGGGGAGAGAAGGTGACGGCGGTGGGAGAAGAAGATTAGTTGTTTTTAGGGTTTGTTTCTTTTGGTTAGTAATTGAGTGGTTTTAATATTGGTTATAAACAAAAAAGTCAAACGGTAGTATTTAGGATATATTCTAAAAAAAATATGGGTGGTAAATAAGATAAATGGGGTGGTAATTAAGGAGAGTGGTAAATAGGAAAAGGATGGGTGGAAAATAGGTAAAACCTTGACTTTTTAGAGAGTAACGTAGATGCATTTTTATTTTATTTTTTTATAAACCATTATATGTGGTTGGTTTAGCTATGATAACAAGAAATTCTACACGACAATTGGACAATATGTGGCCTCAAAGGGACTGCAAAAGAGAGTTGTTCATGCCTAGTGGTGAGCATGGGCCAGTATGGACCGGTTTTTAGCTTATCCATATCCAATCTAATTCATTACGGATTTAAAATTTGGCATTCACATCCAATCCAACATCTAACGGATTTGCATCCAATGGATGCACGGATGAACGGATTGGGTGCGGATAATCCAATGGATTTGTGTTAGTTAAAATTTATAACGAAAAATATAACAATATAATGACTTCTTATAGAACCTACACATTTTATATCTATATTATAAGGGACAATGATGTTTTTCCATATGGACGGCTATCTATAGTTCATACATATAAAGGACGGTCTAGATTGAGCCAATACTATAATATGCAAATGGATGGCGATCTACATTTCAGGCATATAAAGGTCGGTCTTGATCGAGCTTCATAATTTGACACCCCGTTAACACTTCCCTGAACTCTTGACTGTTATTTTCCCATCACTCTTCATTGTCAACTACAGCCGTTTCAATTTTCCTTACCATTATTACTCTTCTCATTCATCTTCAGCTGTTTCACCAGAGGCTCTTTCTTTATACATCAATGTCAAATTAAATACTCTATATAAAAAAAATTAAAGAAAAAGGTTTGATGATCAGTTTCATTTTCGTTACTCTCATTACTTCTTCTGCTTCAAATCAATCTGTTTCATTTTTGGGAGAACTAATCTTCATGTCTTTTCCCTCACCTCACCTTTTTGTATCTCTCTGCAATTGTGTGGGCATTTCCTAAAGCAGACGTGACAACGTCGGTATGTTCATTCAACTCATTCGTTAGAATTTCAAACTAGGGTTACTATGTTGATCTCTATTTTCTTTTAAATGTTAATTAGCCAATTTCTTACATGGAATTTTAATTTGTGATATAGGGCTATTCAGTAATGGAATTTTGTTGTTCTGATTGGGTGAATATGTTTCGTTGCAAGTTATGGTTTACTCGGCATCAACGAAGTTGGTGTGTATCTTCGATTTCCTTTTAATCTTAAATTAGGATGCTAGGGTTTTATTTATGTAATTTTTTTTCTTCTGTTTATGATATTTACATTCCTTTTAATTTTAAATTAGGATGCTAGGGTTTTTTATGTAATTTTTTTTTCTTTTTATGATATTTACATGATTTAGTTCTTCCTGAAAGTTGGGTTTTGATCAAGTTTTTGTTTAAGTCTCTATACCTCTATATTTTGCACCTTCTGTGAAGAACTCATACATGGTTTTGACTGACATTTTTAGAGTTTTTGGAAATCGACAGATTTACATTGTAGATTTGGACCAATAAACTGATCCTGGAAAGTACTTTCTTCAATTCTTTTTAACTGTTAAATGTAAGTATATCTCATCTCTCATATTCTCATCATAGTTTGTCCAATATTCATGCTTTGCAGTATGTATGGCTAAAATTTGCCAAATATATAAGTTAAAGTTGATAGAGGAGAGTGCAGTAGATTCTTATTGTAAAAGTTTGCAGGGATATTTAAAATTTCATCTATACTTCCAACAATCATGCTTGATTTCTTGGTGAATCTATATTCCTGGAAATTCTATTAATTAATTAACGTTTGTTGATTAATGGTTGCAGTTGATACTCCACCGAAGTTGCTTTAGTCATTGTGACATCTACCTATAGGCAGCGTGTTCTTTCTAGGTAAGCCAATTAGGTTTTTCTTCAAATCAAGCATGCATTTCGGGAAATTGGTATGCTAATTTCTGTAGCTTCGTAACAGGTTCAAGATAACAATGGTACACAAGCATCAAGGAAGATAACAATTGATTTGCGTCAATACCAAGCAAAACTAAACTTCTAAAGCACATTGAAAATTTAAGCAAGAATTCAATGCACATAAACTTTTTCACATCAAAACGACAAATACCTAGACATATATAAGGAAGATGAATGTTCAACATCCAGGATATTCAGAGTGAGGAATAATCCTTGCAATTTGACTGTTAAATTAATAATTGCCATTGATATTCTTCCTTATATATGTATAGGTATTTGTCGTTTTGATGTGAAAAAGTTTATGTGCATTGAATTCTTGCTTAAATTTTCAATGTGCTTTAGAAGTTTAGTTTTGCTTGGTATTGACGCAAATCAAGATATTTATGTTATCATTACTCAACAGATGCTACTTTGTCTCGGAATTATTAGATTACTCTACTTATCAGAAGACCATTACATACTTAGGGAGAATCAAAACCATGTTTCGGCTGTATGCATTCTCATTTTTCATACTTTAAGGTAAGCTGCATTCTCTTTTATTTCTATTAAGAAATGCTTGATAAAACTATGTGGACGTATGCTTATCACTTCATGTTAAGCATAACTTTGTCCTTCATCTGAAAATCAAATAAATGGATATATGTGAGATAAACTACATCTTTAGATATTCAGTGCATTCTCCAATGCTCATTGGTAGGTACTTTAAAGAAGTTATATGTTTTTGTCTTGACAATGTGTTTGGTAGAATGACACTAAAATTAAGGTCACCAAGTTCTGGAAAAAAACAATTTTATTTTTGTCCAATGAAAATAGTTAGATCAGACTAATAGGGCGGTGATAAATTGATAACTATCAAGTGAGTTAGAGAAGTACAACTCCCTCTAGAATTATTTAATGTTGGTAAAAAGGTGACAACAATTGAAGGGAGATATTATCAGAACTAACCCGTGAATGTTGAATGAAAACTCTATGCTTGGACTGGATTTTCTTTCTCTCTCGCCTGCTTCAATTGTATTTAGATATTTTGAGGTCTTCTTGGGTTGCCTTTATGCATTATATGATAGCTTGAGTTCTTCTAGGGATATATTCCGGCTTCTTTGTTTTTTAAATTTTATGTTATTTGGAATGGTATCTTTATCTACCTTCTTAGTATGACCAAATTTTTTTTTGTGGGCTTCCAGACACAATATGTCCTCGGATATCAGAAAGTGATGAGAAGACAGTCAGTGCAATCTCTCATATACCATAAAGTGCCAAGGAAAGGCATCAACCTCCATCAGTCTATGCTTGCGAGTAACTAACATATGTGTAAGTTCACTCTTTTCAGGAAATAAAGGGAGCATTGTGATACCAAATTAGAAAGTAAAAGGGTTATATCCTGCATGTAGGATGCAGTTTGATATGTGGCACGGTTGTTAATTTTTTCACTTAGAAGTTGTCTTTAAAGCGAAGCAAATCAAAATATGTTAACTAGATGAAAGTCAATGCAATTTTACACACAATGTTGCTCAGTATACCTTACATTGTCACAATAACAGTCGTTATTTTTTGGTGACAGATGCATCTGCTGATTGATCAGCTGGCTTCATGCAACTTAATATGTTCTAACAACAATCTAAAAAGAAATTTCTTAACCAATTGAGTAATATAGTTCATTTGATATGCACTTATATAATTCCACACAAGGAAGCGTCGCTTAAAGGCTGTCATGAGGTTGATCTAATTGCCAAATTTTATGATTTTTTCATGCCTCATAGGTATCCGCTGTGTCAGGTCAAGTTGGAGTGCAAGTATTGGTGCTCTTGCTGGTGGTTTTTGTGGAGGCTTGGTCTTTTATGATTAATTTATTTTGTTTTGAGACTAATTTGTTCAGTAAAATTAAGATTTATACATGCTTTGTCTAGACATGTCACGTGTATTACAGATGTATAGTTGGTTCCCGCCATTATCAGTCAAATTGCGCAGTGTGGATTACAATACCTAACAATAAAATTTGAAAAATACAAATATCATTGGCAACGGTATTCCTGTGTGCTTTCAGTTATATCAAAGTTTATAGTATAAGTTAAGAACTAAGGGTGCACACGGTACGGTTCGGCTCGGTTCTTGCCGAGACCGAGTACCTGTACCTCCCACCCTTCGGTTCCCAAAAATTGGACCGGTTCCGGTGCAGAGTACTTCGGTTCCGGTTCCATTCGGCACCGGTCGGTTCCGGTCGATACGGGTACCGGTACCGGTTCCGGTTCCATTTTCAGAAAAAAAAAACAAAAAAAAAACAAAAATCTACTGCCCTGTTTTTTACTTTTTTTTACCTGTTTTTCAAAACCATACTTTCCTTCAAGGCTACAATTTCACTACTAAAATGTAGTCCAGCCCGAGAAACAAAGATTCACCTACAAAAGCAGTACCCCAACCGAACTAAAATTCTCCTAAAAATGTAGTTCCCCAACCAATATAACGTCCTAAAATTCCTCCTTTGATGGACTGTAATTTCTCTTTGGGCAAGTACCAAAAGCTCATTGAAGCACCTATGTTTGAAAGCATTTAAACATATTCAGAGTACCCATACATTTTTAGTGAACAATAAACATCTAACACAAAAAACATCAATGTGAAAAATTAATACTTATACTAACATAACTAGTCTTCTTATCATTGAGATAAATCCATGTAAACATCAAACACCAAAAAGCCATCATGATTCTTATCAAACCCCATTTCATAACTAACCTAAAGGGATAAAACCAGACACATTTTATCAAAACACAATTGGAAAAAAAGTAAAAAATTTCACAACTAAAAGAAACACCTCTAAAACTCAAAACCCCAGATTTCTTAGCTCCATTTACTGCCACTCCAAACCTAAATCACCCAAAACAAAAACACAAGAAAATAATTCAGAAATCAAATAAACATCAAAGAATGGATCTGAAACAAAACATAAGATTTCAAAGAAATAAAATGAACCTCTGCAGAAAGATATACAAAACAAAATAGCTACAACCTTTGAGATTTTGAAATTGATTAGATGATATATGGTTTTCTCTGCCTCAAAGAAGTTGTTGATGAACTCTGCTTTTTCCTGTATGTTTATAAGTGAAAGTGTTTGTTTAGAGCTCAATGGTTAATCAACCAACGGAACACACCCGTTGCAACACCAATTGAAAATTATCAAAAATAAAATAAAATTTGAGAAGAAACCCAAAACTCATGGATTCAAATAAAAATTTAAAAAGAAACTTATCTAATTTCGTTTACAGTAAATCATCATATTGATTATATAGGGTGGTGTTCTTGATTGAAAGATTTGGAGCAAAAACTAACCTGTTTGATATCGGATTTTCCCTTGCGCCCAGAAAGTTCAAAGAGTGAGAAATGAGTGCTTAAAGAAGAAAAGAGGGAAGAGGGAATTCTCCAAGTTGTTTAGTCTTTTGAAGTAATACAGTTTGAACTTTGAATCGTTTGATGTGAAGGTTAACAGAGAAGATTAGAAGAAGTTCTTCTCCTTCTCAGAACTCAGATAGAAGAGGCGAAAAACAGAAGAAAGGGAACTGAAACCCTAACCAGTTAATGTTAGCTTATATACCCCCTTTAATCCAACGGCTGATACTGATCCCTTATCCCCTAAATCTAACGGTCATAATTATCCGGGAATTCGGTCCGGTACGGCACGGTACTTGTATTGGACCGTGTACTTGTACCTCCTAGACCTCGGTTCCTATTTTTGGGACCGGTACCTGTACCTTGTACCTCGGTTCGGTCCAAAACCAGGTACGGTTCCACCGGTTCCGGTTCGGTCCGTCGGTCCGACTCGGTTCCTGTGCACCCTTATTAAGAACTGCATTTCAGCGATGATTGCTGCTTATTTTAGTAGTCCTTCTCCGGAAGAAATAAGATTGTTAGTTCAATATGTAGGTCCCAAAATATACATAGACGAAAGACAAGTACTGGAATATTAAACCTAGGTGCACTACATGAAGACCAAAGAACTGGGCCGTGTTTTATTCCAATGCAAAAATCTGGTTTTTCAAGTCTAAATGAGTTATATTTCGCACCTTTGAAAGGATTCAGAACAGCAAACAGTGTATACAATTAACCATATAAGACAATCCACTGTATAAGTTTCGTTGACAGATTTATTGGATATAGCTATGACATTACAATAAATACCACACTTTGGCATATAACATGACACAAACTCCTACTTTTTACAAGGTAATGATAATAGCATAAAAATCACAAGTGGTCTGGCGGTTCTCAAGCATCCTCTCATAAGGAGGTTGGGATGTTGTATACTAAGGTTTAGGAGTAGTATTAGGGACCATTGTTCTATATAATCAAAAGAAGAGAAATAAGTATTCAACACTTTTCTACAAATCACAGTTTGTCGTGAAAATCAAACATGTTGAAAAGCTAACTTTCAGCAATATGAGAACAAACCAAATCCGTGTTATTACGGCATGGGTCATAACGTAGCAGGTAGTTCCTACTTTTAATTTTGTATTCATCTATTAACACAGTATTGTTAGCAAGAAGAAGCGTTAAGAGTATGTTGAAAGCATCGTTTTGAAATACCTACAATTAAAAATACAAAATGTACAATTGGAGCTTCACTGTGACAAAGATGCACCACCACCCCAATGACCTTCCACATTCTGGCAACCCTCAAGAAAGAACCCGATGAAGATTCTGATCAACAGAATACACCAAAGCAGGCTTACCTTGCAAATTAATGTCGTTCACTTGAATTGTGAGAAATATTGAATTAAAAATTGAATTTGCCAGAGTTAGTCCAACCAGGCTGCAGAGTCACCCAAATTGAATCCGTTAGTATTGTTGGGTTTTAAATTTCCTCCTTTAGATTTTTCATGTTTATTCCTTTTCCACATAATTAGTTCAGCACAATTACTCATCTGATTGTTTGTGTCTTTCTCTTAAATTGGATAAATTCCGCACAATAAAAAAAAAAAGGGCCTGAAGCAACTAACAACATAACCAGTCTCATTATTCCTACCATCACTGTGAATAACATTTGGATGATTTCTAACATCAATCAACCACCAGCACAACATGTTCCATGATTCCTACCATGATAGTGAATCACTAATAATGATTCCTAACATCAAGCAACACTCTTAACGATTTTATAATATTTTCCAAATCCTTGGCGACACTTTTTAGCTCCTTGCATTCCAGATATATTAATAACCTTGATGTTCCTATTCATCATTTTGGAACCAAATAAAACCATAAAAAATCATTTAGGGACCATTTTAAACTATTACAGGTGAAGGTGAAAACACAAAGCCCATATCGACAACTCTTAAATCTATAACTTGCCTTCTGTTTCTAAACCTCATATTATATTTGTTAAAAAGCTTATAAAGTGCATATATACACCGATAAACTATGGCTGCTAATAGAGGCATCATTTTGTTACAAAACATCCCATACCAAAGGATTGATATACCCCCAGCAAATTGGTACCCTTATTCGAAACGTTAAATTAAACAAGTGTCACGTAACTAATATTTGGAACAACAAGAACTAAACAACGCCCGTGCCGTTACGGCACGGGTCATACCCTAGTCTATATCCATATCATAAGGAAGAAGGGTATTTGTCTTTGGACAGATCCGGCCATTAAAAATAGGTCGTGAACGATGGGGATCAAATGATATGTGAGTTTATCTTTGGGACAGATTTGAACGTCCATTATATCTCTCAAGACATGAGAACGGAAGAGATTATCCCTGGCCCAACCTGAACAGACAAACATAGCTAGCATTAGTTACCGAGTTGCTTATTAAGATAGCTAATCGTCCCTGTATCAGCGGGACTAAACTATCCTAATAAAAACAGATTCCAAAGCTAGATATCCTAATAAAATTTCAGGGATAAACTTCTTGGTAATTCGACCGCTATCATTATTGAATTCTCATCTGCAATTTTATATGAACCCTAGATGGTAACTCCAATGTAAATTCTTTATCGAAACTATTGAATTCGAATTTGTGATTTAGACTATGTGAGTTCTTACAGAATTGCGCAAAAGTGTTTTCAATTCTCCATTAGATTGAGATTATATAACAGGAACCTGTTGTAATATAATGGAAAATTGTAACTGTTGAACACATAAGTGTGCAAGCGGTAAAAAAAATCGATTCAAATATTACCACAGAAAGATTCGTATAAACTATGAAGTAAGACCACTACGAATAATCATTGTAATTGTTAACAAAAATTTCAGTAATCTGGTAATTTTATCAGGGATGTTGCAGATTTTTTCAAAGGTGTGTTGACAAAGCAACAAATAAATCTTTGAGAAACATGTATGGATTTCAAGCATGCAATTATATGGTATGAAGTGTGTATGTTAAGGTACTCAAGTGAATGTTTTAAATGGTTACACTTTACAAAGATAATTAATAGGGGGAAGGCCATTTTTATTAGAGGGAAAGCTGACTTGGTCTAGGACATTTGACTTTCTGTCAATGTTAGGTGGAAAAAATATTTTGGAGTTAATCATCCCTAACGATAGCGAGATTCGGAAAGGAAGATGATAATGACTGGCCAAAGCCACATCGTTTCAAGAGACAAGAACTTGAGATTCCGATAAGGAATGAGCATATTTCGTTTACTACTTCTGAAATTAGTTCTCTTTTTTTTTTTGTTAGGAATTCAAGATTGGGTCTGTTATTGATGTTCAGAGTAGTCAAGGTCATCAAGGGCTCCGTATTTCCTACTATCTTGTTGAGGACTTGAATGATTTTGTGTTCTCTCTCATATGATCATTTTAAAACTAAGGCCATATAAATTAGGATTTGTGTATGGGTGATCGTCTTCATGTTCGGTGAATCACAAAGGTTCTGTTTTAAGGTGGATGCTGGATCACTTGCGCCAGTGGTATTATTACTGGTACTCTTATGTCGCAAGTTGTTATAGCTTAAGTCTCCGCCAAAACATTAACCATGGAAAAAATGAGAAACAAACAAATTAATTTCTCTACTTTATGTTCTTTATTGCACAATGATACTAAAATTAAAACTCACATGGTTTCAAGTGCATCCATGGCACTAAATCCGGGACAGATACAGTAAACAATGCATTGCTACCAAGATTTCTGAAAAATTAACGAGGTGAATGAGACTCATGGCCGAATAATATTTTAGATTGGGAGCAATTGAAAACTATCTTAACTACCTCGACCAATTGATTTTCTTATACTTTATGCATCGTGTTGCTTTCCTTCCGCTTCTACCTCAAACAATTGGACATTATAGTTTGCCCATTACTTCATATTCCGAATCAAATTGGTAATCTCGGTGTTTGGATGTTATCTAATATTTGTTAATACGTAATTAATTGTAAGAAAAAGTAAGGTTAAATGGGATGTGGATATCCTGCTAGTCTGCTAGTTTGGGAATATCTCCGAAAGTAATTTTTTAATAAAGGGGAATGTTGTTTTGAATCTACCCAACGATAACCCATAGTCAAATATCCTAGACCGAGATCAGTTTTCCCTCTAGTAAAAATGGGTTTCCCCCTATTAGTTATCTTTACAAAGGCGCTGATATGGAGCAGTTTAGTAGGTTATTAAATAGCTTGAAGGATGGAGTAGTAAGGGTGGTTGTATCAAATAATGGGTTCTCCTCTTTTATATCCGAACACAAATTGGTGCTGGGAACGTTATTTAACTCCGTGAAGAGATACCAATGCCGGTATCATGATTATTCCGGAGTATAATCATGATACCTGTAGAATTGGATAGTGAATTATTGACGATGACTCACACTACTTTTGGTCCCGAGCACAATATTTTATTCTACCTTTAGGTAAGTTACTCAATTTTTTCTCGAGTTACTTTCTTTGTCCATAATATATCTAATTGATACTACATCCTAAAACCGTGCATGAAAGTTATAGTCACAAACTGTGCAACACAAAACAAATTTTAGATAGATAAGTTGGCCTTATGGTTCTTTTCGAGGAGATCATTCCGGCTCTGCCGCGTCCAATATGAGTTTTTTTTTTTTGCAAAAATGCTTCAAAGATTATACGAAATAATTCTCAATCGTTGTAGTACGTAGCTTATGCTGAGAATAGGCAGTTGAATAAAGATGTCGTAAGACTACAACTTGTCATATTTAACATTCTCATGATTGCATGGAAGGTAAACATGATTACAAAGATTTTTGTCACGTGATCTTCAAATTCAAATTCTCTGACCAATTAATTTGTATTGTTAATTGTTTGCTGCAATGCTGTATAACATACATGCACGATTATGTGTCAGACTTTGGTTAAATTCTATTGTGATCATTGTCACATTAACATTAATGTTACGGAAATAGTGATCTTTAAAAATTGTCCGAATCTAATCATGTTATTCTTTTCTTTCTTTTCTTAACATTAAATTAAAAAGAAAATCACAAAAAATAATATGATGTCTTTCAGAAATTATATCAGTTAAAAGAACAATTGAAATGCGAGTAATAAAGATTTCTTTACCAAAAAAAATATTTGTTGGATGCGCCACAAGAACAGGTTGAACTTGACCACAACCTAGTTCCTCTTTATATACGTTGTGCATGACTGAATAACTTGTGCACATCTCGACTGGCAGTCTGGCATAGCTAAGATTGGGGGTTGATGGCTAGTTAGAGCCTTTGGCGCAGCGTATCAACGGTAATTCAGCTCAATCTAGAAATTTAGGTTAAAATTTCTAGAGACCTGACTTCTTGAATCGAAGAGTTGAATCAAATTCGATGCAAGGCTCTTGAATTGATGACAGAATCAAATCAATGCAAGGCTTTAGAGAAAACTCTAGTTTATTATCTCTTAAAACTGAATGAATAAAACTATCTTACAATCCCTTATTTATATTAACCTATCTTTCCTAAAAATCGAACATCTAAAAAAAAAAGAAATTATAAAAGAAAAGGAAATCTAAAAAAAGACCAAAATTAGGAAAGGTATCAAGATGCTGCATCAGGTCCCGCCGGGGTAGAAGGATTCGACCACGAATCTGGAACTGGGTCTGGTGGAACAAAACGTGATAAATAACGAACATTGAAGACATCCGAAGTGTTGATGTTTGCTGGAAGTTGTAGGCGATAAGCATTGTCATTAATTCGTTCCACAACTGTGAGAGGACCTATTTTCTTTGCCTTGAGTTTATTATAAGCATGAGCCGGCATTCGATCTTTAGTGAGAAATACCCAAACTTGATCACCTACTTCGAAGAGAACACGACGGCGACGAGAATCAGACGCAGCTTTGTACTTTGAGGAGGATGACTCGAGATTGGTAATAACCTGTATGAATCTTATGAATGTTGTCTACAAAATCATCAGCTACACCATGAAGACGTGTACGGTCTGGAAGAGTAGATAAATCCAAAGGACCACGAGGGAGAAGACCATAAACGACCTGAAATGGACTGAACCCTGAACTTCTATTAGTGAATGATTATGAGCAAACTCTGCTTGAGGAAGTTTGAATCCCAAGTTTTAATAGAATCACCCACAAGGCAGCGAAGCAAATTCCCCAAAGATCTATTGGTCACTTCTGTTTGACCGTCCGTTTGAGGATGATAAGCGGAGCTCATGTCAAGGCTGGTTCCTAGTAATTTCCATAAAGACCTCCAAAAATGTCCTAAGAACGAGAATCCCGATCAGAAACGATGGAAGTTGGCAATCCATGGAGTCTGTAAACCTCTCGAAAAAAAGTGTTGCGACTTGGACTGCATCTGAAGTCTTTTTACATGGAATGAAGTGCACCATCTTGGAGAAACGATCAACAATGACAAAGATTGAATCGAAACCCTTTTGTGTACGAGGAAGACCCATCACAAAGTCCATACTGATGTCCGTCCATGGTTGTGTTGGAATAGGGAGAGGAAGGTAGAGACCGGCATTCGTGGAATGACCTTTTGATGTCTGACACACTGTACAACGTTCGACAAAACGCTCAACATCACGTCTCAATGCAGGCCAAAAATAAGACTGAGAAAGTAAATACAACGTCCGGTCGCGACCAATGTGACCTTCATTATGTGTTTCAGCAACAAGTTTAAGACGGAGGCTGCAGTCTGGAATGCAAAGACGACTGTCTCGAAAAAGAAAGCCATCGTGCATAGTGAAATCTCGAGAAAGACCATTCTGAACGTCAAGAAGAACTCGACCAAAGAAGTCATCAGACTCATACAATCAGCAAAGGTGGAAAATCCCGGAACTGATACATGAAGAACACTCAGCAAAGAATGGCGACGACTCAGGGCATCAGCAACTCGATTGAAACACCTGACGTGTGTTTGATAACAAACGTAAATTGTTGCAAGTAAGATATCCATGATGCGTGACGAGCTGAGATTTTATCTTGACTGTTCAGGTGTTTTAAAGCATCATGATCTGTGTAGAAACAAATTCTTTATGGAAAAGATAATGTCTCCAGTGTTTGATTGCTTGAACCACTGCATAAAATTCCACATCGTAAGTACTATAACGTAGACGAGCTCCAGCCAGTTTTTCACTGAAGAAGGCATAGGTTTTGCGTTGGCTCAAGACAGCACCAATGCCCAACTTAGAAGCATCACTATGAAGTTCAAAAACTTGAGTAAAATCTGGAAGAGCTAGTATAGGTGCTGATAACAATTTCGTTTAATGATCTCAAAAGCTGTAGTTGCTTCGGTAGTCCAAGTGAAGACACTATCATGACGAATACAATCAGTGATAGGTGCCATCAAACTGCTAAATTGCGGCACAAATCTTCGATAAAAAGATGCTAGACCATGAAAACTTCGAGTTTCAGATAAAGTAGTAGGAGTAGGCCAAGATTTATTGCTTCTACCTTGCTCGGATCGACGGCTAGACCTTGCTGAGACGATGTATCCAAGGAAGTGAACCTCAGGAGAGCCAACTCACACTTTTTAGTGTGGCAAATAGTCGATCTCGACGGAGAACAAGAAGTACTTCTCTTAAGTGTGCAAGATGTTCTGTGAAGGACTTACTAAATATGAGAATATCATCAAAATAAACAACTACAAACTTACCTATGAAGGGCCGAAGAGATTGATTCATAACACGCATGAAAGTGCTTGGTGCATTGGACAAGCCAAAGGGCATGACAAGCCATTCAAAAAGTCCTTCGCGAGTTTTAAAAGCCGTCTTCCATTCATCTCCTGGGCGGATCGTATCTGATGATAACCACTTCGAAGATCCAGTTTAGAGAAAATCGTTGCAGCTCCAATTTGATCTAATAGATCGTCGAGACGGGGAATGGGAAATCTATAGCGTACTGTAATTTTATTTATAGCACGGCTGTCGACACACATCCTCCAAGATCCATCCTTCTTTGGTATAAGCAAAGCTGGGACTGCACACGGACTCAGCTTTCACGTAAATATCCCTTCAACACAAGTTCCTCAACCTGACGTCTAAGTTCTTCATGCTCACTCGGACTCATACGATAATGAGCTCTATTAGGAAGAACAGCATCTGGAATTAGATCAATATGGTGTTGAATATCTCTGAGGGAGGAAGGCCGGGTGGTAACTCATTAGGAAAAACATCCTGAAACTCTTCCAATAGTCTTTGAAAATGTTCTGGAGGTGACGGCAAAGACTTCTGACAACCGAATTGATCAATATTAGAACATATCTTTCTTCGAAGTGTTTTCAAAAGCTTTTGCTGCAAGAAAAGGACTGGAGCTGATGGTGTATGTTGTTTCTCGGGCAAAGAAGGTGTAGAGTGAAATTGCGATTATTGTAACGAAAACTGTAGGTATTACGATAGCCATCGTGTTGTACTCGAAGATCAATAACCAAGGACGTCCTAAAAGTAGATGGCAAGCATCCATTGGAGCAATATCACAATGAATTGATCCTTATACGAATCACCCACCGAAAAAGAAATCAATGCTCGTCGAGTTATGAGTACATCGTATTCCGATCCAACCATGCCAACTTGTAGGGGTTAGGATGTAGTTCTGTTGATAATTGAAGTTTGGTTACAACTCCTCAGCAATGACGTTTTCACTACTACCAGAATCAATTATGAAGTTGCACACCTTGCCTCCAATAGTACACTTTGAATGAAAAAGATTATGTCGTTGAGGGTTGATATCTGTTCCACGCGGAGCTAAACACACACGTCGCAACATTAATGCTGGTCCACTATCCTTTAAGAACCTCTACTTCATCTGTGGCTCTGTAGTTTCCTCATCGTAAATTACTTCAACGTCATTACCAGCAGTGTCAAGGAGGCCTCTTCTGTTTCTAGTGGGGCAGTTAGACTGTCGATGACCTAAATCTCCACAAGAAAAGCAACGAATTGAGTTTGGTCGAGTTTGCGAGTGTCAAGAGCTGGAACAATGGGTGTGTCTGCTTTGACAGAATAGCGTCATCTGTCGCAGTCGGATTGATTTGGTCGAGAAGAACGAACAGTAGACCATGATGAAAGGATAATTTAGTTTGCGCCTCAATAGTCAAAGCTTGTGATGTGCTTCTGACAGTGTTATGGATGGAAGAGATTGATTGTGTGTTGATCTGTTGTCGTAATCCTGCTGTAAACCGTGCCACCAGTTGACGCTCAGAGTCTTGTATATCAACTCGATTGAGAAGTAAAAAAAATTCAGTGAGTAGTCAGCCACAGATCGATTTCCCTGACGGATGGTATGGAGACGCTGAAACATAAGCTGGTCATAATTGTAAGGCAAGAATGTTTTCTTAAGTTTTGATGAAAGTTTATCCCATGACATGATCTTTGGTTTTCCAAGACGTGCACGAGTTGTCTTCAATTGTGTCCACCAGCAGCTGCTCTTCCACGAAAACGCATTGTTAAACAGGAACACATTGATCCATTGGAGCTCGTTTGAATTCTAGGATTTCTTCTACCGTGACTATCCAATCGAGCAGTTCTTCAGCTGAAGAATTTCCATGAAACTCTGGTATCTCGGTTTTGAAACCCGATTCCCAATGAATATGAGCTGCTGCGTTTGTACGTTATCTGGTGCTAGGTACGGTTGGTGTGTAGAGGAGCAAAGGGATTAACGTCGTCTGCAAACGGGTTTTCTTCGTCATCAACATCGTCTCTGTTACTGTTAACGTGAGCAACATGTTCGCGTACGGCTGGTGTTGTTGCTGAACCAGAAGGGTTGGAGGGCAGTTGTGATGGAAGCCATCTGGGCTTGTAGCTCAGTAATGGCGTCACGAGTGATTTCTGCTTCAGTACGAACTGGTGTCGACGAGGTCTTACCATTGTAGTGACAGAAAAGAACGTAGCCTGTCTCTGATACCAACCTGGCGCAGCGTATCAACGGTATTCAGCTCAATCTAGAAATTAGGTTAAATTTCTAGAGACCTGACTTCTTGAATCGAAGAGTTGAATCAAATTCGATGCAAGGCTCTTGAATTGATGACAGAATCAAATCAATGCAAGGCTTTAGAGAAAACTCTAGTTTATTATCTCTTAAAACTGAATGAATAAAACTATCTTACAATCCCTTATTTATATTAACCTATCTTTCCTAAAAATCGAACATCTAAAAAAAAAGAAATTATAAAAGAAAAGGAAATCTAAAAAAAAGACCAAAATTAGGAAAGGTATCAAGATGCTGCATCAGCCTTGCCTTAACAGACTTCTGTAGTCTTTAAATTTTACATTTTTTTAAAAAATTTACCGTATCAAAAAAAGAAAAAAAAAGAAGAAAAAAAACAAAAAATATACTTGAAAGCATAGTCAAAAGATATACTTTTCCTTAAAAATCTCGTGAACATGTTATCACAACCAAAACCAGCAGTTTTAGATCATTACAAAATGCAATCTCTATAACTTTTGGAATCCTAATTTGACAAATTAAATCTGTAAAAGAAAACAACAATGTTAGTGAATAATAAGTATTTTTTTTTCTTTTGACGCAAGTAATCAGTACATAATGAATTGAAAACCCAGAAAACATATGTTCAACCCTTCTTCACACATAAAGGAACTTCAGATTTACGTGTCTATTGTTCTTCACACATAAACAAAGAGAGATGTAGCGCAAATCGACTGTACTTTACATTATATCTGCAAAACAAACAACAATCAATGTAAGCATTATATCTTCAAAAGAAACAACAACCAACTAAGCATCCATAAACGAAATAAGACAAAGAAGAAAAAATTCAAAACAAAAAAGAGCAGAGAATTGGCGTTGCAAGCGTTTTTATACAGGTAGAAAAAAATTATTTTTGGAATTAATATCTTATATTAACCAATAAATGTGTAAAGATTTATCCTTTCTAAAAAAGACAACTTTGTTTTATTTTTTGGCACGTTGTTTTATATTTGGGTTTTTCTTTTTCCTTTCTGAGGATCCATTTAGGAAATATTTTCATTACTGAGCAAAACTTTGGAAAATATTTTAGATTATCGAAATTTTTTGTTTGCTATTGAATGTATTTTTTTTCAATAATTTTAGTACACAAAATCTGGGCAATATCAAATATAACAAAATTAAAAATCCACCTTATTTAGTTAATTTTTTATTTTATATATGTTTTGTTTTAATTATGGTACTAATAAAATTAAGAAAAGTAATATGAAAATGATGTTTACTAATCATTATTTGTTTGCTCGATTTTTTGTTTTGCTCGATTTTTTATATGCTAATCAATATTTTCTCCCATTTTTTCTGTTTCAAATTTTAATGATTGTAATTTTTTCTGTATCGAGCAGGATCAACAATAAAGTTGTTCGCAAGAGATGCATGTTACACGATCAAAAGATTAGTACCCACGATTAATTTAATCTTTTTTTAAGTTTTTCACCACTGGAAGTGTAATCACCGTGAATAACTTATTCGTTAGCTTCCAAAAAATTAACCGCAAGTATTTTCTTTTATCCATAGTTTGGAGTTGTAATTAGACATATTTTATTACAAAAACTGTAAATGGACATTGAACGTTAGATATTTTTTTAATTCATATGATTGATCTAATTTTATGATGATATCACGATGAACATTGCATATTTAATTTTATCATGATGATTTTTTTTTTTGGTAATGTTGAATTTGTTTATATTTGTTTTGTTATATTTCCAAAATTAAATAAGATTTAGTAAATTTAGGTAATTATCTTCTAAAATGTGATTGGTTAAATAATATTTCATGAACCCAAAAGATTTTCCTGATTATTGAAAAAAAATATTTAAGATTTAGCTATCTTATTATTAGAAAAAAGATATTTTCCTGATTTCTTTTTGTTTTAAATTTAATAAACTTTCCGAAGAAAACATTGATGGGCCAGAATCAACCAGAAAGAAGAATTTACGTGAATTTTTAGTGAACGCGGAACTCCGATGAATGAGAACGCGTTAAAAAGCTCTCTTATTATACAGAGAATTACTCCATTTAACAACTGAACCTAAAGCGAAACAAAAGCGAATCACCTCCTCGGCTCCTATACCCGAACGAGAACTTCAAAAAATAACAAACAGGTGTTAAGTGACGTGTCCATAACACCCAAATATCATACACGTGTCCGCTGTTTTACAAAACCATTCGGAATTCTCAGTTTCTTCTTGTTATTTCCTTGATACTGTAAGAATTGACTTTGTGTATGACAGACAAAACTCTAACTTGGATTTCAACTAAATGCCAACCTAGTAATACCTTAGTTTATTCAAACCAAGATGCTCAATTGATTTCAACTAGTATGCTCACAGTAATTTAACATAAAGCAACTATGAAATTAATTATTAGAGACAATAAAACAAACAGTACCGTAATTTAACATAAAGCAACTATGAAATTAATTATTAGAGACAATAAAACAAACAGTACCAGATGCTCCAATAGAACTTCAAAAAGGCAAGAACTCAAATAAATCCAGTAGGTGATCAGGCTAAAATTATCATGTGATTTACGGATTAAGACAAAAATTCATTCAATAGAAGCAGGAATCAATTACTATATCGACAAATAGGTCTGCACCCAAGTTTTTGTCGATTTTAGATTTAAAGGCATAGATAAATAAAATTTCCACGTTGAACGATGAGGTTAGGAAATCACGTTAGCAACTTGGAGGTTTCTCCTGTTGGAGTTGATCTCATAGGCTACATGGTTTCCATGATTTTGGCACAAAGACTATGGAATACAAATTTTGGCATACTTTTACGATTTTGATTTCCATGATTTTGGCAAACTTTTACAATAAGAATCTTTGTATGGTTCCCCAGATTTTGTTCAATTGAGTTTGGATTTGCTTGAGTTCACGCTTGGTTTAACAATAAGTTTACCGAGCAAAGAAAAAAGTTTTTTTTTGATAACATTCTTTGTTGATCGGATGTCTTTTTTTACAGTTGAAAAGTTAAGCTAGACCTTCGCATATGCCTTCATTACCATTCAAGTACACTTGCCGTAGGTTTCGGCGAAGGTGTTATTTACCATGGGATATATATCAAACTAATTGCAGTACTATGGGGAGTCTAGAGTGTTATCATGACGCGGTTTCACCATAAAGTGTTTGATCGTGGAATTTTGTGGTATATATATATGTGAAGTACATGCCTATCGACGGTAATGTTTTCTACTTATTTTCAAACTGAAACCCTATAATTGTTTTTGTTTTTGTTACTACTAAGATGTTAATGTGGTGATGAATTGTAGATATTGACTTATTGTTGTTGATTCATGAGGTTTCTTTTTCAAGCTTCAAACTCTACAGGATACTACAAATGGAAATTCCAAGCTCTTTGCCAGAAGAAGCATCAAAAAGATTGCAGGGAGCTTTGCGAGTTCGATCTCCAGCTGCGAGGTTCGTCTTTCGAATTTTCAATAACTTGCCTAGGGCTAGGAGTTTGCTTCGCATTTAACTTCTAAACAGAAAGTTCCCTGAACAGGGGAACCCGTTCGATTGAAGTCGCATTCGAGGTTAGTGCCCATGGTATTTTGAATGTAAGGGCTGATACAATGCATATGGATAGTCGGAGGTGATAGTTCAGGTATTTTATATGTTTTTATATTACTTTCAGTGTTCTTTAAAGGATCTGGAGATTCTGTTATGTAGTTACTTAAACTTGCTAGCTATACTTTATTACATTTGATTTTCTGGGGCTTTAAGTTATCCCATAGATATAGTTGTATACCTTTTTAGGTTTCAGAGAGTTGGCACCACCTCAAACAAATTGTTAATTTGAAACCACTGCGAAGGTGCGATGGTGGAGTCCTGAAACAGTTAAAAAGGTTTCAATTCCTAAACATGTCCCCATGGTCAGAAATGGTATTGGACGTAAGGGAAAACCGCATCAAAGTTGGTATTTATAATTTTGCTCTGATAGAAATAAAAGATCTATCATGACTTCTCCTTCTCTTTTTATGGATCAGGTCATGCTGTGTTGCGAATATGGTCGTCCTGTAGATGAAAAAATCTTTAGTAAAAAGTTATAGATTGAGTGAAACAGAGATGTGGTATCTGAGTTCTCTGGAGATCATTTTTTTTACGATGTCGGGAAAAAGTTCATTAGCTACGGGTCAACTCCCAAGTAACAAACTGGATTTGACGGTTGAGCTCGATCAAAACAAAAATTACACGGGTATTTTCTTGCTGTAAAATCATTCCCTTTAACATAATTTTAAGATATGTGTCATTACTGCAGCACTGATATTATCTATGGAATGATAGGCTGCATTTATGATCTATCTCATATCTTCTAAGTTCTGATGCTATTAGTGTGAAATCATGTTTAACCATTCTTTTCTTCTTTCTTTTTTGACTAGAAGTAGGGTAACGTTTAGGATTATTGCGTAATAGCTCTTTGTTGGACTTTTCACATTGAGAAGATGTGTTGTAGGTAGTGACTTATGCTACAACTGTGTCCGGGATATGTGGGGCTAGAAAAGCTGAAAATCCTTTTTTCTTTTCTTTTCTTTTTTTTGATTAAGAAGAGATATATTAAGAGAGAAAAGAAGAAATGTACAGAGACACCTTACAAGGAGTAAGAGGCAAAAGAGAGAGAAAAATACAAATTTAAATAAATATGACATCCCAATTATGGACGATGCTGCCATGGTTTCCGGTACTTATTACCGGAAAACCTATATTCGACTCTTAGAAGATATATTCTCTAGACGATCCGGTACTTGTTATTGGAAAAGATTTTGATTTTGGATTAGGATTTGGCTACCATGATTTTTCTTCTGAAAAGATGAAAATCCTTCTCAAGCTCAAAAAATATGTCCCGAGTTCAGGCTCAGGATATATCTACTTTAATTATGATATGAAGGTGAGATTTTGCTGATAGAATTGTTTGATTTTTGATATGATTTAGGATGTTGTTTGGCGAGATTTGCTTTGGATTTTTAAGCTTATATTTGCTTTAAAAGGAAAAAGTAAGTAAACTATGCACATATTCTCCACCTATTTAATGTATCTGGTCCACCATACCAAATCAAAAATACATCGTCACGGGCGGTATACGTGCACACTAAATTAAAAATTCATCACCACAGGACAGGGTGGGGGAGAAACCATGCGCACATCAAATAAAAAATGTATTGTCACGGGGGTGCGGGAAGCCCCGGGCACACCAAATCAAAAATGCATCTCCACGGGCTGGGTGAAGCCCCGCTCACACCAAATAAAAAATGCATAGCCACGACCCGCGCACGCCAAGTTAAAAGAAAAAATGCCCGTGCTACGCACGAGCACAAGTCTAGTATTCTATAAAACAGAAACATGCCAATACCCAAGCAAGAATTAAAAGCAGGGAGAAAAAAATCAAACTTTTCTGACCGAGGCGAGGATCGCTCTTTCCCTAAAACGCAATTCACCATGTATACTATGTTGAACAGTTAATGGTGATGGTTTCCCAGGATACAACAGTTCCTTTCTAAGTAACACGACACTTGAATACTTCGAAAGCATCGAACAGAAACCGAAATGGGTTTCTGTATATTGAAAACATAACTGCGAAGCTGTGAATGATTATATTCTAGTTAGGCATAGTATTAAGAAATACAATACGAAGTATAATGTATATCTTTTGAACTTCGTATATAAGACATCGACATAATCGTATGGGTATGGGTGAAGATTTCATCCTAGGAAACAATGTTTTACATTCGTTTAAAGGAAGTAAATTCATAAACTTGTTTTATGAATCAAAAGGGAAATCTCTAGGCTTATTGGTATTGTTATTCATTGCAAATCTTTTGAATTACCAATATGTGTGTTTAGTATAACCGCTCATAACTTGTTTATGTATCTTGGTAAAACTATTTGTTAGAGTACTGCTCGGTCGAACTCGCATGCGTTGCTATCTCAAGCATGTTTGTCAATGTTAGTGATCAAAACTATAAGTCTTGATTTCTAGTCTACTTATATCTAAGTCTCGGACTAGGATATAAATTGTAGTTGAGCTCAGGACTCCATGGCGATCATCATATAAAGACGAAGAACTACTCAAGGAACTGGTGGAACTTCATCGACTAAAAGGTATGTGGACTTGAACTTATATATCACTCAAAAGTCTATCTACTCTATCTCCTATCTTGAGACAAAAGTCGTTTTGCTATATAGACTTTGATTATACACATTTGTTATTTCGAGCCGAGTTTATCTCGCTCATCTATTTCTCGAAATATGTGTTGGTAAGCTTTCTCTTTGGTCAAGTTCATCTTTACTAGTGACGAAAGTCATATTAAGTTTCAATTACTTGAAAATTGCTTTGACAAAAAATAGTGTGTGAACAACAACTATATAACATCCTCTAAGAATGTTTCAATGATTGAAATGAGAGTTTAGATTATATAAACATGGTTGGATATAAACATTATGTGGTAACTCATACGTGTATAAGTCCATATTCCTTGAACCAAAGTATGCGTATTTGCTGCTCAGGAAAACAAAACTAAAGTCTACATACCAAGTATGCGTATTGTCGGAAGTTCACATCCCCTGAATTTCTGATGGAGTTTGTGAACTAAATACAAACTTATTCCGGGTACTTAAGTCCGCGTACCAGTCCGCGTACTTAGGTTGGTTATTTTCTAAAAACGATTATTCGTGAACTTAAACTTATATAAACTAAGAAATGCAAGTTTGCAAACCATGGATATAACGTTCATGAATCAATTCGAGTGAATCAAATCGTTTTTGCTTCGATTGTGTCTTGTATACTTCTATAAGATCTATGCAATTGAACAACTCTCTAACTAGTTCATTTGAGTCATTTGAACTAGTTATGGTAAATAAGAATATGGTTGATATGAAAGTGCTCATATGGCTAACCATTTGGTTAACTACTGTTGAACCAACTAGATGTACATGTTTGGGTACGGTTACACAAACCTAAATAAACGTGCATTTCATTTGTGTGTAACAAGCTAAGTCTCGATCTAACGGTTGAAAGATATTAGCTGGAATCTAATCAGGTTTTCATCTAACGGTGAATATTGAATGCTTTGTTACTAAGCTAACATTGATTGCAAACCCTGATTTGAAATACTATATAAATGAGAACTCTAGCAACTGGGAAACCTAATCCCCACACCTACTGTGTGATACTAGTTGTATTAGATAGATTCGATTCTCCTTTAAGCTTAACTTTCTACCTAGACCCTGTAGGTTAACGACTTGAAGACTTCATTGGGATTGTGAAGCCAGACCGATACACTTTTCTTGTAGTTGTATGATCTGATCTTGTTGTTTATATCGTACTAAGTACAATCGTAAGATTGGCTTGAGATTGATTTCTCCGATAGGCAAGATATAAAAGAAGTGACATATATCTTCGTCTCATCGTTTGTGATTCCACAATATCTTCTTTCGCTAGTCGATTAATGTTATTGTGAGGTGATTGATAATACTGAGTTGTTCTTCGGGAATTTAAGTCTGGTTTATCAATTGGTTCCTGTTCACCTTGATTTATCCAAAAGACAGAACAAAAACTTATAGGTATTTTTGTGGGAGACAGATTTATCTATTACCGTAAACTTTTCTGTGTGATACAATTTTTTTTATTAAAGTTTTCGACTTTGGGTCGTAGCAACTCTTAGTTGTGGGTGAGATCAGCTAAGGGAATCAAGTGCGTAGTATCCTACTGGGATCAGAGACGTAAGGAGCACAACTGTACCTTGGATCAGTGTGAGATTGATTTTGGTTCAACTACAGTCCAGACCGAAGTTAGTTTTTAGTAGGCTAGTGTCTATAGCGGCTTAATACAGTGTGTGCTCAATCTGGACTAGGTCCCGGGTTTATTTTGCATTTGCGGTTTCCTCGTTAACAAAACTTCCGGTGTCTATATTATTTCTTTTCTGCATTATATTTTGTTATATAATTGAAATATCACAGGTTGTGCGTTAAATCGATCAATTGGGAAATCCAACCTTTGGTTGTTGATTGATATTGATTGATCCTTGAACATTGGTCTTTGGTGCCGTTCAAGTGATTTCTCTTGTATTCAATTAGACTCGCAGATTTCTATTTGCTTGAGTAAGTATTGAATCGAGAAAGCGAGATATAACTCTTTGATATACTTTTGCTAAGATTGAGTCTGATTGTCTAGTTGATTCTCTTAAAAGTATATTGGAGTTAGTCCATACAGATTGCTAATCGAAATATTGGGTGTGGTTGTCAGACCCCCGTTTTTTCAATTGGTGTCAGAGCAGGAAAACACGTTTAAAGACCTTACAAGTCTGTGTTTGTAGCGATATGATTCTATGGACAGAAATTCTATCTCCATAAACGTACCACCAGTCTTCGATGGTTCAAACTACTTATGGTGGAAAATTGCTATGCGTGCTTTTTTTCAAGATCGTGATTTTCAAACATGGGTACGTGTTGTTGATGGCTATGATCCTCCGGTTAATACAGAAGGCGATGTATCTATACCGAAGGATATTGGTAGATATAGTCCAGAATAAATTCTTGCTGCAAAGCAAAATTCTGACGGCTTGAATGCTATCATACATGTCATTACCCCAGATCTTCAGTACCATGTGGATACGTGCACTAAGTCTAAAGAAGCCTGGGATATCTTAGAAACCGTATTTGAAGGAAATACCAGTGAGAAAGAAGCTAGGCTTCAAAACCTAAATTCTGATAGAGAAAACCTTCGTATGGCAGATGAAGAAACATTTGATGAGTTTAATCACAAAGTGTCTGAAATTGTTAATGCATCTTTTGCATTGGGTAAGACCATTCCTGAAAAAGACATTGTGATGAAAATTCTCAAATTATTGCCATCTAGATACGATTCTAAGAAGATTGTCATCGTTGAAGGAAATAATCTTGCAACGCTGTCCAGAAATACTCTGGTTGGGAAGCTAAAGATCTTTGATCATGAGCATACATCCAAGTCTAGTAAGGATGTTGCTTTCAAAGCACTAAAAAATACTAAATTACTTGACAAAAGTAAAAGTGTTTACATCTCTGAAGATGATCTTTCTGAGGATGATTCGTCAGATGAAGATCTTGACAAGTCAGTCTCGTTGATCACAAGACAGTTTAGGGATCTTCTTTTGAAGAGAAGTAAACGGTTCTCCAGAGATAAATCCAAGTCATCAGATAAACCACATAATCGTGTTCCTCCTAAAAATATGGATAATGATGAAACTGATGACGAGGATATGCCTTAATGATTTAAGTGTAAAGGCTTTGGTCATTTTGCTATGAATGTCGAAATCAAAAGAAATACACTGGGAACAAAGGTCTTGCTGCAACTCTTGATGAAATGTCTGACAACTATGATTCTAATGAAGACGAAAAATCAAGTGTTACACTTATTTGTGAAAATATTGATTTTGATAATTGTAGTAATACATACATCAATCTTGATATTCTTTCAGAAGAAAACTCAACCAATCTGGAAGATGAAACTGATCTTTCTATTGGAAACTCTGTGTATAATGTTTCAGGTTCAACTATGTGTCTAGCATCTTGCACATCTCAGATGCCTGAGTTATATTCAAGGTTGACGTGCTCGTATTGTTCACTCAAAGTTCATGAACTATCAAAGTGTTACAAGTACAAAAACAAATTGAGACATGTCAACAAACTTCAACGAAGAGCAAATCGATTAGCAAGCAAGCTTAAACTTGCTCACAAGACCGCTGAGATATGTAAGATTTTATCTTCGTCTAAGAAGTTAGTTTCCAAGGATAAAAAAAGAACATTAGAGAATAAAGTATGGTCCAATATTTTTGATAGACAGAGGTCTATGGATTTATCTCAAGAGGAACATGATGGACAGATTATTGTTCACCGTAACACAACTTGATTGTGTTGATTTGTAGATATTGTCCCATGTGCCTGATCAAAAGAGACAAGGTTGTGCACCTCTGAGGCTTTAGGAAAAGTTTTTTTCTTCTTTTCTTAGTTTTGTTTTGATGCAAAGTTGGAATTTCCTGTCTATCAATAAATGAGGGTTATTCTCGAAAATTCTACTCTCTCTTGGGTTCAAAATTGTGCGTGCATGAACCTATTGAAGGTTGCGTAACCCTACATTCCTTTTTTCTTCCCTGAAACTTCTTTATCTTAAGACTACTTGTTGATTTGAATTGTGATTTCCTCTCACAAACCCATACGCTTATGGATACTCCAAGCATCATGTTTTCTGATGGAAAAGATGTTAATATGATTGTCAAACCATCAAGCATGAAGGAAAAAGAGAAATCTCTATTGCCTCCAACTTTGAAAAAGGAAAAGAAGGAATGTGTGTTAGATCGCTGCTCGATCGAACTCGCATGCGTTGATATCTCAAACATGTTTGTCAAGTTTAGTTTTCAAAACTATATATCTTGATTTCTAGACAACTTATATCTAAGTCTCGGTTTAGGAAAGATTAGTGTAGTTGAGCTCCAGACTCCATGGAGATTATCTTACAAAGATGAAGAACTACTCGAGGAACCAGTGAAACTTTATCTGACAAAAAGGTATGTGGATACTTGAACTTATCTATCACTCAAAAATCTCTCTCTCTATCTCTTACTCTTGAGACAAAGTCGTATAAGTATGATAGTTTTCATACATACTGAAAAGCGGGGGTACAACAACCACACCCAATATTTCGCTTAGCAATCTGTATAGATGAACTCCAATATACTTTCTAGAGAATCAACTAGACAGTCAGACTCAATCTAGATAAAATTATATCAAATAGTTAATATCTCAATCTCTCGATTTGATCTATACTCAAGCAAATAGAAATCTGCGAGTCTTTATCAAATACTAGAGAGATAACTTGAACGGTACCAAATACCAATGTTCAAGTATCAATCAATTGCAATCAACAACCACAGGTCGGATTTCTGATTTATTGATTCTAACGCACAAGCTGTGATATTTCAATTATAAAGATAAACAATATAATGCAGAAATAGAAATAACACAGACACCGGAATTTTGTTAACGAGGAAACCGCAAATGTAGAAAAACCCTAGGACCTAGTCCAGATTGAACAAACACTGTATTAAGCCGCTACAGATACTATCCTGCTACAAACTAACTTCGGTCTGGACTGTAGTTGAACCCCAATCAATCTCACACTGATCCAAGGTACAGTTGCGCTCCTTAGTCTCTGATCCCAGCAGGATACTACGTACTTGATTCCCTTAGCTGATCTTGTTAGAGCATTGCTCGGTTGAACTTGCATGTGTTGCTATCTCAAGCATGTTTGTCAATGTTAGTGATCAAAACTATAAATCTTGATTTGTAGTCTACTATAGCTAAGGTCTCGGACTAGGATAGAAAGTGTGGTTGAGCTCAAGAACTCCATGGAAATCATCATACAAGACGAAGGACTACTCAAGGAACTGGTGGATCTTCATCGACTAAAAGGTATGTGGAGACTTGAACTTATCTATCACTCAAAAGTCTATGTATCTCCCATCTTGAGACAAAAGTCATTTTGCTATATAGACTTAGATTATACACATTTGGTATTTCGAGCCGAGTTTACCTCGCCTATATATTTCTCGAAATATGTGTTGGTAAAGCTTTTGCTTTAGCCAAGTTCATCTTTACCTAGTGACGAAATTCATGTTATGTTTCAATCACTTTGAAAATTGCTCTGACTAGAAATGGTTTGTGAATAACAACTATATAACGTCCTCTGAGAATGTTTCAATGATTGAAATGAGAGTTTAGACTATATACCATTTGGAGGATATGAGCATTGTTGTGGAAAAACATATATGTATAAGTCCTTATTGCTTGAACCAAAGTTTGCGAACTTTGTTGATCAAGTGAACCGGATTAGTGTGTGAGCTAAGTCCGCGAACCAGTCCGCGAACCCAGTCCGTGAACTGGCAAAGTTTTCAAACCCGAGAATTTTTACTGGAGTTTGTGAACTCCATCCGGGAACTTAAGTCCACGAACCCAGTCCGCAAACTTGAGTAGGTTATGTCTAAAAACGATGTTTAGTGAACTTATCTTTATAAACTAAGGAATGCAATTGCAAACCGTGGCTATAGAGTTCATGAACCGATTCATGTGAATCAAATATTTTTTTCTTCAATTGTGTCTTGTGTAGTACATAAGATTTCCTTGCAATTGAACAACTCTCTAACTAGTTCATTTGAGTCATTTGAACTAGTTATGGTGAAGAAGAACATGGTTGATATGAAAGTGATCATATGGCTAACCATTTGGTTAACTATTGTTGAACCAACTAATGTACAAGTTTGGGTACGGTTACACAAGCCCAGGAACGTGCATTTCATATGTGCATGACAAGCTATGTTTTCGATCTAACGATTGATAATTATTAGCTTGAATCTAATCAGGTTTTCATCTAACGGTGAATATTGAATGATTTGTTACTAAGCTAACATTGATTGCAAACCCTAATTTGAAAGACTACATGGGGGAGAACTCTAGCAACTGGGAAACCTAATCCCCACACATTCTGTGTGATACTAGTTGCGCTAAGATAGAGTTGATTCTCCTTTAACCTTTGGTTTCTTCTTCTAATCCAGGTTAACGACTTAAAGACTTCATTGGGATTGTGCAGCCAGACCGATACTACTTTTCTTGTAGTTGTGTGATTTGATCTTGTTGTTTTTATCGTACGAGTATAATTGTAATAATTGGCTTGAGATTTCTATCTCCGATAGGCAAGATAAAAAGTAATCACAAACATCTTCGTCTCATCGTTTGTGATTCCACTATTTATTTTTTCACTACGTCGATTAAGACTATTGTGAGGTGATTGATAATACTAGGTTGTTCTTCGGGAATATAAGTCTGGATTATCAATTGGTTCCTGTTCACCTTGATTTATCAAAAGACGGAACAAAACTCATAGGTATATTCGTGGGAGACGGATTTATCTATTATCATAGACTTTTCTGTGTGATACAGATTTTTTTTATTAAAGTCTTCTACATTGGGTCGTAGCAACTCTTAGTTGTGGATGAGATCAGCTAAGGGAATCAAGTACGTAGCATCCTGCTGAGATTAGAGACATGGGAGCATAATTGTACCTTGGATCAGTGTGAGATTGGTTGGGGTTCAACTACAGTCCGGACAGAAGTTAGTTTGGAGTATGCTAGTGTCTGTAGCGGCTTAATACAGTGTGTGTTCAATCTGGACTAGGTTCCGAGGTTTTTCTGCATTTGCGGTTTCCTCGTTAACAAAATTCTGGTGTATGTGTTATTTCTTTTCCGTATTATATTTGTTTATATAATTGAAATAATAAAGGTTGTGTGTTGTTCAATCAATTAGAATATCCGACCTTTTGGTTGTTGATTTAAATTGATTGACACTTGGATATTGGTTTTTGGTACCATCCAAGTTATCTCTCTTTGATAAAGACTCCCAGATTTCTATTTTCTTGAGTATAGATCAAATCGAGAGATTGAGATATAAACTCTTTGATATACTTTTCTATTGATTGAGTCTAACTGTCTAGTTGATTCTCTAGAAAGTATATTGGAGTTTTTCCATACAGATTGCTAAGCGAAATATTGGGTGTGGTTGTTAGACCCCCGCTTTTTCAATTGGTATTATCACCAAGTTAACAAGAAAAAAATTAAACCTTAAAGAAGGGACGGAAAAAATTAAACCTTAAAGAAGGGACGGAAAATTTTTTTGAAGATATTTTGAGATTTGGTTTCGTTTCTTCACCAACTCTTTCTTCTTCAAATTTCAGATCTTCTTATTACCTTTAAAAATAGAGAGAAAGAGAATGATGGAAGTAAAACTGAGATGCTCTATCGAAGAGGCGATGTCGGAGAGAAGAGAGAACTCAGAGGAAGGTATAAAAGCATAAATGGTGAGGCGCGCTGTGAGAGAAGGAGAAGTTAGAGAGAAGTGATGGCAGGGGACAAGGTTTGTTTCTTTCCATAGAAACTATTTTCTATCGCAGTTGGTAGGTTTGGAAACCTATAATAATATTAGAGCTGTCAATTTCTAACCCGGCCCGCGGGTTGGACCTAGCTTGGCTTGTTTTAACCCGGCTCGGCTTGGCTTGTTTTCTAAACAAGCCGGATTAGAGTTGTCATATCTAGCCCTAGTAAAAACAAGTCGGGTTAGGGTCAACCCGTCAATTTCATGTGAGTTACTAATTTAGGAATTTTAAGTTACTAATTTAAGAATTTTAGGGTGTTGTGCTAGAAATCAAAGTTCATATTTCCTTAAATGATTTAATACAATCCAAATTTCATTTGATTTAGGATTACGGAGTAGTGATCCCTCTGCCCACTAATTTTTTTATAAATTTAAGTGATTTTAGTTTCAACCACCCCATTTAACAAGCCAACCCGCAACCCGTCTAGGGCTAGGGTTGGGGTTTTTGGCTTGTACATGAATAGTACTAGGGCTAGGGCTGACCCTAACCCGTCCATGGCTTGTCAAGCTAGGGCCGGGTTGACCCTAGCTTGCCCGTTTGACAGCTCTAAATAATATACTGCAACTGCATAACGTCTAACTAGTAGACAATGGCAAGTACAGGTCGTTCCCACGAGGAGTGTGAAATACTCTACCAACTAATACCAAAAATTAAGTAATCAACAAGATAATGTTTTAAGGATTTTTAGAAATTCGGAACAAAATGAAATGATAAATAATTTAAAGATAAACAAAATGAGTATGGGTTATTAGGGTTTTCGGTTTCCACCAATTAATTATGCAAATTCTCTATTCGTTAATTTTTCAAATATTTTTTCTCCGCTATAGTTTTCTTCGCTTCATGGATAGCGATTCTAAAGCCTTACCTATCAATCCTAAAGCATATCACGTCAAGGGATTTAACCAAAGCACGCCATATCAATTGAAAAGCATAAATAATCAATGAAATCACATGAACAATAAAATACCAAGCAATATGAAGAAAAACTACTAGTCATTCAAATCATTATTGAGCATATAAATATAGAGTTTACACAATTTATTGGTTTCTACCTAAACCCTAACATAACACTAGCTAGAAATGGCTTTCTCAAAATCCATAAACATATTAAAATTAAACTCTAGCTAATGAAAAATGAAGAATCGAAAACAAAAATTCAAAACCCTTCCTTTGTTGCGGCACTGTGGTCGGGTGCCTCTCCTCTCAAATATTCGACATCCTTCTTATACACCTTCTCTTTATTTTATTTCATTAAACAAAGTATCAAAATAAATTATTCTATGAAATACTTTCACACAAGTTGATGTCGTCATCAGTATCTTTCCCCAAATAAGCCCTCCTTATTTCCAAAATCTCCGAAATGAAGAAAAAATTATTTTATTTCCAAAATAATCTCACGTGTGAATATTCCTCAATTAATTCTTCACATGGCAAATAAATTATCTTTCCAGGTGGAATATATTTGTAATAAAGTAAGAAAGATAAAATACTTATCATTTTCAGTTTGCATGTGCCAACCCCATTTTGATTTCAATTCCTTTGTTGCGTTTGTGCCTCGCCTATGAAACAATTTTATGCTGCTGATATATATGGAGATACCAGGCCAGCTACATTTTGTCATTTTTTTCATTGTGGTTGCTGATATATGAAAATACCAGGCCAACCTCATTTCATCATTGTGGTTGCTCATATATGGAAATACCAGGCCAACCCCATTTCATAATTGTGGTTGCTGATACATGGAAATACCAGGCCAACCCGGCTGCTGATACATGGAAATACCAGGCCAGCATAATAAGTGTTGCTGATATATAGAAATACCAGGCCAGCATAATTGATCATTGTGGTTTCTGATACATGGAAATACCAGGCCAACCAAATTTCATCATTGTGGTTGCTGATATAAGGAAGTACCAGGCCAACCACATTTTTCCATTTTCGTCGCAAACACCATTAAGTCTCACATTTTGCTGTTTATTCGCTGGATGATCGAATTCACTTGTACTTTCTAAAAAAGCACTAAAATAGTATTAGTAACTAAAATATTGTATCATAGCTAATATAATTATGGGTATAAAATGTATCATATACATGTTTATCAACATCCCCACACTTATATTTTGCTAGTCCTCGAGCAAAACAGAGATATTATGCAATTGATTTTTTTTTATTTTTATTTTATTCTAAGAAATAATATCACGACTCATAGACCCATTATCATTTAAAACAGTTTCATTATTAATATCATCAAGACGAAAAAATTCAGAACTTAATGGCTTAAAGGTCAAGGTCGTATTTTTCTCGACTGATGGAACTAGTCGAGACTCGTACAAAACTAGAGGTTCTAATTTGGGGTTCCATTTATTAGTGTCTAGCAACGGTGCGGAGTCTAACAAGGCATTGACTTCACAAATAACACTATCATCATCAAAACCAAACCCAAAATGAGCTAAACAAACCTCTAATGGATCTTCCAAGTGGCTCTTGCAAAAGCTTGCCGAGTACATACTTGCTTTTCGCCCGCAGCACTTCTGATTAAGGTACCTAAAAATAAAATCAAACAAACTGCATAAAAAGACTAAAAGAAATTTAAAAGAAAAATAAAAATAAATTATGTACAAAAACTAAAAATAAGCTTTACGCTGATATCAACTAGTGAGTATTTTGCTACCACTCCCCGGCAGCGGCACCAAAAAATTGGTAGGTCTGGAAACCTACAATAATATACTGCAATTGTATAGCGTCTAACTAGTAGACAATGGAAAGTACAGTTCGTTCCCTCGAGGAGTGTGAAATACTCTACCAACTAATACCAAAAATTAAGTAATCAACAAGATAATTTTTTAAGGATTTTTAAAAATTCGGAACAAAATGAAATGATAAATAATTTAAAGATAAACAAAATGAGTGTGGGTTATTTGGGTTTTCGATTTCCACCAATTAATTATGCAAATTCTCTATTCGTTAAAAATAAATTCCATGCATTTTCAAATATTGTTTCTCCGTTATAGTTTTCTTCGCTTCATGGATAGCGATTCTAAAGCATTACCTATCAATCCTAAAGCATATCACGTCAAGGGATTTAACCAAAGCTCGTCATATCAATTGAAAAGCATAAATAATCAATAAAATCACATGAACAATAAATACCAAGCTATATGAAGAAAAACTACTATTCATTCAAATCATTATTGAGCATATAAATATAGAGTTTACACAATTTATTGGTTTCTACCTAAACCCTAACATAACACTAGCTAGAAATGGCTTTCTCAAAATCCATAAACATATTAAAATTAAACTCTAGCTAATGAAAAATGAAGAATCGAAAACAAAACTTCAAAACCCTTCCTTTGTTGCGGCACTGTGGCCGGGTGCCTCTCCTCTCAAATATTCGACATCATTCTTATACACCTTCCCTTTCTTTTATTTCATTAAACAAAGTATCAAAATAAATTATTCTATGAAATACTTGCACACAAGTTGATATCCTCATCAGTATCTTTCCCCAAATAAACTCTCCTTATTTCCAAAATCTCCCAAATGAAGAAAGAATTATTTTATTTCCAAAATAATCTCACCTGTGAATATTCCTCAATTAATTCTTCACATGGCAAATAAATTATCTTTCCCGGTGGAATATATTTGTAATTAAGTAAGAAAGATAAAATACTTCTCATTTTCAGTTTGCATGTGCCAACCCCATTTTGATTTCAATTCCTTTGTTGCGTTTGTGCCTCGCCTATGAAACAATTTTATGCTGCTGATATATATGGAGATACCAGGCCAGCTACATTTTGTCATTTTTTTCATTGTGGTTGCTGATATATGGAAATACCAGGCCAACCTCATTTCATCGTTGTGGTTGCTGATATATGGAAATACCAGGCCAACCCCATTTCATAATTGTGGTTGCTGATACATGGAAATACCAGGCCAACCCGGCTGCTGATACATGGAAATACCAGGCCAGCATAATAAGTGTTGCTGATATATAGAAATACCAGGCCAGCATAATTGATCATTGTGGTTGCTGATACATGGAAATACCAGGCCAACCACATTTCATCATTGTGGTTGCTGATATATGGAAGTACCAGGCCAACCACATTTTTCCATTTTCGTCGCAAACACCATTAAGTCTCACATTTTGTTGTTTATTCGCTGGATGATCGAATTCACTTGTACTTTCTACAAAAGCACTAAAATAGTATTAGTAACTAAAATATTGTATCATAGCTAATATAAATATGGGTATAAAATGTAGCATATACATGCTTATCAACAATCCTAATTGAAGTGGGACAAGAAGAACAACTTCCCACGGTAGTCTTAATATAAGTCCACGTGGAAGATTTTTCATTTCCTTAACTACCCTTTCGAATTATGACTGTTTACGGGAGAATGATTTGGTTTTCTTTATTTTTGTTATGAAAAAGACTACCTTTGAGAGCCCAATATATTAAGAAAGGCCTAGGAAGTCTTACCTCGCCTATCTATTTCTCGAAATATGTGTTGGTAAAGCTTTTGCTTTAGCCAAGTTCATATTTACCTAGTGACGAAAGTCATGTTATGTTTCAATCACTTTGAAAATTGCTCTGACGAGAAATGGTTTGTGAATAACAAATATATAACGTCCTCTGAGAATGTTTCAATGATTGAAATGAGAGTTTAGACTATATAACCATTTGGAGGATATGAGCATTGTTGGGGAAACACATATATGTATAAGTCTTTATTGCTTGAACCGAATTTTGCGAACTTTGTTGATCAAGTGAACCGGAGTAGTGCGTGAGCTAAGTACGCGAACTAGCGAAGTTCTCAAACCCGAGAATTTCTGCTAGAGTTTGTGAACTCCATTCGGGAACTTAAGTCCGCGAACCCAGTCCGCGAACTTGAGTAGGTTATGTCTAAAAACGATGTTTGGTTAACTTATCTTTATAAACTAAGGAATGCAATTGCAAACCGTGTCTATAGAGTTCATGAACCGATTCATGTGAATCAAATCATTTTTGCTTCAATTGTGTTTTGTGTAGTACATAAGATTTCCTTGCAATTGAACAACTCTCTAACTAGTTCATTTGAGTCATTTGAACTAGTTATGGTGAAGGAGAACATGGTTGATATGAAAGTGATCATATGGCTAACCATTTGGTTAACTATTGTTGAACCAACTAATGTACAAGTTTGGGTACGGCTACACAAGCCCAAGAACGTGCATTTCATGTATGTATAACAAGTTATGTTTTCAATCTAACGGTTGAAAAATATTAGCTTGAATCTAATCAGATTTTCATCTAACAGTGAATATTGAATGCTTTGTTACTAAGCTAACATTGATTGCAAACCCTGATTTGAAAGACTATATAAGGGAGAACTCTAGCAACTGGGAAACCTAATCCCCACACATTCTGTGTGATACTAGTTGTGCTAAGCTAGAGTCAGTTCTCCTTTAACCTTTGGTTTCTTCTTCTAAACCAGGTTAACGACTTAAAGAATACATTGGGATTGTGAAGCCAGACCGATACTACTTTTCTTGTAGTTGTGTGATCTGATCTTGTTGTTTCTATCATACGAATACAATTGTAATAATCGGCTTGAGATTTCTATCTCCGATAGGCAAGATAAAAAGTAATCACAAACATCTTCGTCTCATCGCTTGTTATTCCACAATATCTTTTTTCGCTGCGTCGATTAAGATTATTGTGAGGTGATTGATAATACTATGATGTTCTTCAGGAATATAAGTCCGGATTATCAATTGGTTCCTGTTCACCTTGATTTATCAAAAGACGGAACAAAACTCATAGGTATATCCATGGGAGACGGATTTATATATTATCATAGATTTTTCTGTGTGATACAAATTTTTTTATTAAAGTCTTCGACTTTGGGTCGTAGCAACTCTTAGTTGTGGGTGAGATCAGCTAAGGGAATCAAGTACGTGGCATCCTGCTGGGATCAGAGACGTAGGAGCATAACTGTACCTTGGATCAGTGTGAGATTGGTTGGGGTTCAACTACAGTCCAGACCGAAGTTAGTTTGGAGTAGGCTAGTGTTTGTAGCGGCTTAATACAGTGTGTGTTCAATCTGGACTAGGTCCCGGGGTTTTTCTGCATTTGCGGTTTCCTCATTAACAAAATTCTGGTGTCTGTGTTATTTCTTTTCCGCATTATATTTGTTTATATAATTGAAATAATACAGGTTATGCGTTGTTCAATCAATTAGAATATCCGACCTTTTGGTTGTTGATTTAAAAAATTGATTGACACTTGGATATTGGTCTTTGGTATTATCCAAGTTATCTCTCTTTGATAAAGACTCCCAGATTTCTATTTGCTTGAGTATAGATCAAATCGAGAGATTGAGATATAAACTTTTTGATATACTTTTATATTGATTGAGTCTAACTGTCTAGTTGATTCTCTAGAAAGTATATTGGATTTTGTCCATACAGATTGATAAGCAAAATATTGGGTGTGGTTGTTAGACCCCATCTTTTTCAGATCTCACCCACAACTAAGAGTTGCTAGACCCAAAGTCGAAGACTTTAATAAACAAATCCGTATCACACAGAAAAATATACAGTAATAGATAAATCTGTATCCCACAGATATACCTACGAGTTTTGATCTGTCTTTTGATAAAACAAGGTGAACATGAACTAATTGATAACCCGGACTTATATTCCCGAAGAACAACCTAGTATTATCAATCACCTCACAATAATCTTAATCGATGCGGTGAAAGAAGACATTGTGGAATCACAAACGATGAGAAAAATATGTTTGTGACTACTTTTATATCTTGCCTATCGGAGATATCAATCTCAAGCCAATCTTTGTGATTGTACTCGTACAATAGAAACAACAAGATAAGATCACAGAACTACGAGAAAGTAGTATCGGTCTGGCTTCACAATCCCAGTGAAGTCTTTAAGTCGTTAACCTGGTTTTAGAGAAGAAACCAAAGGTTAAAGGAGAATCGACTCTAGCTTACACAACTAGTATCACATGTAAGGTGTGGGGATTAGGTTTCCCAGTTTCTAGAGTTTTCCTTTATATAGTCTTTCAAATCAGGGTTTACAATCAATGTTAGCTTGGTAACAAAGCATTCAATATTCACCGTTAGATGAAAACCTGATTAGATTCAAGCTAATATCTTTCAACCGTTAGATCGTAAACCTAGCTTGTTACACACAAATGAAATGCACGTTTCTAGGTTTGTCTAACCGTACCCAAATATGTACATTTGTTGGTTCAACAATAGTTAACCAAATGGTTAGCCATATGATCACTTTCATATCAACCATGTTCTTCTTCACCATAACTAGTTCAAATGACTCAAATGAACTAGTTAGAGAGTTGTTCTATTGCAAGGAAATCTTATGTAACTACATAAGATACAATTGAAGCAAAAACGATTTGGTTCACTCGAATCGGTTTATGAACTTTATAGCCATGGTTTGCAATTAGCATTCCTTAGTTTATGTAAACATGAGTTCACAAACAATCGTCTTTAGATATAACCTAACTCAAGTTCGCGGACTGGATTCGCAGACTTGGTTTATGACTCTTGTTCTGGTTCTCTTGATCAACAAATTTCGCAAACTTTGGTTCAAGGAATAAGGACTTATACATATATGTGTTTCCACAATAATGCTTATATCCATCATTGGTTATATAATCTAAACTCTCATTTCAATCATTGAAACATTCTTAGAGGGCATTATTGAGGGAAATAACCTTGATAATCTCTCCAGAAATATGCTGGTTGGGAAGCTTAAGATCTTTGATCACGAGCATTCATCCAAATCTAAGGATGTTGCATTCAAAGTACTAAAAGACATAAAATTACTTGATAAAAGTAAAAATGTGTATATCTCTGAAGACGATCACTCTGAGACGGATTCATCAGATGAAGATCTTGAAAAATCAGTCTCGATGATCACAAGACAGTTTAGAGATCTTCTGTTGAAGAGAAGTAAACGGTTCTCCAGAGATAAGCCAAAAAAATAAGTCAAACCTCATAATCATATTCCTCTTAAAAACAAGGAAACAGATGAAACTGATGACGAGGATATGCATCAGTGCTTTAAGTGTAAAGGGTTTGGACATTTTGCAAACGAGTGTCCAAATCGTAGAAAATACACTGGGAACAAAGGTCTTGCTGTAACAGTTGATGAGATGTCTGACAATTATGATTCTGATGAATACAAGAAATCAAGTGTTGCTCTTCTATGTGAAAACATTGATTTTGATAAGTGTAGCAATACATATATCAATCTTGATGGCTTTGTAGAAGAAAACCCAATCAATATGGAAGAATCAATTGACCTTTCTTTATGTAAACCCCTTGTTTAATGTTTCAGGATCTACCTTGTGCCTAGCAGCTTGCATTTCAAAGGTGCCTGAACCATCTTTTGCGTTCTCCAATTGTTCTCTCAAGGGACACGAGTTTTCAAAGTGTTTCAAATACAAACAGAAGATGAGACATGTCAACAAACTTCAACGAAGAGAAGATCGTATAGCCACCAAGCTTAAACTCGTGGAGAAAACAGCTGAGGTATGTAAGATCTTATCTTCATCGAAGAGATTAGCTTCCAAAGATATATATAGGCCATAAGAGAAAAAAACATGGCCTAGACATACGGAAAGGCAGGATTCCATGAATTCCAACCAAAAGGGTCATGGTGGATAAAATGTTGTTCACCACAGCACAACTTGATTGTGTTGTCATGTGCATCTTGTCTCATGTGCCTGTTCAAAAGAGACAAGATCTTGCACACCTCAAGCTTTAAAAATAAAATCTTTTTTAGTTTTGTTTTTAGCTTTGTGTAGATTGGTTATTGGAATTCCTCCATATCACTGTTGATATTGGAAGAGACTGTTTTGCCAAAAGAAGAGGGTTATTATTGACAATTATACTCATTATAGGGCTGTGAGTTGAACGTGTATGAACCTGTTTAAAGGTTTCAAAACCCTAATGAAAAAGCGGTAGTCTAACAACACCACCCAATATTTCGCTTAGCAATCTGTATGGACTAACTCCGAAATACTTTATAGAGAATCAACTAGACAGTCAAACTCAATCTAGGTAAAAGTATCTCAAGGAGTTAATATCTCTCTCTTGTTTTGATTTACTCGATCTAATAGAAATCAGCGAGTCTTTAATCAAACACAAGGAATAACTTGGATGGTACCAAAGACCAATATCCAAGGATCAATCAATGACAATCAACAACCAAAGGTTGGATAACTCTAATTGATGATCTAACGCACAACCTGTATTATTTCAATTATAAAGATAAAACAATATAATGCGGAAACTGAAATAACACAGATACCAGAAATTTTGTTAACGAGGAAACCGCAAATGCAGAAAAACCCAGGGACCTAGTCCAGATTGAACACACACTGTACTAAGCCGCTACAGACACTAGCCTACTCCAATCTAACTTCAGACTGGACTGTAGTTGAACCCCAATCAGTCTCCCACTGATGCAAGGTACAGTTGTACTCCCTACGCCTCTGATCCCAGCAGGATACTGCGCACTTGATTCCCTTAGATGATCTCACCCACAACTAAGAGTTGTTACGACCCAAAATCGCAGGTTTTAACAATAAACAAATATGTCTTACACAGACAAGTCTATCAAAGGATCAAACTATTCTCCCACATAAAAACCCTAAAGTTTTTGTTCCATCTTTTGATAATAATCAATGTGAACATGAACCAATTAATAATCCGGTCTTATATTCCCAAAGAACAGCCTAGATAAATCAATCACCTCACAACAATCTTAATCGTATGGTAGTGAAACAAGATGTTGCGGAATCACAAACAATGAGACGAAGATGTTTGTGACTACTTTTTATATCTTGCCTATCGGAGATATTAATCTCAAGCCAATCAATCTGATTGTACTCGTACGATAGAAGATGCAAGATCAGATCACACAACTACGATAAAAGTAGTATCGGTCTGTCTTCACAATCCCAATGAAGTCTTTAAGTCGTTAACCTGGTTTTAGAAGAAGAAAACCAAAGGTTAAAGGAAACACGACTCTAGCACGCAAACTAGTATCACACGTGAGGTGTGGGGATTAGTTTTGCAGAGTTGCTAGATATCCCCTTATATAGTCTTTCAAATCAGGGTTTCGCCTTGGTCACAAAGCAAACAATATCCACCGTTAGATGAAAACCTGATTTAGATTCAATCTAATATTTCTCAACCGTTAGATCGAAAACTTAGCTTGTTATACACAAATGAAATGTACTCTTCTAGGTTTGTTAACCGTACCCAAACGTGTACATTGTTGGTTCAACAATAGTTAACCAAAAGGTTATCCATATGAGCGTTTCAGACCAAACATATTCTTCGTCACCATAACTAATTCAAGTGACTCAAATGAACTAGTTAGAGAGTTGTTCAATTGCAAGTAAATCATATGTACTACACAAGACACAATTGAAGCAAAGATGATTTGATTCACTTGAATCGGTTCATGAACTTTATAGCCGCGGTTTGCAATTTGCATTCCTTAGTCTTTATAGGTTTAAGTTCAGAAATCATCTTCAGATATATAACCTTCTTAAGTTCGCACACTAGGTTCGCGGACTTAAGCAACCGGGCAGAGTTTACAAACTCCAGCATAAAATATCGGCAAAGACTTTCCGCCGATTCACGGACTGGGTTCGCAGACTGGTACTCAAGTAACACGTTTGTCAACTCCAACAGAATTTCTCGGGATGAGAAGTTCGGCAGTTCGCGGACTTGGCAACAAGCCATCCTTCCGGTTTCTCTTGATCAACAAAGTTCGCAAACTTTGGTTCAAAGAATAGGACTTATGCACATATGTGTTTCCACAACAATACTTATGTCCATCATTGGTTATGTAATCTAAACCTTCATTCCAACCATTGAAACATTCTTAGAGGACGTTATATAGTTGTTACACCATTTCTCGTTAAAGCAATTTTCAAAGCGATTGAAACATATCATTACTTCCGTCACTAGGTAAAGATAAACATGGTCGAAGCGAAACGCTTACCAACACATATTTCGAGATATATATAGGCGAGGTATACTCGGCTCAAAATACCAAATGTGTATAATCTAAGTCTATATATAGCATACGACTTTTTGTCTCAAGAAGTAGGAGATAGAGTAGATAGACTTTTGAGTGACAGATAAGTTCAAGTCTTCACATACCTTTTTGTCGATAAGTTCCACCGGTTCCTTGAGTAGTTCTTCTTCTTGTATGATGAATCGCCATGAAGTCCTTGAGCTCAACTAAACTTTCTATCCTAGTCCGAGACTTAGCTATAGTATACTAGAAATCAATACTTATAGTTTTGATCACTAACATTGACAAACATACTTGAGATAGCAATACATGCGAGTTCGACCGAGAAATGCTCTAACAATCTCCCCCTTTGTCAATTTTAGTGACAAAACTATCAATACATATGAAATACAAAAAAGATAAAGAAACTTTAGTAGCTCCTATTCCACATGTCTAATCTTCAACATTCCTCGAAATCTTCGTCACTTCCAAGTACTCCAATGATCCCAAAGGTTGTAAGTTTAGCATGTATCACAACTTCAACAATAATACTATGGTGATATGTATCACTCCCCCTTAGTCAATACTCCATATCACATGGAAACCACTCCCCCTTACACAATGATCCGAAAACCATATGCATTTGTAGTGTGAACTACATATTAATTCTCCCCCTTGTTGTAAATAAAATTGGCAAAGGTACAAGAACGGGATCATAATGAAATTTCCATAAGAGACATTTCATGACTAAAAGAAAAAAAATAGATACCATCTAATTTAGATGCAATCATATAGCCGAAGCTAATAACATTCATCAAGGAGTTTAAAAGATACAAGATAACCCCTTTAAAATTCCACAGCCGCACACCCCTCAAGATAAGACCACTAAGCACAAGTTCAAAAGAACTCTTCCCCATTTGATGTCATTCCCAAGGGAACAACAAGAGCGACCTTAATTTCAAAAGAAAAGAAGGATTTTTATTGGACACTAAAAACCATGAGAATGATTTTCTATATCCAAAATCTCAATCAAATTAATCACAAGTAAACCGATGATTAATTTAATCGGAATACACAATCAAATTAAACACAAAAGTGATCAACTTAATTGATTATGCTCGACATAAGAGAACTTACGGAGCATACGAATAACATACCCATCAGAAAATGAATAGTATAGTCGTTCATATACTCAACATAAGAAGAATCTTACGGAGTATGAAAATACTCAACTAGATTAATTACAAGAGAACCCATAATTAATCTAATTGGAATACACAATCAAACTAATTACAAAAGTAATCAATTTAATTGTCATTTGTTTTGCTCGACATAAAAAGACTTATGAAGAAATAACTAAATAACCAAAGAAGATGATTAATTCAGTTCAAGAATGCTCAACATAAAGTACCTTACGGAACAACCAACAAAGCTAATCAAAAATAATCAACTTGGTTGTATCGTGCTCAACATAAGACACATTACGGAGCCTCACAGTATTACATAAAATATGGATCAGTGAAGACCAATACTGTGGAATACACAAGGATTCATTCTATCTTCCATCACTATTTGCATAACGATTTTTAATAGACATAATCCTTGAACACAAAAGATTTTAACCTATCTTCCATCAAAGAATTGACAATATAGGCTTAACTTTTGTATATGTCAAAAGTCTATTCATCCTTCAAAAAAATATATGAATACCGATCATGAACGACTTTACTTTTGACAAAATATAGGACAACATAGTTCACGGACGTAAACACCAATATCCCATAACAAATTGCAATATAACAAATCATAAAGATTAAATACTGCAAACCATCATCCTCCAAATATTTTTAGAATTTAATACCAATAAACCTAAAAAAGAACAAGAAGATGAAAAATATAATAGCTATGTGTAGTCACAATCATTGCTATTCAAAGCACTAGTTATTATTCCAACTAAACCAAAAAGAAGACATACTAGGCAACATAAATAAAACAAGCTAAAGAAAAATAGACTCAAGTGCTATCCCGAACACGAACTAAAATCATATGGACGGTTCAGAATCCTCACGAGACAAGGGGTCTTTGAGCTTGTGATCAACAACATTCATTGCAACATCGGAGAGGTGATTCTCTTCGCGAAGATCATTGATGTAAGAATTTATGAGACCAAGGTCAACAATAACCTTTTCCAACTCAGTTTTCAACGCATCAAGATCTTTCAGAGTAGCAATGAGCTCATGTTTTGCTTCCCCAAAGTACTTAAGAAAGTCATGAAAACCTTCAGCAAAAATCATATCATCCTTTTCAGCATCCTCATGAACATAGGCAAAATAACATGAAGCATTCAGATGATTAACATCTACAAGGGTTCTCTTCTTATTGGACTCAACAAAAACACCTTTGTCAAGGAATCCTCTTGCAAAACCACCATAGCAAGATGAAGAATAAGACATTATTGACATCCTAGAAACCATCCTAGAGTATGCGTACGTGACTTTTGCAACTCAATAGGTAAGTATATAAGGGTTTCCTGAGGAAGGGATTTTAGGGTTTAAACAGTTGACTCGTGCCAGAACATGGATAACCGTTCGAGTGAAACATCACCCAGAAAAGAAAGGCCCACAAACAAAACTTTTGCTACAAAAACAAGGTTTGAAAAACTCATAGCACAGAAAAGCACTTTTGAGCATAGTTGTAGCAAGAAACAAGATTCAAAAGAATACTTCCTAATGACAATTTACAAACAATACTTTAAGCACAGTGAGTCTGCAAAAGCTTATCTATAGACGATAAGAAGATAGCTCAACATGGTTTTTATGAGTAAGAAGACTTCCTAACAGACACAAATGCCAAAAGTATACCTGAATATTAACACATCTTACTCAACAAGGTTTTTATGAGTAAGCTCTTCAACCCTTGTGATTAATTAGCACAAGTATGAGCCACAAGCTCATCAAGAGATTTGTGTTTATGGTCAAGTCTCCTTTTCCTCCTGAATCTAGAGAGGGACTCCCTTTTATGTGAGAAATTATCATAAAACTTACTGTCATCAAAATACGAGACATAGTTTGAGTTCTTACAAGAAGAATTTTGGTTTGAGGAGAAGGACAACCTGTTGACGAATTCTTTATACCCTTCCATTATCTTTTTCATATTATCTCTAATTTCATCAATTTTTCTTCTTTCTTCTGAACATCCTTTCTCAACAGGAGTAGCGTTATTTCCAGAGACAACGACACAATATTCCTTTAGACGATGTTTATTAAGACGTCTGTTTTGTACTTGTGTGTTCGAGGAACTCATTGAACTGACTTTCCTGGTAACATACACAGGGTAGGTACGAAAACCAATTGGTTTAGTCATACGAATGTCAGTTACACCTTTAAGAATTAAATCTAAGGTGTGTTGAAGTTGAAGCAAGGAGTTTTTCTTCAACCTAGAAGTTCACTTTCGTTTAACAGAACTCTTTGTCTCACAGACAAGACATATTTTCTGATCATCAGAACGATTAGATAGTACGGTCTTAATATCATCTTTAGAAGATTTCTTCCCTCCATTTGATATGCAACATCCTTGAGTGTTGGTGACTTCAGGCACATCCGCTTTCCTAGAAGGGGCTTCCGTTTTTACTTTTGGGCACGAATCATCTTTAGATGTGTCAGAAGTACTTGGCATATTAGATTGCTTTGAGCATCCTTGAATAGGGAGCTTACTCAAGCGATGGTCAATTTCCAAGGCATATCTTCTGAGGCTAGCTTCAAGAGACATACACGAAGAATGAGCTTCAAAATTACCTTTGGGTTTGCAATCTCTTATTACACCAAGTATAACATTGACATGGTGCTTCAACCGATTGAATCTATCATCTTGGATTCTAACGAGATTTAGAATCAATTCACTCTCTTCAGCTGAATCTCGTTCATTAATAAAGAAGCTCTTTTTCGAAGGGTAATCGGGATCACACATGTCAGTGTTAGTCTGTCTCGTCAGTACAGAAGATTCATCTATAATCGATATTGAGGAACCTTTCTCTTTAACAGAGTTAGACGGGATAGAACTTTTATTTCTGGTGACGCGTTTATCAGAGATAGTACTCTTATCCATAGAGTCAGATCGCTACAAACACCGACTTTTGAGGTCTTGAACGTGTTTGCCTGCTCTGATACCAATTAAAAAAGCGGGGGTCTAACAACACTACCCAATATTTCACTTAGCAATCTGTATGGACTAACTCCGAAATACTTTCTAGAGAATCAACTAGACAGTCAGACTCAATATAGGTAAAAGCATCTCAAGGAGTTAATATCTCTCTCTTGTTTTGATTTACTCGAGCTAATAGAAATCAGCGAGTCTTTAATCAAACACAAGGAATAACTTGGATGGCACCAAAGACCAATATCCAAGGATCAATCAATGACAATCAACAACCAAAGGTTGGATTACTCTAATTTATGATCTAACACACAACCTGTATTATTTCAATTATAAATATAAAAAAATATAATGCGGAAACTGAAATAACACAGACACCAGAAATTTTGTTAACGAAGAAATCGCAAATGCAGAAAAACCCGGGGACCTAGTCCAGATTGAACACATACTGTATTAAGTCGTTACAGACACTAGCCTACTCCAAGATAACTTCGGACTGGACTGTAGTTGAACCCCAATCAGTCTCCCACTGATGCAAGGTACACTTGTACTCCCTACGCCTCTGATCCCAGCAGGATACTGCGCACTTGATTCTCTTAGCTGATCTCACCCACAACTAAGAGTTGTTACGACCCAAAATCGCAGGTTTTAACAATAAACAAATCTGTCTCACACAGACAAGTCTATCAAAGGATCAATCTGTCTCCCACAGAAAAACCCTAAAGTTTTTGTTCCGTCTTTTGATAATAATCAAGGTGAACAGTAACCAATTGATAATCCGGTCTTATATTCTCGAAGAACAATCTAGATAAATCAATCACCTCACAACAATCTTAATCGTATGGTAGAGAAACAAGATGTTGCGGAATCACAAACAATGAGACGAAGATGTTTGTGACTACTTTTATATCTTGCCTATCGGAGATATTAATCTCAAGCCAATCAATCTGATTATACTCGACGATAGAATATGCAAGATCAGATCACACAACTACGATAAAAGTAGTATCGGTCGGTCTTCACAATCCCAATGAAGTCTTTAAGTCGTTAACCTGGTTTTAGAAGAAGAAAACCAAAGGTTAAAGGAGAAACGACTCTAGCACGCAAACTAGTATCACACGTGAGGTGTGGGGATTAGTTTTGTAGAGTTGCTATATATCCCCTTATATAGTCTTTCAAATCAAGGTTTCGCCTTGGTCACAAAGCAAACAATATTCACCGTTAGATGAAAACCTGATTTAGATTCAAGCTAATATTTCTCAACCATTAGATCGAAAACTTAGCTTGTTATACACAAATGAAATGTACGCTTCTAGGTTTGTTAACCGTACCCAAACGTGTACATTGTTGGTTAAACAATAGTTAACCAAAAGGTTAGCCATATGAGCATTTCATACCAACCATATTCTTCTGCACCATAACTAGTTCAAGTGACTCAAATGAACTAGTTAGAGAGTTGTTCAATTGCAAGGAAATCTTATGTACTACACAAGACACAATTGAAGCAAAGATGATTTGATTCACTTGAATCGGTTCATAAAGTTTATAACCACGGTTTGTAATTTTCATTCCTTAGTCTTTATAAATTTAAGTTCAGAAATCATCTTCATATATATAACCTTTTTAAGTTCGCACACTAGGTTCGCGTACTTAAGCAACCGGGGAGAGTTTACAAACTCCAGAAGAAAATCTCGGCAAAGACTTTCCACCGGTTCGCGGACTGGTACTCACGTAACAAGTTTGTCAACTCCAGCAGAATTTCTCGGGATGAGAAGTTCGGCAGTTCGCGGACTTGGAAACAAGCCATTCTTCCAGTTTCTCTTTATCAACAAAGTTCGCAAACGTTGGTTCAAGGAATAGGACTTATGCACATATGTGTTTCCACAACAATACTTATGTCCATCATTGGTTATGTAATCTAAACTCTCATTCCAACCATTGGAACATTCTTAGAGGACGTTATACAGTTGTTACACCATTTCTCGTCAAAGAAATTTTCAAAGATTGAAACATATCATGACTTTCGTCACTAGGTAAAGATAAACATGGTCGAAGCGAAATGCTTACCAACACATATTTATAGATATAGATAGGCGAGGTATACTCGGCTTGAAATACCATATGTGTATAATCTAAGTCTATATATAGCATACGACTTTTTGTCTCAAGAAGTAGGAGATAGAGTAGATAGACTTTTGAGTGAAAGATAAGTTCAAGTTTTCACATACCTTTTTGTCGAGAAGTTCCACCGGTTCCTTGAGTAGTTCTTCTTCTTGTATGATGAATCTCCATGAAGTCCATGAGCTCAACTACACTTTCTATCCTAGTCCGAGACTTAGATATAGTAGACTAGAAATCAAGACTTATAGTTTTGATCACTAACATTGAAAAACATGATTGAGATAGCAATGCATGCGAGTTCGATCGTACAATGCTCTAACAATCTCCCCCTTTGTAAATTTTAGTGACAAAACTATCAATACATACGGAATACAAAAAAGATAAAGAAACTTTAGTAGCTCCTATTCCATATGTCTAATCTTCAACATTCCTTGAAATCTTCGTCACTTCCAAGTACTCCAATGATCCCAAAGTATCGGTCTGGCTTCACAATCCCAATGAAGTCTTTAAGTCGTTAACCTGGTTTTAGAAGAAGAAAACCAAAGGTTAAAGAAGAAACGACTCTAGCACGCAAACTAGTATCACACGTGAGGTATGGGGATTATTTTTGCAGAGTTGCTAGATGTCCCCTTATATAGTCTTTCAAATCAGGGTTTGTCCTTGGTCACAAAGCAAACAATATCCACCGTTAGATGAAAAACTGATTTAGATTCAAGCTAATATTTCTCAACCGTTAGATCGAAAACTTAGCTTGTTATACACAGATGAAATGTACACTTCTAGGTTTGTTAACCGTACCCAAACATGTACATTGTTGGTTCAACAATAGTTAACCAAAAGGTTAGCCATATGAGCATTTCATACCAACCATATTCTTCTTCACCATAACTAGTTCAAGTGAATCAAATGAACTAGTTAGAGAGTTGTTCAATTGCAAGGAAATCTTATGTACTACACAAGACATAATTGAAGCAAAGATGATTTGATTCACTTGAATCGGTTCATGAACTTTATAGCCACGGTTTTCAATTTGCATTCCTTAGTTTTATTAGTTTAAGTTCAGAAATCATCTTCAGATATATAACCTTCTTAAGTTCGCACACTAGGTTCGCGGACTTAAGCAACCGGGCAGAGTTTACAAACTCCAGCAGAAAATCACGGCAAAGACTTTCCGCCGGTTCGCAAAGTGGGTTCGCGGACTGGTACTCACATAACACGTTTGTTAACTCCAACAGAATTTCTCGTCAAAGTAATTTCTAAAGTGTTTGAAACATATCATGACTTTCGTCACTAGTTAAAGATAAACATGGTCGAAGCGAAATGCTTACCAACACATATTTCGAGATATATATATAGGCGAGGTATACTTGGCTCGAAATACCAAATGTGTATAATCTAAGTTTATATATAGCATACGACTTTTTGTCTCAAGAAATATGAGATAGAGTAGATAGACTTTTGAGTGACAGATAAGTTCAAGTCTTCACATACCTTTTTGTCGAGAAGTTCCACCGGTTCCTTGAGTAGTTCTTCTTCTTGTATGATGAATCTCTATGAAGTCCTTGAGCTCAACTACACTTTCTATCCTAGTCCGAGACTTAGCTATAGTAGGCTAGACATCAAGACTTATACTTTTGATCGCTAGCATTGACAAACATGCTTGAGATAGCAATGCATGCGAGTTCGACCGAGCAATGCTCTAACACCTGCATTCCTTTTTCCTTCTCTGATATTATTTATATCTTAAAACTGCTTGTTGAGGTTTTATTGTGAACTCCTCTCACAAAACCGTGCTTTCATGGATACTCCAAGCACCATGTCTTATGAAGAGAAAGATATCAATATGATTGTTAAGCCATCAATCACTAAGGAAAAATAGAAATCTCAATTTCCTCCAACTTTAAAAAGAAAAAGAAGGAATGTGAGGAAGCCAGGAGCTGTTCTTTCAAACTCTCAGAAGTTTTATGATGTTCTTGAAGAGTTGAAGCTGGCAAGAAAAGAAATTCAGCAAATAAAGGCTTACGTTTTAAGATCATTGGAAATTCAGAAGGCTCTGGTTCGACATCATCATACAAGAAGGTTTATTGGTATTGATTCCTTTCTCCATTAGCCATATGTTCCAATGGATGTTGACGACAAGGAGTCCGGGGATGACAAGGAATTTTTCAAAGATCTTAATGTCTAGTAAAACTTCTTAAGAGAATTCTTATTCTTGTTTTTGTTTAAGAAGGACAACTATACATAGCTATGTCCAACGTTTTCATCTTCATGTTTTTAGATTTACTTGTTTAAATTCTAAAGTTGGTTTGGAATATGATTTTTGCAGTATTAATCTTTATGGTTTTATATATTGCAATATGTTATGGGATATGTGTGTTTGCGTCCGTGACTATTATTTTCCCTACAATGTCAAAAGTTATCTTGTTTATATGTCGATATACAAGTATTCATACAAGTTTGATGAACTTTTGACAAACAAAAGTTAAGCCTATTATGTCAATTCATTGATGGAAGATAGGTTAAAATCTTTTGTTTACGAGGATTATGTCTATTGTATGTCGTTATGCAAATAGTGATGAAGATAGAATAAGTCCTTGTATATTCCGCAGTATTGATCTTTCCATGATCCATATTTTATGTTTATAATGTGCAGCTCCATAAGTCTTTTTGTGTGAGCATTTCCAACTAAACTAATCATAGATTCGTTTGTGGTTATTTTGGTTGTGTATTCCGATTAAATAAATCATGGGTTCTCTTGTGGTTAGTTTAATTGAGAATTTTTGGATACAAAATCATTTTGTGGTTTTTGGTGTCCAAGGAAATCCTTCTTTTCTTGTAAAAGTAAGGTCGCTCTTGTTGTTCTTTCGGGAATGACATCAAATGGGGGAGAGTTCTTTTGAACTTGCACTTAATTTCCATATCTTTGTGGGGAGTGCGACTGTGGAATTTTGAGGAGTTATCTTGTATCTTTATAAACTCCGTGATGAATGCATTTAGCTTCGGCTATATGATTGCATCTAAACAAGTTGATATGTGCTTTTCTTTGGTCTTGAAGTGTCTCCATGAAAATTTCATTAGGATCCCGTTTTCGTAACTTTGCCAATTTTATTGACAAAAAGGGGGAGAATTAATATGTAGTTCACACTACAAATACATATGGTTTTCGGATCATTATGTAAGGGGGCGTGGTTTTCGTGTTGAGACGAAGTATTGACTAAGGGGGAGTGATACACATCACCATAGTATTGTTGTCGAAGTTATGATATAAGAACTTTGATACTGTGTAATAATACTATGATAATGTATAACAATGATTGAGAGATTTTGTTTTCTCATTGTTATGGCTACGGAACTTCAACAACTATGATGCTGAATTGAGCATCTATGGAATCATGGGAGTACTTGGAAAAGACGAAGTTATCAAGTAACGTTGAAGCACCAAGGAGATCAAGCATGTGGACGAGAAGCTACAAAGTTTTATTTATTTTGTAATCCATATGTATTGATAGTTTTGCCACTAAAATTGACAAAAAGGGAGATTGTTAGAGTACTGCTCGGTCGAAATCTCATGCGTTGCTATATCAAGCATGTTTGTCAAGTTTAGTTGTCAAAACTATATGTCTTGATTTCTAGACTACTTATAGCTAAGTGTCGGTTTAGGACATATTAGTGTAGTTGAGCTCCAGACTCCATGGCGATTATCTTACAAAGACGAATAACTACTCGAGGAACCAGTGGATCTTCATCCGATTAAAAGGTATGTGGAGACTTGAACTTATCTATCACTCAAAAGTCTATCTATCTATCTATCTCCTACTCTTGAGACAAAGTCGTATAAGTATGATAGTTTTCACACATACACATTTGGTATTTCGAGCCGAGTTTACTCGCCTTTCTTTTTCTCGAAATACGTGTTGGTAAGCTTTCGCTTTAACCACTTTTCATCTTTATCCGTGACGAAAGTCATGATGACTTTTTCAATCTTGAAAATAGCTTTGATGACGATAGTCGTGAATAACGATTGTTATAACATTATAGAAGAATGTTTCAATGATTGAAATGTAGAGTTGAGATTATGTAACCAACTATGGATATAATCATATATAGTGTGTTCGCACATTAGTATATGAATCCATGTGCCGGAAACCAATTGTATGCACTTGTGCATGCGACATTGATAAAGAAGACAGGTTGGGTACGCGTACTCACGGAAGTTTTCGAACCGAAAATTTCTGCTGAGTTTTCAAATTCAAATCCGGTTAGCTAAGGTACACGTACTCAAGCTGGTTATTTCTCAAGTCGGAAGTTCATGAACTTAAAACAATAAATCAATAAGGAATGCAATCTTTGCAAACCATGGATATATTTTTCATGAATTGATTCAAGTGAATCAAACCGATTTTGTTTCAATTGTGTCTATGAATAAAGACCTAAGCAATTGAACAACTCTATCAACTAGTTCTTATGATTCATTTGAACTAGTTATGAGAAAGATGATTATGGTTGATATGAAAGTACTCATATGGCTAACCTCGGTTAACTATTTGTGAACCAACCAAGTGTACACGTTTAGGTACGGTTACTCAAACCTAAATGAAACACATTTCATTTGTGTATGACAAGCTAAGTTTCGATCTACGGTTGAAAGATATTATCTTGGAGAAATCAGGATTTTCATCTAATAGTGAATATTGAATGCTTTGTTACCAAGGTAACTTAGAATGCGAACCCTGATTTGAAAACTATAAAAAGGAGACATCTAGCATCTGGAAAAACTAATCCCCACACCTCCTGTGTGATACTAGTTAGTTTGCTAGAGTCGATTCTCCTTTAGCCTTAGTGTAGATGGTGGATTTTTAACAAAGGGAAAAAACCGTAAAATGATGAGGCATGTTTTTGACACGGCTTTCAGGCATGCAACAATTCATATTTTACGAATCCATGATGAATATTTTTTCAAAAAGCCTCCACCAGTTGAGCGTTCGATCCCTGGAATTTCGTCGTGACCTCTATGCAGAATAAAGTATTTGGGCGGTTCTCCGTAGATTGAGAGCTTAACGCCTTCAGGACGTAGGTGATACTCACTGTTACCTGACTGCAGGAGAGAGACCCACCTCCACATAGAAGAATAATTGCGCAGCGGACGCCTTCAGGACGTCGGTGACACTCACCGTTCCCTGAATATGTGGAGAGACTGTGCATAGATTCAGGCGGTTCTCCGTAGATTGAGAACACTAACGCCTTCAGGTCGTAAACAACATTGTGACTCCTTGATTATGCATCATTCAGAATAGATATGACGCTTTAACTGGCTAATATCTTATCTGCAATAGATTAATCCTGCCGTGACATTCACTACTGAATTCCCAGAATAATCTATTATTGCTCATATTCCATGGTCGAATCCACGGACTGATCCCATGGAATGGCAATAATGATTTCTCCTATTCCATGGTAGAATCCACGTCCTGATCCCATGGAACGGCAATAACAATTGCTCCTATTCCATGGTCGAATCCACGGCTTGATCTCATAGAATGGCAATAAAACAACGGTGCTATCTCATTACTCCGATTTCATGATCGAATCCACTGATCTCATGAAATGGTAATAGATAATCTTAATTACTCCGATTCTATGGTCGAATCAACGATCCCATAAGATGGTAATGCTTGTTTTATTATTCTAAATTATTAGTCGAATCCACAACTGATACTGCGAATTAATAATGAACAACTATTCATTTTTATTACTCAGTTTCATGGATTATTATCCACTGAATTCATAGATTAGTAATAGATACTCAACAACCGGGCATCTGCACCATCACTGAGTAAGCCCCACAAAAATGGTGCGAGTGTACTCGACAATTATGCACGACTGAGCACCCGAATGCACGAACGAGTGTCCAAAAATATGAAATATGAGGAATCATTCGCAAAACAGGAGAAACCAATAAATATTAATAAAATAATAAGAGGCGCCCAAGGCCGGGCCCACCAGCCGGCCGGCCGGCCGTGCCCTAGCCATGGTCGGTCCGTGCCTCTCCCATTATTTTCCTTATTTTTTGTTATTTCGTGAACTCACGAAAACTCCTTGGTTTTAGCAACTTTCCTTGTTTTTGCAAAACCCGTGAATTCTCCATAACTTCGTGGATTCACGAAATAATATTATAAAACAAGGAGAGGTATGCGGGACCGGGCAACGTAACCGGCCGGCCATGCCTAAACCGTGGCCGGTCCCATACCTCACAATCCTTAGCTTTTTATAATTATTATTCCCTAATCTCACGAAACCCTCCGTTTCAACAAAAACTCGTGGATTCTCCATAACTTCAAGGATTCATGAAAAATAATAAAATAGGGAAAGGTGTGCGGGACCGGGCAACCTAGCCGTCCGGTCATGCCCTAGCCATGGTCGGTCCCACGCTTTGCAATTCCGAATCTTGCATAATTATTATTTTCCTCAATTCATGAAACTCCTGGGTTTGAGCAAAATTCATGATTTCTCCATATTTTCTCAAATATTGCTCAAATCACGAAAAACCAAAAGCCAACATAGTCACACGACTGGCTAGCCTCTCACGGAAATTTTAATATTAAAACACTTTTATTTTAATATTTTCAAAATATTGATGAATTGAGCATACATGCTCATTCAGACAAAAAACGAGAATTCTCAGTCAAGATGAAACTCTTCTGAAAATTCACGATATTGCTCGAACGCGCATCAGAAAATACTGAAACCCTCAGTATGGAAACACGGACACCACGGAAATGCATGCCTTCATGACCGACCAGAGTCATTCCTAGGTCTTGCACAAAGCCGGTCTCACAGGTTTTCATAATTCTGACCTAATTTGCTCAATTGCTCATACTGGGCCCGAACTCTCTCCAACCAACTGGGGGATTCTCCAAATGACCAACAACTGGTCCGTGACCACCAAGAGCCGGTCCCATGCTCTCTTGGTCGGTCCTCATCTCTCATACCTAGGTTTTATCACCTAATGCTGAATCCAGCAATATTTCAATAAATGATGAAACCTGCATTTAATCATCGTTCTTTCACCAACTCTCAAACTGAGAACCCTGGTGCGTGCTCACTCGAGCATGGGCACCCCATGGACGCTCATCATCCCATGTGGTCGGTCCCTCCTCACTCATGACCAATTTTCAGCAATTCACCAATTGATGAAGGATTGAAAAATTAGGGTTTCGAACAAACGCTCCACGAATCACCATTCTGAGCAAGTTCAAACACAAAATAATGTTGATTCAGCAACATCCAAATTAATAATATTCGGTAATTCACCAATATTTTTGATTAATATTTTATTGGGTCACGACCAGTAAATAATTCGTCGAATTGAGCAATACTTGCTCAGTTGCTCGAATATTGATCCAACCATCAATGTTCAGTAATTCATCAGTTTTGTTGAATTGAGCAACACTTGCTCAGTTGCACGCCAAAATGATCAAATTCGTCGAATTGAGCAATACTTGCTCAATTGCTCGATAAACTCTCAATATTCAGCAATTTTTCGAGTTGAGCAATACTTGCTCAGTCTCTTTTTAGTCAGTAATTCATTGACATCTCATAGAACTACATGTTCAATCCATGAATCACTGAGCATTCACCACTTATGCTCGATTCAACAAAACTAGACTCACAGTCTAAATCAGTCAACAACTGACTAACTAATACACATCTACCTTGCAGACTCCACGATTCGTGAAATATCAATCACGTCACAAATGGGAGGATATCACTTAGGGTTTTGGTCTGGAGGTCTACGACACGTGGATTCATCCACAACGAGAAGTGTGCATAAGTCGTGTAAACGGTTAAAGGAGTTAGCAAAGTAGTGGGTGCACGATCAGTCAAGTCTCCGCACGACATGGAACTGACTTTACCACGATCTCACACTTTCCTACTCTTTATCTCCCACTTTCCCATTCTTTCACTCAAGAAACCGTCACACTTACATGGATCAGTGGTACATCATTCTTGCAATATAAATAAGTCTAAATCGAGGATATCAGGATATCATCAATCATCGATAATCATCATTGTCCGTCAAAAACTCGATATAAACTTATTCACAGAACTCAACTTCAGTAGTTCAGCAATATTACAGAAACCTTCAACACACTCACAATCCTTGATCATCACTGATCCCACACAACTCTCAGCTTCCCTCCTACAGATCAACCCATCTCCCTCTTTGCGACCGAATTGACTCTGGAACGGCCATTGTCTTGGTTTAGGCCGGAGTCATACAGATTGATTTCCCGAATCTAAGCACCCCTTTGCAGCGGTGCATCTGTGTGAGGTTCAGCAGTTCGCTCGGTTGAGGAGTCTCGACAGCACGCTCGACTCTCCACTTTCCTAGAAAACCAGCAAACCGTTTTTCCCCATCACAGATTGGCGACCACAGTGGGAGATTAATCTCTCGGTTGCAATCTCACATTTTCGCAAAATGGTTGATCTTAGGTCAGGTTCAGTTACAAATCCTAACGCGAACATCGCTAGCACTAGCAACAACGGTGGTATTCCAGAAACCATTCCTGCTTACAACAATAGTGGTGATAATACTCCTCCTCACACCAACAACGAAAATCAACCTCTCTTCGGCCGACGTCCTGAGGAAGTCAGGAGAATCCACCTACCGTAGATGATCTCATGAAGGTGCAAGGGACTCTCGCCAAAAATCAGATTGACATGGCCACCACTCAGAAAGAGTGTGCAATTATCTCAAAACTCCCACTGACAAGATGTCAGGGAAAGCTCAGGAGAAAGGAAAATCCAAAGAAACATCTCCGGCCGCTGGTCCTGAAGTCATTCTGATCCATGTAGTAGATGATGATGAAGTCCACAAGGCTGCAGATAACCCGCCAACAAAGAAACCTGCAGGCTTCATCACTCGTGAGGACATGAAACGCTTCATGGAGGATCGAGGAAAAGACAACACCATCTGTCCACCGTCATCAACCTCCATATCCTGCTGCTACTCAAATAATTCCTCTCCCAAAGAGCTACACTTCCCCAACGTCCACACTATACAACGGAACAGGGAACGCTCGAGAACACGTGATTCATGGAGGCACCAGGAGAGCATGAACACAGCGGAATGATCCCAATCTACAAGCCTTGCTGGAGAATCTGCGATTCCAGACTTTCTCAGAACTCCATGGAGCAGCCAAGCGATCAACAATGCTTTACTAGAAAGAGCAAAGTCTGCAAGGTCGAGGAATCTCGAAGCATCCGACGCCTAGTCAACAATCAGTACAATCTCCATCGCCTTCCACAAATGTTGTTGCAGAAAGGAGCAAACAGAAAGTCGAATCACAGCGCAAGCACGCTTCTCTAGCTCCTCCGAAATCACCAAAAAAGGGGTAGTCAAATCCGGGATGCACAAGCTCCAACTCAAAATGCAGATCCAGCAGAACCTGATTTCCCTTTCTCCATCGAAGAGGTGATCGAACTACTGGATGTCTGGATCCAGGATGGTGCAATCAAGCTGCCATATGTCAGAAAAGAACCAACTGAAGAAGAAATGGAGAACCCTCGCTACTGCCGTTTCCATAGGTTCGTCAATCATCCCACCAGCGACTGCAGGATCTTGAAGCGCATATTCAAGGAAAAAGTCGGATCTGGGGAACTTAACTTGGGGACTGAAAGAGTACACAGAGACCCTCTTCCAGTCAGAACTTTCACAATCTCCGAACAACCAGTCAAAGAAGCAGTTCAGTCAGGCATGTATGCGAATTGCTTTATCTGTCAAAGGCTCAAAAGGGAGACATGTTCACGGATTTGAACCATATTCTAGAAGTGCCTCCAGAACCTCCCGCCACAGACAAGGAGATGCATGACTGGGGACTTCTTACCACAGTCCATCTTAGAGGAAATGAATTCAAAAGAATGTTGATCGATGCTGACACCACCATCAACATCATTCCACTGAAATCCCTCAGAGTCATAGGCATCAGTCGACAAGAAGCTACTCATGCACCCATCTCAATCAGAGAGCATGAAGGAACACTCAGAGATGCTTATGTCTACATCACTCTCAAGGTGAAAATACGTTCAACCTGAACATATAAAAAGTTTCACATAATCAGGAAAATCCAAGATATGACGCGATAGCATGGACCCATGCTGAAAACATGACTACAAACAGAGCGTCTTTTGTTGCACATCTCTCCAACAAAGAAAGTTCTGATCCAGAATATTTGGCGGACGTTCCATCATCAGATTACTTGGAGGAAATTCGAACTCTGATGAGGTTGAAACAATAACCTGCGAAAGATACATAGAAATTCATTAAGAGGTTTCATATTCAGGCAAGTCTCATTCCTTCCATGTCTATGTCTTTCATTCCCTCACATGTTATTCTAGCATGGGGACTCAATTCATCTAGCATCTTTACTATTACAAGATGCTATGAGTGGGTAATCTCACTCCAGCAATATTTTACCAAGTGGTTGAACCTGACACCGTTTCGAATCGAGCATCTCACTGTGACATTCACCACTGAGAGATGACGGAAGCATGGCAAAGAATACTTTGGGAATTTCTCCATAGACTTGCAGGAATGTCCACGAGTGCCACAAAATCAGAAACCTCTGATGTCTGCACAAGTGTTGAATCCTTCGCAGCGGAATGCTGAATCGACAGAAGATACACGGAGCCGAGACGATCAAGCATAAGACATTCGACGCTTCAGCGCTCAAGCACATAAGAAGCCTTCGAATTGTACTCCCAATCAAAGAGTACACCTTCAATAATAACGCCTCTAGCTTCAGCACAATATCTCGACGTGACACACCGGTTCAACACCGACACGATCAAAGTATAGCTGAATTACAATCGATAATCCTTCACTATTTCATGATAAGACTTCTGAAGTAGATGCAACACCGTTCATCAATGAATGCTACAAACTCCTTTAACTCTGCTAAGTGGATGAGGGATGCATTGGGGACTTGATTTTATTGGAAATATCAATTCAATATATTTCAAAAAATGTTATCCACATAACAAGTCATTGCAACCTAATGTGATTCCATGAAACGTCGTCAAACGGAACCTCTCTATATCAAAAGCCCATGCACGACTGGGGAACTTCCTCTCTTCACCAATCATATCTAGAATGAAGACTGTTGCTGCTATTTACCGCGCAACAACATCGATTCCATGATGATTCCACTTCACATTAAAGTCATAACAGGAGGATTTGGGTTGAAATCCTAATACACCTTCATCTTAGGAATGGTCAACTCACCAATTAGTTCGTGCATGCTCATTGGACGGAAGAGCATAGACTATCATCTTCGGTCTCTGTATCAACTCCAATCATAGTATCGGCATCAGCATGTGGAGGAAATCTATTCATGGTCTCAACATCAACAAGAATTTATGGAGAACTTCCAGTTGTAATCTCAACATCACTCTCGGGCGCAACATCCAGCTTCATCAACTATCCATTCTCTAGGGATCATACTTCTTCAAGCCCTAATGATTCATATCAAGATGTGTAAACATGAAAACATGCTAACATGAATGTCTTCCCAAATCTTGCCCGGCAGACGGGCACAAAACCAAAATCTTCTACAAGATGTTCTCATCGCCTCTACAAGTGAGATACGACATGCTCCAGGCCATGGGTTTACAAAAACGTACCAATGGGTGAGGAATGGGACAATACTTCCTCAATGAAAGATGTTCATCTATGATTTTTTTACAACATACCAAAATGGCGCATCAATCGGGCATACGAGCTGAAAGATATGGTCTTTACCGTCAGGTCTACGACATCTGAAAAATTTGTACGGGACTACAAATTAGAAATGTGCACGCTTATTTGTCTGACCTATACAACTCCAAATTAAGTTATTATTTTCTTATATGATAACTCAGTCTATTAGCTTCAAAAGTTGGGGTCAAGCATCGAATTCCGACGTCGTATGAGGTTCCTGCAGCTTCCAGAGCATACAACATGCAAGCAGCAATTTTTAGACGGGATTCATAACCTCCACAGTCAATCGATGTCCACCAGGTCCTTCCGCTAAATCCTTCATCAAGGTACCTTCAACTTCGAATACCTAGGTCTTTACATCAATTTTTCTACCTGGGTCCTCTATCTAGGTCTCACCAGAAGAAGGGAAAACGAAAGGGAGAGACTTGACAAAATACTGGGGACTGACGGTCCACTGGTCAAGATGATCGATTTCACAATCCAAAACCAATCAAGAAATCAAAACCAAAATAAAACCTCGCATCTCTCAGAAGTCCAAGGTTCAAGATATCATGGAAAGAAAACTAAAGAAAGTCAGCAAAATAAGATTTCTGCTTTTCTGCATCCTCCAAGACTTGCAAAGCAGCTTTCTCCGCCTCCAGCTTCTTGGTCAGCTCAGCAGCTTCATCCATCTTCTTCAACACGGAATCACTGGTGGTGAAAGGAGTGTCACCTTATACTGCTTTCCTGATAGCATCAATCTTTTGACGAAGCCACTTCAGATTGAAACCAAGTTCTTCAGCTTTCTTTAAGTTGTACTCCCAATCAAAGAGTACATCCCGGGTGACAGTATTTATAGCTGTGATACGGTTATCATTTATAACACGCAAGATGACTTCTACTTGCCTCGTCAAGAAATAGCTATGCTCCGGATCCTTGGTAACGACGATGTGCCAATACATCTTCCACGGTTTCTTGTACATAGCAGCATATCCAATGGGAACGCTAAATCCACCAAGAAACCTGTGATGGGAGTATCTCACCTAATGGAGGAGTAAAATCAGTCCCTGCGTTGAGATACTCATGCACTATTATCCGGTTCTCAGTCGCTAGAACATTGTCAGCAATCATAGGAACAACTTCGGTTGGAGCAGCTTCTTCCATTCTCGATTCGGGTTCCACCATCTCACGCACAATTGGAGTTTCAGTCACCTCCACGACATCAACAACAAGTTTTACATGACCTTGAGGTACAGGGATGGAGGTCTCATTATCAACGTCTCCATGGTTGCTCAAGTCATCATTGTTGGATCCATTATTCCTAACTTCAGCATTTGGCACCTAATGTGAAGATTACATGGGATTAGAATGATTCAAGCGTGGAAGCCCAACACAACCATAAAATCTAGCATGTAAGTGAACTAATATCATCTAAGTTCTTTACTATGCATCTAAAACATGAGCAAGTAGTGTAGAAGCCATGAAACACGTTTTTCAGACAAGCTCATCTGAAGAGATTCTACACTGCCCTATATTAAACTACGAACTGGGAGCAATTGGTAAGGAATTTAAGGTTGGGTCATATACCATTCTCTTCGTATGAATGTTTTCTACAACATATCCAAATTTCATAGCAATCGTATGAACGAGCTAACAGATGTGGCCAAAACATCGAACAACATGCAACCTGGAAAAGTTCTGAAGGTCTCCTGGAAGTTCACTATTTCGCCTTTTTCAGGCCCTAAAAATGCTCAAAATTCAAAAAGCTTCTTTGATAAATCTTGGAAATTTCCTGGGCTTGAAGATACATATGCATACCACGAAAATAAGATTTCGGACGAGGATTCTACAGCGTTTCTAGTAAAATCTGAAGTCTGAAATTTTCTGGTGACGTATTTCGGCAAAGTTATCCATAAATTTACATGGATTATCATTCATTCATTCAGAAATCAACAATTTCATACTTCTATGAATAAATTAAAGGAGATATACTTACTAAGGGAGTCTCTAAATCATTTGAAGGCTCGGCAATACCGGGAACTCCATTGGCAACGCCGTTATCTCCATTCGGTTCGGGATTTCGGGAATTCTCCATATTCCCATGTCCCAAAGAAGAGCACGCTTCATCAACATGCTGCTTATCTACAATGATTTCTTCCTGAATTGATCAACAACAATTATTATTGTTTCATTCAAGGAAATGCGCACAAAAAAAAAACTTACATCGACTTCTTCATCAGTGCTGGATTCCTGAATTTTGCCCGGGAACAAGTTGAAGACCGTCAATCGATGGAGAAAAAGTCTGAAAAGAAATAACAAACCTTAGTCTCGTGATCCTAATTACACGGTCAAATTCATGACACAAGGAGCGCTAACAACTCACCAAAGAAACGGCTGGGGACTGCACGTCATTTGCTAACCTCTTGTAGTCCTTACTTCTGGGTTCTCCGCTCCCGTAGTCTTTCTTCCATTTCTGTGGAGTCTACATTGATCTGGGATTTCACTATACGATCATCCTGTGGTAAAGCTAATAAAATAACCAGAAGTACAACTCGGTATGAAGGATCTCTCACCATCACTCAGAGGTCCCAGGAGTACCATTTCTTAAAGTTTCATCCGTAGAGATGTCATCCCTGGAAACGTCGTCTTTGAAAGTGTCATCATGGGAGTCAGTCATTCTTGCAAAGTGGTTGTGACAGATGCATAACATTCAGTGCATCATTCATACAAAGCGCAGGATTCAACAAAACAATGAATCATAGAATAGAGATGCTCACATCAGCGTCTGCAAAAATGGTAATCCCCAACTCTTACCTATTTTACGATTTCACTAGACTTTAGTGATGACATGAAACTTCGAAAACTTGCTCACTCCTTCAAACCTGCGAAGACGAGCAAAACTTATCATTCTAGAGTCAACACTGACTTTTCACAAAACTATGAATAGTTCACATAACCTTTCATGTGAACATTCGCCGATTTTCTACATGTGTGCATACATTATAAAATTACCAAACTCATACATACATTATTTCATCACATATACAATTGTTTTCTTTCAGCAATTGCTCAAAAATCATAAATTGATTTTCATAAAACCGTGAACAACCCACGTAAATTTTACTATCCACTGATTTTCCAAAATTGGACAAATGTCCATTCTATAATTGTGAAAACTCAGACATTATTTCACCATGTATGATTCTCTACTTTCAACAGTTGTTCAAAATCAAAACATTGATTTTACAGAAAATATTTTTAATGTGAAACTCACGTAAATTTGAAAATATATATTTTGCTCCCTTGTGCGAGCATCCGTCTTTAAAACAAGAGCATATTTTCAAAAATAAATTTTTTCATGAAAGCTCATAGATAAAATTTTATGTCATTAGACTCAGGTCTATTTTGTTTGTTTCTTAAACTAACGAACGAACGTCTGTTCCTAAAACAAGGATTTCCTTTTTTTGGACGAGCCCATAAACGCTAAACTGACCAAAACTGGACTTTCAACATACCAAATCATCTATGCTTCATCTCCATGATCACGGAATCACACTCTATCATACCATCAGGGTCCTCACCCAAACATTTGCTCGTACATGACACCATTGGAGCAAATCGAGGATTCTGACGATACCTTTGTAGACAGAGTTCAACCACTGATCTCGTCGACTGAAAATCACCATTTAATGCTTACTGTGGAACATGACTGTTCTTCACTAAGCAAGGGACTTAATGTAGATGGTGGATTTTCAACAAAGGGAAAAAACCGTAAAATCATGAGGCATGTTTTTGACACGGATTTAAGGCATGCAACGATTCATATTTTACGAAGCCATGATGAATATATTTTCGAAATGCCTCCACCAGCTGAGCGTTCGATCCCTGGCATTTCATCGTGAACTCTATGCAGAATAAAGTATTTGGGCGGTTCTCCGTAGATTGAGAGCTTAACGCCTTCAGGATGTCGGTGATACTCACTGTTACCTGACTGCAGGAGAGAGACCCACCTCCACAGAATAATTGCGTGGCGGACGCCTTCAGGACGTCGGTGACACTCACCGTTCCCTGATTATGTGGAGAGACTGTGCATAGATTCAGGCGGTTCTCCGTAGATTGAGAACACTAACGCCTTCTGGTCGTAAACAACATTGTGACTGCCTGACTATGCATCATTCAGAATAGATATGACGCTTTAACTGGATAATATCTTTTCTTCAATAGATTAATCCTGTCGTGACATTCACTACTGAATTCCCAGAATAATCTATTATTGCTCATATTCCATGGTCGAATCCACGGCCTGATCCCATGAAATGGCAATAATAATTGCTCCTATTCCATGGTCGAATCCACGTCCTGATCCCATGGAACGGCAATAACAATTGCTCCTATTCCATGGTCGAATCCACGGATTGATCTCATAGAATGGCAATAAAACAACCGCGCTATCTCATTACTCCGATTTCATGATCGAATCCACTGATCTCATGAAATGGTAATAGATAATCTTAATTCCTCCGATTCTATGGTCGAATCCACGATCCCATAAGATGGTAATGCTTGTTTTATTATTCTGAATTCGTAGCTGAATCCACAGCTGATCCTGCAAATTAATAATGAACAACTATTCATTTTTATTACTCAGTTTCATGGATTATTCTCCACTGAATTCATATATTAGTAATAGATACTCAACAACCGTGCATATGGACCATCACTGAGTAAGCCCCACAAAAATGGTGCGAGTGTACTCGACAATGATGTACGACTGAGCACCCGGATGCACGAACGAGTGTCCAAAAATATGAAATAATGAGGAATCCTTCGCAAAACAGGAGAAAACAATAAATATTAATAAAATAATAAGAGGCGCCCAAGGCCGGCGTGCCCTAGCCGTGGTCGGTCCGTGCCTCTCCCATTATTTTCCTTATTTTTTGTTATTTCGTGAACTCACGAAAACTCCTTGGTTTTAGCAACTTTCCTATTTTTTGCAAAACCTGTGAATTCTCCATAACTTCATGGATTCACGAAATAATATAATAAAATAAGGAGAGGTGTGCGGGACCGGAAACCTAACTGGCCGTCCATGCCTAAGCCGTGGCCGGTCCCACACCTCACAATCCTTAGCTTTTTATAATTATTATTCCCTAATCTCACGAAACTCCTCCGTTTTAACAAAAACTCGTGGATTCTCCATAACTTCAAGGATTCATGAAAAATAATAAAATAGGGAAAGGTGTGCGAGACCGGGCAACCTAGCCGTCCGGCCATGCCCTAGCCATGGTCGGTCCCACACCTCGCAATCCCTAATCTTGCATAATTATTATTTTCCTCAATTCATGAAACTCCCGGGTTTGAGCAAAATTCATGATTTCTCCATATTTTCTCAAATATTGCTCAAATTACGAAAAACCAAAAGCCAACATAGTCACACGACTGGCTAGCCTCTCACGGAAATTTTAAATATTAAAACACTTTCATTTTAATATTTTCAAAATATTGATGAATTGAGCATACATGCTCATTCCAACAAAAATCGAGAATTCTCAGTCAAGATGAAACTCTTCTGAAAATTCACGATATTGCTCGAACACGCATCAGAAAATACTGAAACCCTCAGTATGGAAACACGGACACCACGGAAACACGTGCACGCTTTCATGAGCGACCAGGGTCATTCCTAGGGATTTCACAAGGCCGGTCCCACACGTTTTCATAATTCTGACCTAATTTGCTCAATTGCTCATACTGGGCACGAACTCTCTCCAACCAACTGGGGGATTCTCCAAATGACCAACAACTAGTCCCGTGACACCAAGAGCCGGTCCCATGCTCTCTTGGTCGGTCCTCATCTCTCATACCTAGGTTTTATCACCTAATGTTGAATCCAGCATTATTTCAATAAATGATGAAACCTGCATTTAATCATCGTTCTTTCACCAACTCTCAAACTGAGAACCCTGGTGCGTGCTCACACGAGCACTGGGTACCCATGGACGCTCATCATCCCATGTGGTCGGTCCCTCCTCACTCATGACCAATTTTCAGCAATTCGCCAATTGATGAAGGATTGATAAAAAAATTAGGGTTTCGAACAAACGCTCCACGAATCACCACTTTGAGCAAGTTCAAACACAAAATAATGTTGATTCAGCAATCAACATCCAAATTAATAATATTCGGTAATTCACCAAAATTTTTGATTAATATTTTATTGGGTCACGGTACCAGTAAATAATTCGTCGAATTGAGCAATACTTGCTCAGTTGATCGGATATTGATCCAACCAATAATGTTCAGTAATTCATCAGTAGTTTGTTGAATTGAGCAACACTTGCTCAGTTGCACGCCAAAATTATCAAATTCGTCGAATTGAGCAATATTTGCTCAATTGCTCGACAAACTCTCAATATTCAGCAATTCGTCGAGTTGAGCAATACTTGCTCAGTCGCTCTCTAGTCAGTAATTCATTGACATCTCTGAGAACTACATGTTCAATCCATTAATCACTGAGCATTCACCACTTATGCTCGATTCAACAAAACTAGACTCACAGTCTAAATCAGCCAACAACTGACTAACTAATACACGTCTGCCTTGCAGACTCCATGATTCGTGAAATATCAATCACGTCACAAATGAGGGGATATCACTTAGGGTTTTGGTCTGGAGATATACGACACGTGGATTCATCCACAACGATAAATGTGCGTAAGTCGTGTAAACGGTTGAAGGAGTTAGCAAAGTAGTGGGTGCACGACTAGTCAAGTCTCCGCACGGCATGAAACTGACTTTACCACGATCTCCCACTTTCCAACTCTTTCACTCAAGAAACCGTCACACTTACAGGGATCAGTGGTACATCATTCTTGCAATATAAATAAGTCTAAATCGAGGACATCAGGATATCATCAATCATCGATTATCATCATTATCCAACAACTCGATATAAACTTATTCACAGAACTCAACTTCAGCAGTTCAGCAATATTGCAGAAACCTTCAACGCACCCACAATCCTTGATCATCACTGATCCCACACAACTCTCAGCTTCCCTCCTACAGATCAACCCATATCCCTCTTTGGGACTGAAATGACTCTGGAACGGCCATTGTCTTGGTTTTGGCTGGAGTCATACAAATTGATTTCCCGAATCTAAGCACCCCCTTTGCAGCGGTGCATCTGTGTGAGGTTCAGCAGTTCGCTCGGTTGAGGAGTCTCGACAGCACGCTCGACTCTCCACTTTCCTAGAAAACCAGCAAACCGTTTTTCCCCATCCACAGATTGGCGACCACAATGGGATATTAATCTCTCGGTTGCAATCTCACATTTTCGCAAAATGGTTGATCTTAGGTCAGGTTCAGTTACAAATCCTAACGCGAACATAGCTAGCACTAGCAACAACGGTGGTATTCCATAAACCATTCATGCTTACAACAATAGTAGTGATAATACTCCTCCTCACACCAACAACGAAAATCAACCTCTCTTCGGCCGACGTCCTGAGGAAGTCAGAAAGAATCCACCTACCGTAGATGATCTCATGAAGGTGCAAGGGACTCTCGCCAAAAATAAAATTGACATGTCCACCACTCAGAAAGAGTTGTGCAATTATCTCAAAACTCCCACTGACAAGATGTCAAGGAAATATCAAGAGAAAATAAAATCCAAAGAAACATCTCCGGTCGCTGGTCTTGAAGTTATTCTGATCCATGTAGTAGATGATGATGAAGTCCACAAGGCTGCAGATAACCCTCCAACAAAGAAACCTGCGGCTTCATCACTCGTGAGGACATGAAACGCTTCATGGAGGATCAAGGAAAAGACAAGACACCATCTGTCCACCGTCATCAACCTCCATATCCTTCTGCCACTCAAATAATTCCTCTCCAAAGAGCTACACTTCCCCAACGTCCACACTATACAACGGAACAGGGAACGCTCGAGAACACGTGATTCATGGAGGCACCAAGAGAGCATGAACACATCGGAATGATCCCAATCTACAGAGCCTTGCTGGAGAATCTGCGATTCTAGACTTTCTCAGAACTCCATGGACAGCCAAGCGATCAACAATGCTTTACTAGAAAGAGAAAAGTCTGCAAGGTCGAGGAATCTCGAAGCATTCGACGCCTAGTCAAAAATCATTACAATCTCCAGCCTTCCACAAATGTTGTTGCAGAAAGGAGCAAACAGAAAGTCGAATCACAGCGCAAGCACGCTTCTCTAGCTCCTCAGAAATCACCAAAAAAGGGGTAGTCAAATCCGGGATGCACAAGCTCCAAATATAAATAAGTGTCACACTTACAGGGATCAGTGGTACATCATTCTTGCAATATAAATAAGTCTAAATCGAGGACATCAGGATATCATCAATCATCGATTATTATCATTATCCGTCAACAACTCGATAGAAACTTATTCACAGAACTCAACTTCATCAGTTCAGCAATATTGCAGAAACCTTCAACACACCCGCAATCCTTGATCATCACTGATCCCACACAACTCTCAGCTTCCCTCCTATTGATCAACCCATCTCCCTCTTTGCGACCGAATTGACTCTGGAACGGCCATTGTATTAGTTTAGGCCGGTGTCATACAGATTGATTTCCCGAATCTAAGTACCCCCTTTGCAGCGGTGCATCTGTGTGAGGTTTAGCAGTTCGCTCGGTTGAGGAGTCTCGACAGCACGCTCGACTCTCCACTTTCCTAGAAAACCAGCAAACTGTTTTCCCCCATCCACACTTAGGTTTCTTCCCGAGACCCTGTAGGTCAACGACTGAAAGACTTCACTGGGATTATGAAGCCAGACGAAACTACTTCTCTTGTAGTTGAGCGATCTGATCTTGCCATTTTCTAACGTAAGAGTTGAATTGAATAATTGGATTGAGATTATATCTCCGATAGGGAAAAATAAAAAAAAATCACAAACATCTTCGTCTCATCGTTTGTGATTCCACAACATCTTGTTTCGCTACCATATGATTAAGATTGTTGTGAGGTGATTGATAATACGAGGCTATTCTTCGGGAATATAAGTACGGATTATCAATTAGTTCCTGTTCACCTTGATTTATCAAAAGACGGAAGAAAAACTCTTAGGTGTATCTGTGGGAGACAGATTTACCTATCATAGACTTTTCTGTGTGATACAGATTTGTTTATTAAAGTCTTCGACTTTGGGTCGTAGAAACTCTTGGTTGTGGGTGAGATCAGCTAAGGAAATCAAGTGCGTAGTATATCCTGCTGGGATCAGAGACGTAAGGAGCTCAAATGTACCTTGAATCAGTGTAAGATTAATTAGGGTTCAACTACAGTCCAGACCGAAGTTAGTTTGTAGTAGGCTAGTGTCTGTAGCGGCTTAATACAGTGTGGTGTTCAACCTGGACTAGGTCCCGAGGTTTTTATGCATTTGCGGTTTCCTCATTAACAAAAATTCTGGTGTCTGCGTTATTTATGTTAGAGCACTGCTCGGTCGAACGCACATGCGTTGCTATCTCAAGCATTTTTGTCAATGTTAATGATCAAAACTATAAGTCTTGATTTCTAGTCTACTATAGCTAAGTCTCGGACTATGATAAAAAGTGTAGTTGAGCTCAAGAACTCCATGGCGATCATCATACAAGATGAAGAACTACTCAAGGAACTGGTGGAACTTCATCGACTAAAAGGTATGTGGAGACTTGAACTTATCTATCACTCAAAAGTCTATCTACTCTATCTCCTATCTTGAGACAAAAGTCGTTTTGCTATATAGACTTTGATTATACACATTTGCTATTTTGAGCCGAGTTTATCTCGCCTATCTTTTTCTCGAAATATGTGATGGTAAGCTTTCACTTTGGCCAAGTTCATCTTTACCTAGTGACGAAATTCATGTTATGTTTCAATCACTTTGAAAATGGCTTTGATGAAAAGTGTTTTGTGAATAACAACTATATAACGTCCTCTAAGGATGTTTCAATGATTGAAATGAGAGTTTAGATTATATAACCATGTTGGATATAAGTATTGTGTGGAAACACATATATGTGTAAGTCCTTATTCCTTGAACCAAAGTATGCGTACTTTGTTGATCAGGGAAACCGAAAAAGAGCTGTGAACTCAGCCCGCGAACTGGCGGAGGTTCTCATCCCGAGAATATCTGCTGGAGTTTGTGAACTCCTTCTTGGAACTTAAGTCCGTGAACTAAGTCTACGAATTTGAAATGGTTATATCTAAAGATGATTATTTGTGAACTTATATTTATATAAACTAAGGAATGAAAATTGCAACCGTGGCTATAAAGTTCATAAATCGATTCGAGTGAATCAAATCGTTTTTGCTTCAATTGTGTCTTGTAGAGTTATATAAGATTTATACAATTGAATAACTCTCTAACTAGTTCATTTGAGTCATTTGAACTAGTTATGATGAAGAAGAATATGGTTGATATGAAAGTGCTCATATGGCTAACCATTTGGTTAACTACTGTTGAACCAACAAATGTACATGTTTTGGTACGGTTACACAAACCTAAAAACGTGCATTTCATTTGTGTGTAACAAGCTAAGTTTCCGATCCAACGGTTGAAAGATATTAGCTTAATCTAATAAGGTTTTCATCTAATGGTGAATATTGAATGCTTTGTTACTAAACTAACATTGATTGCAAACCCTGATTTGAAAGACTACATAAGGGAGAACTCTAGCAACCGGGAAACCTAATCCCCACACCTCTTGTGTGATATTAGTTGTATTAGATAGAGTCGATTCTCCTTTAACATTAGGGTTCTTCTTGTAAACCAGGTTAACGACTTAAATACTTCATTGGGATTGTGAAGCCAGACCGATACTACTTTCTCGTAGTTGTGTGACTGATCTTGCATATTCTATCGTGTTGAGTACAATCGTAACGATTGGCTTGAGATTAATATCTCCGATAGGCAAGATATAAAAGTAGTCACAAACATCTTCGTCTCATCATTTGTGATTCCACAATATCTTCTTTCGCCGCGTCGATTAAGATTATTGTGAGGTGATTGATAATACAAGGACGTTCTTCGGGAATATAAGTCTGGGTTATCAATTGGTTCTTGTTCACCTTGATTTATCCAAAAGACGAAACAAAACTTGTAGGTATTTCTGTGGGAGACAGATTTCTCTATTACCGTAGACTTTATTTTGTGATACAGATTTGTTTATTAAAGTCTTTCGAATTTGGGTCGTAGCAACTCTTAGTTGTGGGTGAGATCAACTAAGCGAATCAAATGCGTAGTATCCTGCTGGGATCAGAGACGTAAGGAGCGCAACTGTACCTTGGATCAATGTGAGATTGATTGGGGTTCAACTACAGTCCAGGCCGAAGTTAGTTTGTAGTAGGCTAGTGTCTGTAGCGTCTTAATACAGTGTGTGTTCAATCTGGACTAGGTCCCGGGGTTTTTCTGCATTTGTGGTTTCCTCGTTAACAAAATTCTGGTGTCTGTGTTATTTCTTTTTCGCATTATATTTTGTTATATAATTGAAATATCACAGGTTGTGCGTTAGAATCAATCAATTGGAAATCCGACCTTTGGTTGTTGATTGGAATTGATTGATACTTGAACATTGGTCTTTGGTACCGTTCAAGTGATTTCTCTTGTATTCAATTAGACTCGCAGATTTCTATTTTCTTGAGTAAGAATTGAATCGAGAAAGAGAGATATAACTCTTTGATATACTTTATTAAGATTGAGTCTAGTTGATTCTCTTGAAGGTATATTGGAGTTGGTCCATACAGATTGCTAATCGAAATATTGGGTGTGGTTGTTGTACCCCCGCTTTTTCAATTTTTGTTCCGCATTATATTTTGTTATATAATTGAAATATCACAGGTTGTGTGTTAATATCAATCAATTAGAATATCCAACCTTTGGTTGTTGATTTAAATTGATTGGCACTTGGATATTGGTCTTTGGTACCATCCAATTTATTATCCTTTTATTTGATAAAGACTCGCAGATTCCTATTTGCTTGAGTAAAGATCAAATCAAGTGAGAGATTTATTAACTCCTCGATATAATTTTCTCTAGATTAAGTCTGACTGTATAGTTGATTCTATAGAAAGTATATTGGAGTTATCCCATACAGATTGCTAATCGAAATATTGGGTGTGGTTGTTATACCCCCGCTTTTTCAATGTGAGGAAGCCAAAAGTTGTTCCTTCAAATTCTCAGAAGTTTTCTGATGTTCTTGAAGTGTTGAAGGAGACACGAAAGGAGATTCAACAAATAAAGGCTTTTGTGCTTAAGACTCATGAGATTCAGAAGGCTCTGGTTCGACATCAGTCAAGAAGGTTCATTGATATTAACTCATATTCTCATGAACCTTATGTCTCAATGGTTGTTGACGACAAGGAGTTCGAGGACGATAAAGAATTCTTCAAAGGTCTTAACGTCTAGTAAATCTTCTTATGAGAATTTTATTTTCTTGATTAGAAGAATAACTAGAGTTTGGAATAGCCATTATTGTGATTACACATAGCTATGTCCAACGTTTTCATCTTCATGTTTTTAGGTTTATTTGTTTAAATTCTAAAAAGTTGTTTGGAAGATGATTTTTGTAGTATTAATCTTTATGGTTTTATATATTGCAATTTATTATGGGATATGTGTGTTTGCGTCCGTGAACTATGATTGTCCCATACCTTGTCAAAAGTTAAGTCTTTCGTATGTCAATATGCATGTATTGATAAAAGAATGAATGAACTTTTGACATTACAAAAGTTTCAATCCTATTATATGTCATATGCAAATGTTGATGGAAAATAGGATGAACTTTTGTTTACAAGGATTATATCTATTGTATGTCATTGTGAAAATAGTGATGGAAAATAGAATGAATCCTTGTCTATTCCGCAGTATTGATCTTCCCTGATCCATTTTTTTTATGTATATACTGTGTGGCTCCGTAATTTATCTTATGTTGAGCATTTCCGATTGAATTAATCATGGGTTCTCTTGTGGTTAATTTAATTGAGTATTTTTGGATTCAAATTCATATTCGTATGTGATTTGTTATGTCCAAAGAAATCCTTCTTTTCTTTTGAAAGTAAGGTCGCTCTTGTTGTTCTTTCGGGAATGACATTTTTTGGGTGAGAGTTCTTAATTGAACTTGCGCTTAATTGCCAAATCTTTGTGGGAAGTGCGGCAGTAGAATATTATAGGGGTTATCTTGTATCTTTATAAACTCCCTGATGAAAGCATTTAGCTTCGGCTATATGATTGCATCTAAAAAGTTGATATGTGCTTTCTTTTGGTCATGAAATGTCTCCATGGAAATTTCATTAGGATCCCACTAGTTTTCGTACCTTTGCCAATTTTATTGACAAAAGGGGGGAGAATTAATGTGTAGTTCACACTACAAATACATATGGTTTTCGGATCATTATGTAAGGAGGAGTGGTTCCCATGTGAGATGGAGTATTGACTAAGGGGGAGTGATACATATCACCATAGTATTGTTGTCGAAGTTGTGACACAATTGAACTTTGATGTTGTGTAATAATACTATCATACTATATAACAATGATTGAGAATTCTTGTTTTATCATTGTTATGGCTACGGATTTTCAACAATGATGATACTAAACTTATAACCTTTGGGATCATTGGAGTACTTGGAAGTGACGAAGATTTCGAGTAATGTTGAAGAACCAAGAAGATCAGGCATATGGAAGAGAAGCTACAAAAGTTTATTTATCTATTTTTGTATTCCATATGTATTGATAGTTTTGGCACTAAAATTGACAAAGGTGGAGATTGTTAGAGCACTTCTCGGTCGAACTCGCATGCGTTGCTATCTCAAGCATGTTTATCAATGTTAGTGATCAAAACTATAAGTCTTGATTTCTAGTCTGCTTATAGCTAAGTTTCGGACTAGGATAGAAAGTGTAGTTGAGCTCAAGACTCCATGGCGATCATCATACAAAGATGAGGAACTACTCAAGGAACTGGTGGAACTTCATCGACTAAAAGGTATGTGGATACTTGAACTTATCTATCACTCAAAAGTCTATCTACTTTATCTCCTATCTTGAGACAAAAGTCGTTTTGCTATATAGACTTTGATTATACACATTTGCTATTTCGAGTCGAGTTTATCTCGCTTATCTATTTCTCTAAATATGTGTTGGTAAGATTTCGCTTTGGCCAAGTTCATCTTTACTAATGACGAAAGTCATATTAAGTTTCAATTACTTGAAAATTGCTTTGACGAAAAATAGTTTGTGAACAAAAACTATATAACATCCTCTAAGAATGTTTCAATTATTGAAATAAGAGTTTAGATTATATAACCATGATATAAACATTGTGTGGTAACTCATACGTGTATAAGTCCTTATTCCTTGAACCAAAGTATGCGTACTTTGCTGCTCAGGAAAACCGGAACTAAAGTCCGCGTACTGTCGGAAGTTCACATCCCGTGAATTTTTGCTAGGTTTTGTGAACTAAATACAAACTTATTCCGGGTACTTAAGTCCGCGTACCAGTATGCGTACTTAGGTTGGTTATTTTCTAAAAACGATTATTCGTGAACTTAAACTTATATAAACTAAGGAATTTGCAAACCGTGGCTATAAAGTTCATCAATCGATTCGAGTGAATCAAATCGTTTTTGCTTAGATTGTGTCTTGTATACTTCTATAAGATCTAAGCAATTGAACAACTCTCTAACTAGTTCATTTGAGTCATTTGAACTAGCTACGGTAAAGAAGAATATGGTTGATATGAAAGTGCTCATATGGCTAACCATTTGGTTAACGACTGTTGAACCAACTAGATGTACATGTTTGGGGTATGGTTACACAAACCTAAATAAACGTGCATTTCATTTGTGTGTAACAAGCTAAGTTTTGATCTAACGGTTGAAAGATATTAGCTTGAATCTAATCAGGTTTTCATCTAACTGTGAATATTGAATGCTTTGTTACTAAGCTAATTGTTTGAGGGTAAAAACTGGTTCCGCTATTTTTGGTAAATTTGGGTGTGTTGTTGATGAGAAACGAATTCAAACCCTAAAAAAGGCACTACGCGGGAGTCCTTTTAGATTCGAGAGATCAATCTGTACAATCCTGGCCTAAACCAAGAAATGGCCGTTCCAGTCTTGCTTCCGTCACAAAGTGAAGGAGATGGGGTTGATCTTAGGGAGGGAAGCGAAGAAGGTGTTGAGATTGTGAAGGTGTTGGTTCTTTATGACTTGTATCAAAATGTTGAACTGGTTTGCACAATGTAAGCTATCAGTTCTGGGTGTTTTCTGGAAACTGTGACAACACTTGGTTTTCCCTGTGTTGTTTGAAAATAGGTGAAGGACCTATTTATATAAGTCATTGAACGCAACCCTCATCTCTTAGGAAGTGTAGGAAGTGGAGTGATGGAGTAGTGGGTTCGTGTAGGTGATTGTCGCACGATCACGCCTTTTCCCACTTCCCTCATCATCGTTAACCGTCCATGCCTCCTGACACGTTCTCGTAATAGGTGCGTTGCACGCCGCACGCTGTAAACCGCTAGACCAATACCCTAGTAAGTATCCCCAAGTTTGTGACATGTTTGATGTCTTGAATGGGCGAGTCGTGGGACCCGCCGCAAGAAATAGCATGTGGTGTTATTAGGTTAAATAACCAAATTATTTATGAAATTGATATTCATGAAACATCGTGCATGCTCGATGCATGTAATGCATCTATTTTAAGCAAGTAGCTCAAAACAATCGATATGCATGAAGCATCACTGTTTTATATCTTGATTGAGTAAGTCGCGGATTAAACGTCTTAAAATAGCAGCACGTCTAACCATCTTCAAGTGATCGTTTGAAGGCCACATGGGTGGGCCATCATTTGGTCGATCACTCCCAGTGACAGGGTGGCAGACAGCGATCATTGAGGCACTTTATTTATTGCCTAATTTTTAATCCAAGCCGTCCGACCAAGCTGGCAAAGTTGGACGGAAGAGATGATTTACGGCACATGTTTGCTGCCGTTGAAAGAATTTAGGGTTTTTAGAGGTGCGCTAACATCCCTCTTTGGCTTGATCGAATTCAAGCATTGGCGCTATTTTTGAGTGGACCGATCGGGCATGCATGGAGACGGCTCACTGGTGTGCAGGCCTATACCTCTCGGTCCCACAAAGATTCGATCTAGGCCAATCAACTTGACCGGCAAAGATGAGTGGTTGTGATCGATTTGTGACAGAAATACATTGTCGCAAAGAGTTTAAAAGCTGTATGGCATGCCACCTTTGGGGCGCACGTTTCGACAGATGTGCATTGCCGGTGATCACGTTGGCATCCTTGGGAACTCTTGAGTCTATATATACACCGTCCGTTTAGGCTGGTGAAGATGGATGGTCACGATCAATTTACGACAGATGTGCATTGCCGCAAACCCTAATTAGGATTTTGAAACAGCCACGCCCACACGAATTTTGCCAATCGGTTTAGCACGTTGTGGGCCTCCTTTGGGGAGATCGATCATGTGGGTCCAACGTTGGTCTAACGGTGAACGCATGTGCACCTTCTTGATGGTCCTAAATGCGATCTAAGCCATCCAAATAGGCTGGCTAAGTTGGATGGTTGTGATTAATTTAATACACTAGTGGAATGCCGCGATTCTTAGAAGCATCAAGCCCACCATGGTTTGAGCAAACGTTTCATTGCTCCATGGCCTCATCGTGAGAAAAACAATCGGGTGAGGGGAAAGTGGGCCCGCCAACGTGTGCATTAGCGCTTCCCTAATCGTCCATGGGATGGTCTAATCCGTCCAACCAGGCTGGCAAAGTTGGACGGTTGCAATGGTTTTAAGACTTCCCTGGACAGTCTATGCTCGTTTGAGCTTCTCCAAGCAGCGCGGATACCTTACTTGCGCTGGCGTTTGACGGCGCTGGAGAAGTGTGTGTGATGTTCGACCGACTGGGGCATTAGTGGGCCCGCCAGCGGTCATCACAGTGATCGCCTATTCCTTCCAGGGTTTGGCTAGGATGGTTAAATCATGCGGCCAACTTGTGCATCCGTGATCGTTTGTGAGACTAACATGGACAGTCTAGATTTCCCTTAAGCATGCTCGATCGGGCAAACGAAAAGCGCGTCGATACGAGATTCTCTTTGTTAGAGAATGATGTAGCCTATGTGGGTATTTCATGAATGTCTCAATATTGGCACGGAGATTCATGCTACTCTGCTGAGAGTGAACACTTAGTCGTCACGTCATGTCAAATGATGAGAGTTCGGCTGAGAACATAGCACGGAAAATACTAGGCAAATCATACACTAATCAATAATGCTAATAAAATTCACAGAATATTTGGGATTGTTGTTGCACACACCATTCTGGGTGAATTTCGTGTATTTATTGAATTGATTCAAATAAAGTGAAGAGTTTTTTGTACTCATCACTTCTTAAACGGCTTTTCCCTTTGCAGGGTGACAGCGCATAAAATACTGGTTTTACAATTTTATCCCTGAACTAAATCCACCATCAACACTAATATTGATTGCAAACCCTGATTTGAAAGACTATATAAAGGAGAACTCTAGCAACTGGGAAACCTAATACCCACACCTCCTATGTGATACTAGTTGTATTAGCTAGAATTGATTCTCCTGTAACCTTAGGTTTCTACCGAGACCATGTAGGTTAACGACTTGAAGACTTCATTGGGATTGTGAAGCCAGACCGATACTACTTTTCTTGTAGTTGTGTTATCTGATCTTGTTGTTTCTATAGTACTAAGTACAATCGTAAGATTGGTTTGAGATTGATTTCTCCGATAGGCAAGATATAAAAGAAGTCACAAACATCTTCGTCTCATCGTTTGTAATTCCGCAATATCTTCTTTCGCTAGTCGATTAAGATTATTATGAGGTGATTGATAATATCGAGCTGTTCTTCGGGAATATAAGTCTGGTTTATCAATTGGTTCTTGTTCACCTTGATTTATCAAAATACGGAACAAAAACTCATAGGTATTTTTGTGGGAGACAGATTTGTCTATTATCGTAGACTTTTTTGTGTGATACAGATTTGTTTATTAAAGTCTTCGACTTTGGGTCGTAGCAACTCTTAGTTGTGGGTGAGATCAGCTAAGGGAATTAAGTGTGTAGTATCCTTCTGGTATCAGAGACGTAAGGAGCACAACTGTACCTTGGATCAATGTGAGATTGATTCGGGTTCAACTACAGTCTAGACCGAAGTTAGTTTGTAGTATGATAGTGTCTGTAGCGGCTTAATACAATGTGTGTTCAATCTAGACTAGGTCCCGGGGTTTTTCTGCATTTGCGGTTTCCTCGTTAACAAAACTTCTAGTGTCTGTGTTATTTCTTTTCCGCATTATATTTTGTTATATAATTGAAATATCACGGGTTGTGCGTTAAATCGATCAATTGGGAAATCCAACCTTTGGTTGTTGATTGAGATTGATTGATCCTTGAACATTGGTCTTTGGTACCGTTCAAGTGATTTCTCTTGTATTCAATTAGACTCGCATATTTCTATTTGCTTGAGTAAGTATTGAATCGAGAAAGAGAGATATAACTCTTTGATATACTTTTTTTAAGATTGAGTCTGACTGTCTAGTTGATTCTCTTAAAAGTATATTGGAGTTAGTCCATGCAGATTTCTAATCGAAATATTGGGTGTGGTTGTTAGACCTCCGCTTTTTCACTATTCACAAGGCCTGACTTTTGTATTGGTATGACTTTTATTAGTGAAACCGGTCTTAAGTAATCACCTGAGATGGTAAGATCAATATCTTGAATTTGGTGTGACTAAATACTATCCATTGGGTAACCGATCCTAGTAAGAGGTGTGAGCGATCACAAGAGATAGTGTAATCGATCCTTGTAAGAGGTTTAAAAAGTTTTAGTAAGTTGGTGTAACCGATCATATAACTTGGTCAACCGATCACAAGTTGTACCATAAGAAGTGGTAACCGATCCTAGTACTTAGTTAGCCATTTTATGGTAACTAGTGTAACCGATCTTAGTACCCACTTTGAGGTAGAACCGAAAATTTATGTTGAGGTAGAACCGTGAAACCGAATATTCTTGGAAGTCAGATGAACCAATTCTAAACTTGTTTGGAAGTGTGGAAAATCGGTTCCAATATTGCAAATATGAAAAAGGATTTACAAAGTAAAGATGTCGACATACTTTGAACATGTGCAGTAACTCTTTATCTTTTATTGTTCAAAGATATTCCTTAATAGCTAAAGGAGAATCCCGGATCGAAATAAATTGAGAATCTTTTAATTAAGGTTTTTAGTTTTTATATGCTTTTAATTTCCATCAATTAAAATGCATATCTTTAGAAAATAAAAATTAATAATGTGCATTTACTAATTGGAGATTTTTTACTGAGATTTCGATCATTAATTGGACATTCCGGGAATTATAAAAACCGTTTGTGGCTTTATTGCATATCTTTGAGAATATTCGGTTTTGGAAATTCCTTGGTGTCCAAACTTCCTTGGTCTATAAATATTGAAGTTTGCATTTCTAGCAAACTAATCCTCAGAGCCAGCAAAACTACCTATTTGTGTTGTTACTGGTGGAGCCGCCTATTCGGAGAGGAAGGCAACCTAATTAGGCGAAATCTCTTACGGCCGCTCGGTTTAAATACTTCTTTGGGATTGAGAATCTCTATTAGTACCGTTGGTGGGAAACTAGATAATTGCAGTTTATTATTGGTTTTTGATTGATTTGATTTACTAACGGTGGTTGAACTTTGATTGCACCTAGTTTGTTTATGCTTGAGAATCTTCTCTTCTAGTATAAGATTCACTCAAACTAGATCGAAATTTCGACGGGGATCTTTAGACTGTTTGTAGATCTAAAGATGTCTTGTGATAATCCATTGTTAACGGATTCCTTTCTATGTGATTGATCACAAGAGATTCAAGTTGATTGTGTGCAGGTGTTTATTGAAGATCTAAGAAGATTTGAAGAAGAAGAAGATTTCTGATTTGGGTTCATAATCTTTAGTGTACACAATACTTGTTTCGGCTGGAAAAGGATCCAACTATAATCGGTTTATCTTTGTGATAGATTGGATTGATTAGTTGAGTAGATCGGCATCAATACAATTCTTTGTGATTCAAAGTATTGATTGTAAAATATTGACAATTACTTTGGTAATTGTTAATTGATAGATCTAAGGACCTTACAAAGGAGTTTATTGGGGTAAACGGAAGATCCTTTTGTAAAACTCATATATTGGTTGAAAGAGTTGTTACCGAACAGATTTGTTGTTCCTTTACTGTTTGGAATACGAACCAAAGGAATTTTTCCAAGTGCGTGACTTATTGCAAGTTGGAGGCGCAGGGATACAGATGGAACTAGGTGAACTATAGGTTTAGTTTCCTGGTCTCAACTATACAAAGTTGGTTTAGATTTTTATAGCGGTTTAATCCTGAGAGTATTCAATTCTTGACAAGGTCCCGGGGTTTTTCTGCATTTGCGGTTTCCTCGTTAACAAAATCTTGGTGTGTCTTTTACTTTTCTATTTCCGCAATTATAATTGTTTTTATTGTAATTAGAAGTAAAATACACAAACGTTAATTCCTATTTACTAGATAGTAATCCTATTGTGTTTGGTTAAGTCCGAACCTCTTATCAAGTAAACATTCTTCGTTGTTATATTGTCTCGATCTCGTATCCATAGAAGATCACACGAAGTGTGAAATGATTAGTTGTATTGTCTCGACTCAGTCCATAGACAATAACTTTCAGAGAAAGGACTTATAGGCGGAAAAGTTTTAGATTGAGGTATATTTGGGTATCCTCGTCTTTTCAATTGGTGTCAGAGCAGGCAAACACGAAAATATCTAACAATATGTGTTTGGTGCGATCCAACCTATAAGAAATTGAATCTAATGTTCGATTCAGTTAACGTAACGGCAGGATTTGACTACTTCAAAAATTCATGGTGGAAAACGCGAATGAAGTTTGTA